>NW_026889802.1:600000-812500 GCF_033153115.1 Saccostrea echinata | reverse complement strand
AAGATTTTTAAAGAAATAATGCATTTTTACTACAGATTCACTATATAACAGGGTATTATTTAATCTCGGACCTATTATTTGGCTCGGACTTAAAATAATTTTCAAATTTCAATGTAGAAGATTTATTTAGAAGTTAGAAAAACAAATATTGATGATTTTTTGTGTAGAACTATGTAGTTAGAAATAAGTCTTGAAATTAACACATATTTTTCTTTGTAGAAACTGGTCTTCCTAGGTATAAAGTTATTATGTGCATGTTTTGATTTAAATTGTGTGTTTTTTTTAATTTGTAATAATGTTTTCTTGATTTATTTTGTTCTTATTCAGTGCTGTTTTTATGTTTTGGAAATGGGGTTAGAACTTTGAAGTTTTTGTAATGAGTTCTAAGAGGGTTAGTCGTGCGGCGCACGGACTAACCCATTTGCGCATGTTTTAAAACAATCTTTTATTTTACCGGAGCTTACTAAAGAACCATAATTTATGGTTACGGAATATAATATTTACTATTTCACGGAGGCCAAACGTGAAATGTGGAGCGCAGAGCTAGTCTAGTGAAGGACTTGTGCATAAGGTAACGCTATGCTGTGATCTCGGCCTTTTATCGGTATCGTGACATTATTGGCAGATTTTAGTGACACTGCGCCAGGGATTTTTTTTTATAGAATCGGACTATTCACACTCCCAGGCTTGAAAAACGGTTTATATGAAAAAATCAAGGGCCTTGGATAGGTACCATTTCGACAAATGCGCAAATGGGTTAGTCCGTGCGCCGCACGACTAACCCTCTTAGAACCCATTACACAAACTTCAAAGTTCTAACCCCATTTCCAAAACATAAAAACAGCACTAAATAAGAAAATCAAGAAAACATTATTACAAATTAAAAAAACACAAAATTTAAATTAAAACATGCACATAATAACTTTATACCTAGGAAGACCAGTTTCTACAAAGAAAAATATGTGTTAATTTCAAGACTTATTTCTAACTACATAGTTCTACACAAAAAATCATCAATATTTGTTTTTCTAACTTCTAAATAAATCTTCTACACTGAAATTTGAAAATTATTCAAAGTCCGAGCCAAATAATAGGTCCGAGATTAAATAATACCCTGTTCATATTATCAATAGAGCCCCCCCCCCCCCCTTCCCCATCGAGAAACACCAGAGCCTCTCACCCTGGGACCAGAAGTTTGGTCATCATAAGTAATCACTTTGTTTATCTGCTTAACACTAAGGAGCAGACAGGATTATCTAATAGAATTAATGCTTTTTCACTATATTATCAAGAGCCCCACCCTTACATGAGCACATCTGACAAAGGGGTCATGCAATTCACTACTCTGAAAGAAGCACTCTTGCTCATCATAACTATACACTTAGCTTCTTTGCTTTTTAACCAGAAGCAGAAAAGAATATTTTCAGAGAAATTTTGCTTCTTCACTATATAATCAATAGAGCCCCCCTTTTTTTTCAGAACCCTTGACCCCGGGGCCATGAAATTCACAATTTTGGAAGAGGCATCCTTGCGTATCATAACAATGTACTAATAGTTTGTTTAAATAATACCCAGGGGCAGAGAAGAAGATTCTTAAAGAAATAATTCACCTTCACTATAGGATATATATGGCCCCGCCCTAGCACCAGAACCCCTGTCCCTGGGGCCATGAATTTCACAATTTTGGAAGAGGCATCCTTGCTTACCATAACAATGTACTTAATTTGTTTAAATAATACCCAGGAGCAGAGAAGAAGATTTTTAAAACATTAATGCATTTTCACTATATAATAAATAGAGCCCCATCCTAACACCGGAACCCCTGATCCAGGGTCCATGAAATTCACAATTTTGGAAGAGGCATCCTTGCTTATCATAACTATGTATTTAATTTGTTTAAATAATATCCAGTAGTAGAGAAGAAGATTTTCAAAGAAATAATGCACTTCCACTATATGATCTATATAGCCCCACCCTAGCACCAGAACCCCTGACCCTGGGGCTACGAATTTCACAATTTTGGTAGAGTCACTCTTGCTTATCATAACTATGTATTGAATTTGTTTAAATAATACTCAGGAGTAGAGAAGAAGATTTTTAAAGAAATAATGCACTTTCACTATATGATCTATATAGCCCCGCCCTAGCACCAGAACCCCTGACCCTGGGGCCATGAAATTCACAATTTTGGTAGAGTCACTCTTGCTTATCATAACTATGTATTCAATTTGTTTCAATAATACCCAGGAGTAGAGAAGAAGATTTTCAAAGAAATAATACACTTTCACTATATGATCTATATAGCCCCGCCCTAGCACCGGAACCCCTGACCCTGGGGCCATGAAATTCACAATTTTGGTAGAGTCACCCTTGCTTATCATAACTATGTATTTAATTTGTTTCAATAGTACCCAGTAGTAGAGAAGAAGATTTTCAAAGAAATAATGCACTTTCACTATATGATCTATATAGCCCCGCCCTAGCACCGGAACCCCTGACCCTGGGGCCATGAATTTCACAATTTTGGTAGAGGGCTCAATGCTTATTACAATCATGTCAACAGTTTGATTGCTTGATTTCCAGGAGTAAAGAAGAAGATTTTTTAAGATTGCATTAATTTTGGTGGTTTCAGCCCCACTCCTCAGGCCCCAGGGGGGCAGGGACCATGAAATTCACAATTTTTGTTCCCCTTTACCCATAGATGCTATATGCCAAAATTGGTTAAAATTGGTTGAGTGGTTTCAGAGAAGAAGCTGAAAATGTTTAAATGTTAACGCAAGACGGACGACGCACGACGACGGATGAAAACAGATAGCAATAGGTCACCTGAGTGACTCAGGTGACCTAAAAATGTTCTTTGAAAGCTGTGATTATTCATTAAGATGAACAATATCGTTTATTCAAGTGAGGGGATAAATAAAGAATTTGCACAATTTGATTTTGGCAAGAGTTTACATCTTAACTAATTTTCATCATTAGCTTTACTTTGCCTCAAAATTAAGTCTTTCTGTAAGATATAGGTACCGGTTAATATTCTTAAAAATTGCAAATGACATCTGAAAAGAAATGTAATATGAGATAATTTAAAAGAAAATTCCTGAAATTAAATTTCTATTCTTTGCCCCAAAATATTACATCTGGTGAAATCTTTGAACCTTACTTAATCTTCATGCTACAAAACCTGAACGCAAATCAGCATTTTAAAAAATTCCAGATATGACCATAGTTAGTGTCAATGCCGTAATTGATAGTTTTAATGCCGGGAATATTTGGCGATTTTGGTATAAAAACGAGTTGAAATATCGACGCTTTGTATTCTGTGGATTTTTTTTTTATACTTTTAAGGACCCTCTGTACACTGATAAAAAATGTTGTTGGGACTTAGAGAAAATTATTTAGCATAAAGGAGGATATTTTGAAATTAACTAAGTCATTTTTAATATAGGGAGCGTGCCTTTTTTATTCAGGAAAAATCTTCAAAGACAATGAAGTAATAGAAAAAAAAATGCCTTCTCTTACTCAAATGAATAAAATACATGCAATTAAGTTTTCAAATACTCTATCTTGGTCTAATATAATGTTTAGAATACTTGGATTTATTTCAAATGATGTGATTTAGTTCAGATTACAATTTATTCTACTTTTATGTCAAATGGTAGATCAGTCTAATTACACAAAAGTACCCTGAAAATAGGGTGCAGTGTAGAGAGGGTCCTTCATACTAACTCTGTAAACATTACAGAAATGTTTGCACTTTAATTTTTGATTTTTTGGCGAGTTTAAATAAATAAATTTATTTTTTTTTCCGGGGGGGGGGGGGGGGCGGGGGGAGTCCAAGGGAGTGATAAAGACGGGAGAATATAGTCACAGAAAAAAAGACACAGTAAAACTTCAAATACCAGGCAGGAGGGTAAAACCTTTGTCTACACAATGGAGGAAATATTCAAATACCAGGCAGGAAGGTAAAACCTTTGTCTACACAATGGAGGAAATATTCAAATACCAGGCAGGAAGGTCAAACCTTGTCTACACAATGAAGAAAATATTCAAATACCAGACAGGAAGGTAAAACCTTTGTCTAAAAAATGGAGGAAATATTCAAATACCAGAAAGCAAGGTAAAACCTTTGTCTTAAAAAAGGAGGAAATATTCAAATACCAGGCAGGAAGGTCAAACTTTTGTCTAAACAATGGAGAAAATATTCAAATACCAGGCAGGAAGGTGAAACGTTTATCTAAACAATGGAGAAAATATTCAAATACAAGGCAGGAAGGTAAAAACCTTTGTCTTAACAATGGAGAAAATATTCATGTGTATGAGCAAAGAGAATCAAAATGTTTTTTTAATATAATCATGCACAACTGTACCATCAATTGTATCACAGAGCCTCCCTGTGTAACCGCTATTACAGGAACAAGAAAAGTCATCATTTCCGACGTCATTACAAGTTCCATATACACAGGGCGCAGCCGCGCAACCTACAAACATAACAGAAAGGTACAACCAGAAAATCAAGCTGAAGGGAGTAAATAATTATTAACAATTCCTGGTAAGTTAATTTGAAGAAATTTCAAGACAAATTAAAAAAAAGGAATTTCTTGGGACATATGCATTTTAAGTCTGTTCTTTCTATAGCTGTAGGAAAATATTTTGTTGAAAGGTTTCTTATATCAAAACTTCAGTCCGATAGCAACATAAATAGACTTTTCCTTTGATGTTGACATACCATTTTGATTAAGATTAGAGAGATGTTTTTAACGTGTCCTCCTTTTTCGATTGACTTTAAATTAGTCATAAATTATTTTTTAATAAGAGAGAATTGTGACCAAAACAAATTTCACTATGAATTTTTCATTGGAATTCAGTTAAGACAAGAATGAATGCTAAAAAAAAATTAACCTAAAATACTTTTATGCACAATTATTTCATGCACATTTTTGGCTACTGAAGAATAGATATGGATGTAGTAATTAGTTGCTCCCCTTTTCACGCGAGCAACGACCTAAATGCAGTTAGGCAGTTAGGCATGTTATGTGCTAAAATTTTACAGAACGTTTTTGAATTGAGTACCATTCTCGTTAAAGTATATTCCACATGGCATTTTAGCTGATATTACCAAATTCCTTCAATCCCACCTTAAACTGGGTTTCAGTCGGAATTGTCTCCTAGGTCGCATTATTATAGAAAATGCAATACATTTTTTGCATTTGCAAAACTTCCCTACGCTCATTAGAAGATACTGAAAGGTTTTGAAACCATATTTGCTTATGTATTCCCCACAATGTGTTTGCATATATTATGTAGCAGTATGCCATAACTCAAAAAAAAAACACAAGAGATTTTCTCAAACGAAATATAGTTTCTACACTTTTGTTGTCCTGTAACAGTGTAACACTCCCGATTCAAATCCGAATGGGAAAAAATGGAGGCAAATAATGAAGACCAGATCTTACTCAAAAACACAACTTGTAAAACAAGCTTTCTGAGAATATTGCATTCAATCAATTCTCTCCCCCCCCTCCCCTTTGCAGACAAGTTTGATCTGGTTACCGGCCCTTAAAATTAAAGAAAAGACAATAATTCCATCAAATATCACTGAAGCGGAATAAAATGCAAACTTGATTTTTAACTATGTACTCACCACAGCTTCCACTTGATGTAGAGATATCATCTAGTGCAATATCACTTGCATAATCGTTTCCTTTTACTGCCTCAAACGAAATCTGTATATAAATGTAACATAGTCAGTTTCTCTCTCTCTCTCCTCAATTTCTCTCTCCCTCTTTCAATATATATATATATATATATATATATATATATATATATATATATATATATATATATATATATATATATATATATATATATATATTTACGCAATTGCACTTTATTTAAAAAAAGCTTAATAAGCTTCAATACTGAAGATTTTAGGCTAATACAGGGACTGACCACAAATAAAGGAAGTTTGTTATTTTCTGCGCACCTTGTAATTTGTTGTTGTTCCTATGTTTACATAAACTTCCATCCACTGGTTCCCTTGATTCCCTGTTTTAGTCCACACCGGATTTCCATTCTGTAGAACGCTAAGTGTTCCCATTCCAGTGCCATACATATGGTACCAGAACCTCAGACACCTGGATCCGCCTATCATAATACACATGTACATTCATTAATCACCGAGTAATTAGATATCTTACGTACGTATGCTTAAAACAAAAGATATGGCATTGCAAATAATGTCTTGCTTTTTGATATTAATTAAAGGTGCTTAGACACAGATTTGAAGTTAATGTTTTCTCAAATTTTCTGTATAATATCACGACTTATATATTGCAATAGCATTTCACAGGAAAATATAATTAAAAACTTATTTTATCTGGAAATTATTGGAACTACGAATTCCTGGACGCGTTTGATTAACACATCCTTGCACTTTCACAAATTTTATCTTTATCCTTAATATTTAAGAAAAGAAACGATTTTGTTGTGTATTAATGAAAAACATTACATCTATAATCCAGAAAATTCAGAGTAGAAATGTTCGAAAGCAAACCCCCTCATTAATATCGTCAGCCCGTGCTCAGTGTTGTGTATAGAGTTTAACAAATTGAATACACCCGTGAAACGTAAACTGTTTTTGTAAACAGGGCACGAGCTCTGTTATTGTTAATGTTTACGATTCACCGGGTGTGTTCAATTGTTAAAGTCTGCACACACCACTGAGCACGGAATGACAATACTGTGAGTGGTTTTGCTTTCGAACATTTCTACTCTGAATTTTCTGAATTATAGTTTTGATATTTTTCATTAATACACAACAAAATTGCCACTTTTCTTAAGTATTAAGAATAAAATTAAAATATGTGAAAGTGCAAGGGTGTGTCAATCAAACGCGTCCAGAAATTTGAAGTTTCAATAACTTCGATATGAAATAAGATTTTTATTTTATTTTAGTATGAAATGCTATAGCAACATATAAGTCATGAAATTATACAGAAAATTTGAGAAAATATTAACTTCAAATCTGTGTCCAAGCACCTTTAAAGATACTTTTTCTCTTTATGTAAAGACCTACCATTTTCGAATTGGTATTCATAAAGAAATCTATTCCCTACGGGTACTGGGGAAGACGTTTCTGCATACAAATAATTAGATCCAACCTTGGCACCAGATGGCCCTGTATTGCTCGAAGGTGTTGCTCCCTAGGAAACGATATAATTTATATCAAAAAAGACATTTGTACAGGTCTGTGCACCAATAGTATTTTAAAACAATATTAGTACTCAATGAAATATTCGAGTTAAATAAACAGTGCATGTTACCGAAATGATATTCCAGTTGTAAGTTTGTGTTGGGGGATTACGAAGTAGACAATCATCATCTTCGAAGTCACAATTTATCTGTCCTTAAAAAAACATTTATGATTCTGTGAGGGTCTGTATGATGGATTATATGGAAGTTTATAAACTTGGATAGTTTGAAAGTTGATAAATTTCTTCAAGCATTTATTTTTTTAGTTTACAGATTTTTTTTCTACATTCACAAGAACATATTTTTTGGCTTTTAAGGTCAAGATCTAGTAAATGACTTCAGACTAACTTTTTGGTGCTAGATCCATTATGACGTCATAATCAATTTTAACTTTCTTTTTCCCGTACTTTACGGCTCTAGTAGAATTTTGTAGAAAATAAAGTACTTTCATAGAACTCAATTTGAAATCATGTGAAAAGTAATCCCGATACCTATATTCAATTTAATATTATTTTAAAGAAGAGGCCAAGAACATACAAATTATCGTTTTCTGAGAGACTGTAGGCAATCTGGATGCATTTCTTTGTCTGATATGGAAAAAAAAACTCCCGTATTCATGACTAGTTTTGTTAATTTTCCATTGAAAATGACAGTTTAAAATATGATTTTTCGTCTTGTTCATCTACAAATTATGCCCCGAAACACCTTATCTGACCAAGCTAAAGTTATAAAGCACCATTAAAGGAATCTATTTCTCAAATTTGAGAAATCTGTAGGCACCTTTCATTTACTAGATCTTGACCTTAACATAGAAATTGCATTTCATTTGCCACCATTACGGTTCATTGTTAAAACAATAGACCAAAAGGGCCACAAAAGCTCACTTATTAACTTTGGCCCGACTGTTCTTCCATGCACTGACCCCACCTTAAACCGGGTGGGGGGTGTCAGGATTTGAAGAATCTACACTACCTGAGGATGCTTGCACATTCAATATTGATCATGACCACGGCGTCTTTTTTTTTAATTTCTATTGAGGCCTAATCGTACCCCTGGGGTATAAAAATCAAATTGACTATGTTTGCATATCAATAGCACTAATCAAGACCCCATTGCTCACGAAAGGACGGATTTATATATTTTATTTTTCTTATATATACCCATGTTAAACTTTGATACCCTATTGTTGTTTCATCATTTCCCTGTATGCATATTTCATCCTTTCCCTAATCATTGCCCTGCTATTCTTGAGAACATTTTGAAGCATACATGTATATTCCTAATACGTATTCCCATGTAATACTCTGATCCCTAGCTGTGGGAACAGTCTACCCTCGGGGGATTTGATTTAAACAATTTAGAATCTACACAATATCTGGAAGCTTTCACAAGTTTCATTTTTTCTAGCCCAATGGTACTTGAGAAGATTTTTTTTTTTTTTTACATTTTCTTGAATTTATCCCCTTTCAAAAAGGTTATTGCCCTTTATTTTGACAAATTTAAATCTCTTTTACCCAAAGATACACTGTGTCAAGTTTGGTTGAAATTGGCGCATTGGTTCTGGAGAAGAAAATGAAATCAAGACGATATTGACGCCAACGACGAAGATAACAACAAACAACAGACAAATTTTGATCAGTAAAACTCAGTTCGGTCTATAGGTGATATAAGAATGTGAAGAAGTTTAATACAACAATTTTTAATTTACATATTACTCTTACTTGCAATACAAGCCCCTGTTGTTGTAGAGATATCATCCAGTGCTATATCACTGGTGTAGCTGGTTCCTTTGGTGGCCTCAAACGATATCTTGTTGTATATAATGATAATGTATCAGTTATTACCTCTCAAATAAGTGTTAAGTGTCAAACAAGTCAAAATATACATGTATGTCAGACAGATAAATCTTTGTTGATTTAAAATTTATTTTATATTGCTATTAGTCGCCTGCGTGGCGCAGTGGTTAGAGCATCTGCTCCAGAGTCGCAGAGTAAGGAGTTGATCTTTACGTCGCGGGTTCGAATCCCACTGTGGGACGTGGAGACCGGTCCTTCGGATGAGACCGTATAAACCGAGGTCCCGTGTCGCAGTAGGTGCTGGCACGAAAAAGATCCCTCACTGCTCAATGGCCGTAAGTGCCGAGTATGGGACATAATTTGCAGCTATCTACCGGAAAGTGGTGGCTTCTCCATATGCGTGAAAAATTCTCGAGAGGGACGTTAAACAACATACAAACAAACAAATATATTGCTATTAATAAGAGACTGTGCATTATTGAATTTCAATGCTTATTTTCGAACTTTAGAATACCTTTCACAAAAAATCTCACAGTGCATATTCTTTTGTAGTTTGTAAGTATACTATAATTACAAAGTAAGATATACATGAGATTTTTTAACTATAGTAGTTCTACAGATAAAGGTACTTTGTAACGTGACGCTGTTCCTATGTTGACATCAGCTCTTATCCAAGCAAGTCCTTGATCTCCGGTTCTAGTCCAGACTGGATTTCCATTCTGTAGAACTTTAAGTGTTCCCATAGCAGTACCATACATATGATACCAGAAAGTCAAACATCTAGATCCGCCTAAAGGCATAAATAAATTAATCACGATGGAACTGTAAAAAAGCATATATGTGCAAAAATAGAAACTTATCGTAATATTTAAAAAACTAATTATTAATGATTAATATGATCTAATTTAAGGAATTTCAGATACTAGTAAATAAACCTTTTGCAAACTGAATTAACAGGCCAATCTCTTAATGCCTACAAGCAGACCCGTAGCAACGGTTTTAAAAGGAGAGAACGTCCAAAGAAATCTTACAAGCAAAAACAAAAAAAAACTAAACTAACCAAAAGTGGGGGGGGGGGGTCCAAAAAAAGAAACTAATCAGAGCTCCAGATATTTTTTTTTATCCCAAAGTGTGTTTACTCCCTGATTTTCAAACCAAAGCAGATTTTGCTTTTCAGAAAATAAATCAATTTTGTTAACCTATTGCTCTTTTGACATCTAATGTGATTTTGAGCTTTTATCGAAATAAGTGCTTGAAAGAAGAATGTCAAAAAAGGACAGTTTCTTATGGTGACATATTTCTGCCCAATGTGTGCAAGCTATTTTTCTGTCAAATATGTCGACATGCAAGATAAATATGTTGATATGCAAGATAAATATGTCAACATGCAACATAACTATGTTAACATGCAAGAAAATTGCAATCAAATAAGAATTATAAAAAAATCTCAAATATTGCCCAACAGGTGACTTCCAATATGCTAGATGTTACTTTTTTTACGTCAACATGCAAGTTATTTATGTTGACATGCGAAATAAATATGTTGGCATGCAAGTTATTTATGTCAACATGCAACTTAGGTATGTTAACATGCAAGTTATTTATGTCAACATGCAACTTATTTATGTCAACATGCAACTTAGTTATGTTGAGCAGCGGATATATATATATAATTTTAAAAAAGTAAATATCCAAAAATGAAATCACAAATCGATATAAGTGTCTGAAGACCCAGAAATGGCGAAAAAGTTTACAATGAATATGATCGATTTGTGATTTCATTTTGGATATATACTTTTTTAAATATGATCTATTTTCAAAATGATAAGATTTTGAATTAAATGATTAAATTTAAATGCAAAAGAAATTATGTGATACGCAACTTTGAACATTTGTGCGAGCGTGCAGATTCGTTACTACCCAAGACACGTGCAATGAGGCACGGTTCTGTTTTTTTTTCTGTCGGTAAAATTGAAGTTGATTTTAATGATCGAAATTTATTCAAGCAATTGTTGCAGCTTAAATTATTTTCTATAATATGAGGTGGACAACAAAGTATAAATTGAATTTCCTTAGATAAAATGTCCTGGCGATTCAGAAACGTGACCGTACATTATAAAACGTTTTTTATGTTGGATGTCGACATATTTATCTTGCATGTCAACATAACCAAGTTGCATGTTGACATAAATAAGTTGCATATCAACATATTTATCTCGCATGTTAACATAAATAAAATGCATGTTTACATAAATAAATAGCATCTAGCATGTTGGATGTCACATGTGGGCGATATTTACGATTTTTGAAGATTTTTTATAATTTTTATTTGATTGCAATTTTCTTGCACGTCAACATAGTTATGTTGCATGTTAACATAACTATCTTGCATGTCAACATATTTATCTTGCATGTCGACATATTTGATAGAAAAATAACTTTAACACAAGGGGCAGAAATATGCCACCATAGTTTCTGCATTTATCAATTAGGTTAATGAAATTTTTTTTTAAAAATTGTCAGGTTTTAGCTATAACTGAGAAACATTTCGTTTCTTTCACCAGAAAGACGATACGGTAGGCAAAGTTACCATGTGCACACACAACTCCATTTATTGATCGTAGCAAGAGTTACCAAGAAAATTTCATTTTATTTTTATGTTATCAAAAATATATTTTAGATTTTGCTATATAAATTGTTGTCATCGATCGAGGTAAAAGTTTTATAGTTACCTGTCGTTTGCATTATAAGTCGTGCGGCGCTATTTTTAGCACAGGAGCATGTGGAAAGCAAAAAAGCAATTATTTTCATAAATGAATAAAGGTTGTCGGCGGACTTCAGATGATATTATGGCTACAGAAAATGGTAAATACATAAGAACTGTTTGATAAACAGTGAAAAAGGATAAATTAGACACCATGCGTGTTGCGCGCAAATTTTGATAATATCGACGCGACGCGTCAAGAACGAAAATTTGGATGCTTTTTTAATTTAAATTTTTAATGCGTATTTTGAAAAATTGGCAATGCATATTTCTGTTAATACGCACCTTATCTGGAGCTCTGGCTAATTTACTGTCCAAATCATGGAATAAATCAGTGCTCGACCTTACAACATTAAGTGGGGGGGGGGGGGTCTAAAAAATTTACTGTAGAAATACTATCCTCAGAAAAAGTGGGGGGAGTGCCGGGGGAGTGCCCCCCCCCCCCCGTGTTCTACGGGCCTTTACAAATGATAAATTCAGTTTTTTTGTTTAGTTCATATGCACCCTTATATTTTTTAACGTTATCTTAAAAACTAAAATTATGTGTCCATACATGTGCATTTCTATAGATGATGACGTACCAACAATAAATGGAGATTCGAAGTAAAATTTGTTTCCAGAGGGGACAGGAGAAGAGGTTTCCACATAAAGATATTTAGTTCCTCCGTGTGCACTATAGGGTCCTGTAGAGCGTGATGGTGTCCCTCCCTGTAAAATTATATCAAAACTGTAGGTATTTTACAAATTTTCTCGTAAATTATATATATATATATATATATATATATATATATATATATATATATATATATATATATATATATATATATATATATATATATATATATATATAAGATTGCCAAGTTACAAAAAATGTACATTACCGAGATAATTATCCAGTTGTAAGCTTGTGATTTAGGATTACTTAGTTCACAATTCCCATCTTCGAAGTCGCAATTTATTTGATCTGGAAAAAAAATGTTTTTATACGTGAGTTGATAACATAATGTTTCTGCAACCAAATGTTAAAATTTTGGTTTGAATATAAGGAAGAATTTTAAGCAACTATTCATTTTATATTTCTCATATTATCTTATTTTGCATCAAGGTTACCTTTTTAAAAAAAACTTTTAAGATGAAGGTAATTTGCTTGAGAATACACTATGATAAATTTGATTGATATCCGCCAATGAAATTTTGACTTTTGTATAAATTCCAAAACATTTAAGCACATTGTTTAAATGATGGTGTAGTTGTTGTTGATGGTGTAGTTGTTGTTGATGGTGTAATTGTTGTTGTTAGTGTAGTAGTTGTTGATGGTGTAGTTGTTGTTAATGGTGTAGTTGTTGTTGATGGTGTAGTAGTTGTTGATGGTGTAGTTGTTGATGATGATGTAGTTGTTGATGGTGTAGTTGTTGTTGATGGTGTAGTAGTTGTTAATGGTGTAGTTGTTGTTGATGGTGTAGTTATTGATGATGATGTAGTTGTTGATGGTGTAGTTGTTGATGATGGTGTAGTTGTTGTTGATGGTGTAGTTGTTGATGGTGTAGTTGTTGTTGATGGTGTAGTTGTTGATGATGGTGTAGTTGTTGTTGATGGTGTAGTTGTTGATGATGATGTAGTTGTTGATGGTGTAGTTGTTGTTGATGGTGTAGTTGTTGATGATGATGTAGTTGTTGATGGTGTAGTTGTTGATGATGATGTAGTTGTTGATGGTATAGTTGTTGATGGTGTAGTTGTTGTTGATGGTGTAGTTGTTGTTGAAGGTGTAGTAGTTGTTAATGGTGTAGTTGTTGTTGATGGTGTAGTTGTTGATGATGATGTAGTTGTTGATGGTGTAGTTGTTGATGATGGTGTAGTTGTTGTTGATGGTGTAGTTGTTGATGATGATGTAGTTGTTGATGGTGTAGTTGTTGATGATGGTGTAGTTGTTGATAATGATCTAGTTGTTGATGGTGTAGTTGTTGTTGATGGTGTAGTTGTTGTTGAAGGTGTTGTAGTTGTTAATGGTGTAGTTGTTGTTGATGGCATAGTTGTTGTTGATGGTGTAATTGTTGTTGTTAGTGTAGTAGTTGTTGATGGTGTAGTTGTTGTTAATGGTGTAGTTGTTGTTGATGGTGTAGTAGTTGTTGATGGTGTAGTTGTTGATGATGATGTAGTTGTTGATGGTGTAGTTGTTGTTGATGGTGTAGTAGTTGTTAATGGTGTAGTTGTTGTTGATGGTGTAGTTATTGATGATGATGTAGTTGTTGATGGTGTAGTTGTTGATGATGGTGTAGTTGTTGTTGATGGTGTAGTTGTTGATGGTGTAGTTGTTGTTGATGGTGTAGTTGTTGATGATGGTGTAGTTGTTGTTGATGGTGTAGTTGTTGATGATGATGTAGTTGTTGATGGTGTAGTTGTTGTTGATGGTGTAGTTGTTGATGATGATGTAGTTGTTGATGGTGTAGTTGTTGATGATGATGTAGTTGTTGATGGTATAGTTGTTGATGGTGTAGTTGTTGTTGATGGTGTAGTTGTTGTTGAAGGTGTAGTAGTTGTTAATGGTGTAGTTGTTGTTGATGGTGTAGTTGTTGATGATGATGTAGTTGTTGATGGTGTAGTTGTTGATGATGGTGTAGTTGTTGTTGATGGTGTAGTTGTTGATGATGATGTAGTTGTTGATGGTGTAGTTGTTGATGATGGTGTAGTTGTTGATAATGATCTAGTTGTTGATGGTGTAGTTGTTGTTGATGGTGTAGTTGTTGTTGAAGGTGTTGTAGTTGTTAATGGTGTAGTTGTTGTTGATGGCATAGTTGTTGATGATGATGTAGTTGTTGATGGTGTAGTTGTTGATGATGGTGTAGTTGTTGTTGATGGTGTAGTTGTTGATGATGATGTAGTTGTTGATGGTGTAGTTGTTGATGATGATGTAGTTGTTGTTGCTGTTGAAGGTGTAGTAGTAGTAGAAGTAGTAGCATTAGTAGTAGTGGTAGATGATGATGTAAGAGTACCTTTTTTTATCTTTGAGAGATGTACTTAAGGTACTTTGTTCAATTTCAACTTACCGATTTCTTCTGGTTGACTAGTTGTTGTTGTTGGTGTAGTTGTTGTTGTTGATGGTGTAGTAGTAGTAGTAGTTGTAGTAGTAGTAGTAGTAGTAGTAGATGATGTTGTAGGAGTACCTAGATAAATAAATTTGCATGGATTTAAAACAACCATATAAACTTGATTTTAAAAAACGAAAAAATAATGCATTGCACCAACAGATTTAAGTATAGTCGTTGCTGTTCAGCCTACTAGCTGAAGATGGATTTGTACTTACCACACGCAGCTGAGGTCAAGGAAATATCATCTATGGCAATATCACTTTGGTAATCACTCCCCCTTATTGCCTCAAAAATTACCTATTGTATTTATATAAACAAATCAATTTTTACTTCAAACATCAAGATTAGATTCATGAGATATATAACTATTGCTAGGAATAAGTGTGCATGGTTTAATTGTGCAAGCAAATGTAGTGGTAAATATCCAGTTAAACCTTATCGGATACCGTTCAAAACCCTGAACAGATACCACTGGACTGAGATGTCCGCTTTAAGCATGCTAGGTCTGCTTGAAGTAAGGTATACACGTAGGTTTACGTTAATGGAACTCGTGCTCATCTTTTCCCGTACATGACAAATTTGCATTTGTTGGTGTCCATAGGGCCTGTGCGAGTTACAACTAGACAATTACCAACCAGAAACGATGAAGAAGGTATGGTTTTAACTTTATTGTGTCCTAAAAATTTAAAGTTTTCAAAAAAATTTGAAACTGGCTCAAATATTAGTTGAGTATATGACTGTGATAAATCAGGAAAGAATATGGCATGAAGGAGTACCATTCTGGAAATATGACGTCATTAATATGAGGCATTTCTCTTTTTTAAACAGAAAAAGATTCAAAATGACCCATTTCAAGGGTTTAATCCTTAAGAAAATAGTGTCCACCGCCGTCGCCCACTTTAATTTTCGGATATGTTGTGTAAAGTTCTTTGAAAAATCACATATTTGAAAATTTTTGTGGGCGATGCATGTGGACAATATTATCTGAAAGAAAATTCCATTGGAAATTGGTGTCTTCTGCAACTTTTTAAAAAAATACGGGAAAATGCACAAGTTTATGACATCATAATTAGCATTTAGAAGGTCATGTGAGAAAAAGATTTTTATGATCTTTCTGCATGGAATTTCAATGATTCAGAAAGCATGAGTTTTAATTTTTTACATCTTTTTTATTTTTAAGAAAAACACAGGACAAGATTTGTATTGAAACCGCACCTTGTTCTTTATCAAATGTGCTCCGGTCAGTCTGCACGATCGCTAGACTAACGTTCGAAAACTGTTTTGTTACTTTCTCTTGCGTAATCTTTCTACCGTCAAGTCCTCTCATTTGTGATCTTCGAGGCTGAAATGTTCCATATTTCATCCATTGATTTTTTTGGTCATAATTGCAGAATGGTGAATATTGATTCCTCTGCGAACCTTTCCGTTTTCCAAATATACTGTTTTTGACAAACCTTGCAGTTGATGATATATAAGCAATTATCTGTTTGACAGGATACATTCCCTAATATTCTGTACTGTAAGGAAGCTGTTAAAACTGTCTGTGTCAGAGCTGTGCTTCTTATGTCATCCCCGTTAGGTAATGGGTTCCTAATGTTTACACGTACTGTAATATCCTTTAAGTAACACGGGCATCTATAGACAGCCAATGGAGATTCCTGAAAGTCTTTGTTGGAGTAAAGAATTGGCAGGTCCTTTTAAGAATACCAGTTCTTAAGGACGGGGTGGTACAGGGGAACCCTCATTGCTTTGTATTGTAAAAGGTATTGTCTGTCGTATCCTGCCATCTCATCAATAGCGGTTTGTACGGTGTGGGCTTTGTAGCATCTCTTGCAATAATGGGAATGAGATTGTTCTCTTCCTTGTACAAAGCAGATGCGGTGGATTTTGGTGGCTAGACCTTTAGATACACCCTTGAATGTGTGTGGGGGATGAAAGCTTTTCGGCTTGAGATATAATCAAGTGAGAAGCAGTGTATTTCGTGTGGAGACTGAAATCCTTTTGCCATCAATCAGATGTAGTATCCATTAATATGTTTTTAGAACTGGATACTTCTGAAGTGAATTTAATTGATTGATGGAAGGAGCTGGCAAACGAAATGAATGTCTAAAGACAGTCGCCTCTTGATTGATGGCAAAAAAATGTTCTGTCTCACATATAAGTGTAATTAAAAAATGACAAATACAAATTAATTACTAGTATTTTTTAATAGAAAAAGTACAGTATAAATGGAACATTTAAGCCCTGAAAACCAGTGACTCAGGTGACCTAAAGTATTTTATAGACAATAATTCATTAGACTTATTGATTGACAGAAAGACCAGTAATACTAGTTATATATAAACATGCTAATCTATTTTTGATTTGTTCAGTTAAAACGATTGTAAAATAAAAAATGACACATTGCAATGCTAAGGATTGCAAAAATACAAACATTGATATTTTACTAATTAAAGACAAGTGGACTTAAATTGACTTTACCTTGTAGTTTGTTGATCCATGTATGTTTAATTCCGCTTTCTGCCACTGATTCCCCTGATCTCCACTTCTAGTCCACACTATAGTTGCATCCCGAAGCACGTTTAGGGTTCCCATACTGGAACCATACATATGATACCAGAACACGAGGCATCTTTGACCAGCTTTGGTTTAAAAAAAATATGAAGAAGCAAGATTGAAAAAGGTCTCATTTTTCAGTCAATGCTCTTGTATGTATTTTTGAAAAAAAATCACTCCCTCTTTAAGTACAGTATCTTGGCTATATTTATTCACTGTGAGGAACTTTCTATGTAATTTTTTAATGACAATTGAATTGACTAAATTCTAAAATCAGTAGAGGATAAAAAATGGATTTTCCTCAGATATTGCGAACATAAGTCCCACTTGAAGGCATAAAAATTTATTAATTTCAAATTTACCAGAAAAATACTTTTTCATTTTTACAAAAATATTATGTCGGGCAATTTTAATGGTCCCAACAAAGGTTTTTTGAGCATAATCTGTGCAAAAACGATTACACTATAGGGTCTTTTCAATAAATATCTTTAAAATATATTAGCATATAGCATTACCTGTCAAGAAAGGTGTTTCGTAATGAAATGTAGTCCCAGTAGGTACAGGATATGACATTTCTGTATATAAATAGTTGGATCCGCTCCTCGCTCGAGAAGGACCAGTGCCTCCAGAAGGAGTGAAACCCTATGAAATGCAAACTTGATAATAAAGCACGATGCATCTCTCTTTTTGTCCTTTTCTTTATAATGAATGTAGGGCTAATGTAAATGATTCACAGCTTTCCTCAAAAGATTTGGCATTAGAAGTGATAGACACGAGTCTTTTGGATGATATCTTAAAAACCGGTAGGCGTTGGCACGATAAAGAACCTTCTCTCTCAATTACCTTGAGTGCTGAGTATAGGTCTAATTTTGAACCTTTCACCGGCATTTGATGACGTCTCTATATGAGTGAAACTTTCTCGAATGGGACGTTAAACAACGTATAATCACTCAAGCAATCAAAATGATTAGTTCACCTCTGCCAAATTTTGATTCAAATTTAGCTTCAGTTTATTATTTCATTTTGTTGACTTTGACTTTACAGTGAGATATCCAAATTTTTGTTTGCATATTAAACCAACATCTATCAATTTTATCATGACTAGGTTGATCAGATTCCGAGTTAATGCGTCATTTACGCGTTCAAAGACGTCAAAGGTGTGATGACCTGACCCAATAAATCACTTTAAAGGAATGCTCCATTCTTGTTATATTAACAATACCGATTTTATAATCCAGTCGTAGGAGTCTGATTTTAAGTTGCTAAAGCCACACACGTCTCCTTCAAAGTCACAGAATATATCCCCGGAACCTGTCAAGTGAATATATTTATCATTTTTAGACGAAACATCATGCATAAAAATAATTTAATCAAGAGATTAAGTAACACACTGTCGATGATTGATACAAAAAACTTTTAAGAAAGGAGTAGTTATCATGTATCTTGAGAGTTTACATTTTAAGGATATGTTTTTTCTGGTTTAAAATGACTTAAGCTTGATTGATTTCAATATTTTTCGATGATCCTGCAAAGTCTCGACGACAAAATCTCAAAAATAATTCTTTAACTCTTTTTAATGATTCAAGGACGATACATGCAGTAAGGTTTCTAACCAGCAAGTGTATCACACAGCCGTCCAGTATATCCGGCCGCACATGCGCAGTTGAAATCACTGGATCCGACGTCAGTACATGTTCCAAAGACACATTGTGCAGACTTACAGCCTAAATATTGTATTAAGGACATCAATACGTTTTCCAAATGCACAAAGAAAAAAATTACAGCCTAATTACAAACATTAATGCATGTTCCAAATAAACAGTTCCAAAAACACAAGGTAGACTTTTACAGCCTATTTAACAACAATACATGTTCCAAAGACACATGTTGATTTACAGCCTAAATATTGTTCTAAGGACATCAATACATGTCCAAAGACACAAAGTACAGATTTACAGCCTAAATATTGTACAAACAACATAAGAAAACACATCTAATATAAGTCACTTGATTTTAACATCTTTCAGCGATCAAATTAAGCAAGGTTAAATAGCACTACTTCTTTTCATTGTTGTCAAGAATTAAACGATGATTTATTCCATTCCAGTGAAGATTTTAAAAGTCTGAATCCAGACGGAATTTTTCAAACATACAGAAAACATATACTAGGCAAGACATTAAAGACAATATGTCTCAAACTTGGTGTCGACAAAGATATTCAGCAGTAAACAATGCATTGCGCTTTAGTATATTTTTCTTAAAAAAACTTCGTGGGGGAAAATTAGGATAGATACAAACCACAGATGCATGTTTATCAGAAAAGAAAGTTTTATCCTTACAAACAAAGATACATAGCGGGTTCTTGTAAATGTTTTACCAAATCCTCTTTCTTTACTTCTCAAAGAAAGTTTAAAGGCAGTGAAGGAGGTTAATTAATTGATTGTATGTTGTTTAACATCTCATTTGAGAATTTTGCACTCATATAGAAACGTCACCATATACCTATGAAGGGCTACAAATTTGGACCTACACTCGGCACTCAGGGTCATTGAGCAGTATCAATGGGATACGTTTTAAGGTCTCATTCGAAAGACTTGTGACTTTCATTTCTAGTGCCGGGCGCTTGGTGAAGGAATAGTCGCTACCTATGTTTACGTCTTAGGTTTGACGCGGCGCGGGCCTCCTGATCACGAAACGAACTCCCTGCACTAGGCTAACGTGACCGGTCAGTGAAGGAGAAACTTTAGAATTGCTGTTCAACAACATATTTGAGAAGTGGTGTTAATCAGATGTGGATAGTTAAAAACTCCCAAAATTTTTAAACAGATTTGAAATCACAAAATTTTCGTTAACAAATCAATAGCAGCAAACCGTACTTTTCAACACTTTATACAACCATTTCCCACGATAAATCAAAGACAAGGCTTTTTCACATAAAAGACAATTACTCCCACTCCTCTATTGTCAATTTTCCTTATTTTTTAAGTAGCTTTTTAACATTATCAGTTGATTCGATGCGCAAGAGCATGTTCTACGTAGGAACAATTTCTAAAATAAGACAGGCTACTGATAAATAAATTAATGATATGAGGATTGATTGATTGATTGTACGTTTTTTACCGTCCCATTCGTGAATATTTCACTCATATAGAGACGCCACTGTGAAGGGCTCAGGGCCATCGAACAATGAGGATTCTTTATCGTGCCAACGCCTACCGTGACTTGGGACTTCGATTTTAATCCGAAAGACCCACAACTTTCACTTCTAATGCCGGGTGTTTGGCGAAGAAACAGTCACAACCTATGTTTAGGTTTGAAGCGGCGCGGCGAACAAGAATCGAAGCCGGGCCTCCCGATCGATAAAATCTGACATTATCTGACAAATGTTGACTGACATCTGTTATTTTTAAAGTTGTTAGGCCACACTGAATTGCATTCTATGGATTTTTTCCGTTTACCCGATCATGACGGCGGATGTGACCAGTCGATAGGGGATTCTTACTCCTCCATGGCACCTGATTCCAGACGTACGTGTGGGTTCTGTTCACAGTTTGTATTGTTTTTATGGGCTTTTGAGCATCATCACTTTTCATTATCTTTTCATTTTATGCACAACAAATTAAGAAAAAATATAAAAAATGAAAGTAATTTAAAAAAAATAATCTAAATTTTTATTTCTTTTTCTTATTTTCAATACGTATTCCAAAAAGCAAACAGGGTACATTTAATTCACTGATATTGTATAGTGGTTTAGACTGAAATTTAATGTAACCTTTTCGTTTACATGTCTCCTATATTTCTGTATTCGAATCTTTTAACCTGTGTTGGTCGGCAAATAAAATACTCGAGGATTTCTCAACAACTTTGGTGAGACTACAAGAATTCTACAAGAAAGGGATCAGGTAGTATAGTTTGGAAGCGGATATATATCGACTGGCATGAGATATGATTTATAAGCTGAATACCAAGTTTCAGTTTTCATCAATAGTTTAAATGTATCCCATCTCTCCGTAAAATTTTAACTAGTATTCAATCTTCTTCAACCATCAGTGGTAGTCTTAGATTCTTAATTGTATTTTTGTCAATTTGTACTGTTTAAAACGTTCTTTTCTGCAAACATGCATGCATAGTTTAAACGTCGAAGAAGTAGACATATACATATTTTCTCCATGAAATTCAAAACAAACAGACTATAGCAAGATTCTGTTTACTGACGGATTTCTTTGTCGAAACTGATTCTAACCTATAATTTTTGAATAAGTTAAGAGAGACCAGTTATCTTTGATTTCAATTTAAGAGGTGTAGAATATCTTTACATCATGAATGTCACCATATCATACTCTGGTTTTCATAGCATATATGTTATATAGTGTTTTATTTTTAGATTACCTGCACCTACAGATGACACAGACAGAGTAAAGCCTTTGCCTGGTTGTATATTTGGAGCAAAGGAACTGTTAAAAATCAGTAACATCATGGACGGGTCCCCGTAGTCTGATGTCACGTATGTCTCGTGTGAGAACTTTCCACAGCGTCTGGAACATTCAATGTATGCGTGAGTACAATTTCATCATTTTTAAAAAGCAGAATGAGAAGTAAATTGTATGCATTTAACATATATGTATAAAAAGTCTTATCTTCCTACAGTTTCTCTGGGGGAAAATGGCACAGGATCATTTTGGGGTATCATTAAACAGAAATTTGCAGAAAAAAAGGAAATACTGGAATAACATAAAATTTTCATTTAATGTCCAAAAGCATCAAAGTTTGTAAATCTTTATCACCATTAAGTGATCATTTTGGATGAAACGAATATATATTGCATGCTGTTGTCAAATGGGTTAACAAAGAAAACATTTTGTACTTTTGGAAAGAGTTTAGTACAAATATTAACAGCTATTTCAGAAAAATTTTGGCTTGGGAAGTGAGAATAACATTTTTTAAAAAATGAATACCTCTTCCTTTTCACCATATTACATATAATGCTCGAAAAACAAGCAGATAAATAAGCTCAGTCGAAGTTGCTTGACAATTAATGAAACGGCCGTGCATTATATTCATATGGTAGCCGGATGGAACCATGTAGTTCTTGATTGAACCATCACACTTTTTAGCTCACCTGAGCCAAAGGCTCAAATGAGCTTTTCTGATCAAAATTTGTCCGTTGTCTGTCGTTGCCGTTGTTGTCGTAAACTTTTTACACTTTCATCTTCTTCTCCAGAACTGCTGGGCCAATTTCAACCTAACTTGGCACAGAGTGTTCTTGGGGGAAAGGGATTAAAGTTTGTTCAAATGAAGGGTCACGCCTTCTTCCAAGGGGAGATAATTGCGAATTCATGAAAAAATTTATGGCATCTTTCAAAAATCTTCTTCTCAAGAACCACTGTGTTAGAAAATATGAAACTAATGTGGGAGCATCATGAGGTAGTGTAGATTCAAGTTTGTTCAAATCATGACCCCTGGGGATAGGATGGGGTCACAGTGGGCGATCCTTGGGAAGTTTTACATAGGAATATATAGGGAATATATTCAAAAATCTTCTCAAGATCAGCAAAGCTGTGATTGTTCATGTTTATATGGAAGCATTCTCAGGTGGTGTAGATTCAAATTTGTTCAAATCATGATCCCTGGAGTAGGGTAGGAACACAAAGTTTTACATAAGAGTATATAAGAAAAATTTCAAAAAATCTTCTCAAGAACAACAAAGCTATGATTGGTCATATTTAAATGGAAGCATCCTCAGGTGGTGTAGATTCAAATTTGATCAAATCATGACCCCCGGGGTAGGTAGTGGCCACAATGGACGATCAAAGTTTTACATAGGGATATATAGGAGAAATCTTTAAAAAAAATTCTCAAGAACAACAGTGCCATGATTGGTATATTTATATGGAAGCATCCTCATATAGTGTAGATTCAAGTTTGATCAAATCATGACCCTCAGGGGTAGGTAGGGGCCACAATGAAAGTTTAAACTTGTAGGAAAAAAGTCACAGTTAGTAAAAAAAAAATATGTAAGCATCCTTAGTTTGTGTAGATTCAATTTTGTTCAAATCATACCCCCTCCCTTTTAGGGGTAGGTCGGGACCACTTCTGCATTTAAGCATTGCAATACTAATCTGATTTTTGCTTTTTTCCTAGCCTCAGTGCTCAGGTGAGCGGTGTGACCCCTGGGCCTCTTGTTAAATTTGGGTCGATAGGGCCATGACACGATGACGATGGCGCTAGAGTCCGATGACGAAGATACATTGACGATGTTGTGATGGCATCGTTGAGCAATGGTACGATGACGTGAAGACATGATATCGACGAGGCAATGCTTGCTATCTCTGAATCGTGTTATCGCACCATTGCTTTTCCATTATAGCGGACACCGCTCCATCGCACCATTTTGACATCGTGCTATTGACTCGAAAGTCGTTTTGGGCGATGGTGCAATAGTGTTTATTTTATTTTATATAGTTTATATATATGTAAATGATTGTTGCCATTTAATTTCTGCCTTTGAAGTTCACTTTATTATATATATATATATATATATATATATATATATATATATATATATATATATATATATATATATATATATATATATATATATATATATATATATATATATATATATAAGGGATGACAATCGAATACTGAATTGCTAATCGTTGAACTGAAAGACGTTCCGACCGATTAATTGATTAATCGTATCAAAATACACATTTTCCTTATATTTTATTTTTCCAGTAAACTCTAGTTATATACACAAGAAAACTGAAAAAGGCGTTAATGCTTGATTAGTACGCTATATATTATATTTTATTTCAATTTCGAACGGCAAGAAAAATAAGGAAACCATGAAACATTTCTTAAAAATCGCAGAAATTGATATTATTACAATACAAGGTCATTGTGCATTGTCACCATAAACAGAAACTGAAATAATTTACAATGATTGTTTTAAAATATAATTTCATAGATAACTGCGAAGGACAGGGATGGGGTAATTGAAAAAAGTAATTATAATTGAGTGTAATTAATTACATTCTTCAAAATAATTGGAAGTAATTTGTAATTGACCATTTTTTCAATTACTTGTAATTGAATATAATTAATTACATTGGAAAAAATACCCTGTAATTTCAATTACTTTTCAATTACATTTTAATTACTTTACATTATACATATTGTGTATTTAATAGGGAAATATTTCCAACACAGTCACATTTTACAATTATTTTAATTTATTCAAAGAAACCCTTCTGTTTTTCAAAATCTTAAGCTTTTTATATCTTGATAAATGAATTTGATATATTAGCTAGTTTATAAAAATATGTTTGTTTTATAATCATAATGTACAGAAAAAATTAATACTAGTTTAATGTTTATCAAAAATTTTGTTCTACCTCTCATTGATATAGGCATGAAAACATTACAATTTTTTGTTGCTTGATTATCAAAAAAAGAAAAAAAATAATTTAATGTGTCATAAAGACCTGTCTTGTTGCCCTTCAACTCCCAGCTGTAAATTGCTATCAAAACAACCCTCCAAATTTTTATATTATTCTATACCATGCTTTGTTTAAATTCAAAGATATGACCATTAGAGGTGATTTATTAAATACTATTAAGAATGTTCTACAATTTATATACTTCAGAAAAGAAATATATATTAAATTGAATCACTATTTTAACAGTTAAACAGATCTTTATATACAAATATGCATTTGGTATCTTTAATAGTTATTACATAAATGAAGTATTATTTATTGTATGAAAATTGTCAACATTTGCCATTTAAGGTGTTAAGCTTGCCAACCTGTGTAACTGAAATAATTTGAAAGTATTTTATGGTTGATTCATAAACTCTTCAAAAATTTTAATCAAATTTCATAATGGCGGTCAATTGATAAATGTTCATGTAGGACTAGGTCTTGTGTTGAGGAAACACACAAACTCTCTGGTCGTCCATCCCATTTTTTCAGACCAGCAAGCTACAGACCTGCAGCTACAAACATGACAGACACCTGAGATTTTTTATTTTAAATATTCCCCCACCTTTAATTTACATGTATTTGTTCTTCAAGATTTTTGAAAGTGAAACAAAAGTAATTGAAATGTATTTAATTACATTCTTCAAAGTAATTGAGAGTAATTAATTACATTTGTAAAAAATCAATGTAATTGTAATTGCAAGTAATTGACACAATTTTTCAATGTATTTGAAAGTATTTAATTACATTTCAAAGTAATTGACCCCAACCCTGGCGAAGGATAGACAGGGTAAGATACACATTGCAATTATTTAAATCATTTAACAGAACTCAACAAAGATTTAATAAGTATCATAATTAAGACAGGCTGGGTAACGCCATGGTATTTAAACAGCAATTAACACTTCGCAAAGTGACCAATTACCCCCCACAAATTCAATCTTGAGAGTCTTAATTTAATTTTTTACCTCCAAATCAGCCGAATTAATTGTGGAAACGTTATAACTTATCGACATTCTGGGTTTTTTAACATTGTAAAACGTGTTTTAAGGAAATTTACACCTGTTTTATTTTTTTCCGACTAACCGATTACAGATTTTGTAACCGGTTATATATATATATATATATATATATATATATATATATATATATATATATATATATATATATATATATATATATATATATATATAATCACGACGTCATTAGCAACGTTATTGACAACGTTTTGAAATTTTGTCTGAAGAGCCAACATGGCTGAAAGCGCTAACAGTAAAGATTTTATTTAATTTGGACTGTAGCATTCTGTTTTTATTTATTTAAGTATATATATATATATATATATATATATATATATATATATATATATATATATATATATATATATATATATATATATATATATATATAAATCCGTATACAATCTATACAAATTTTTGTCTTTAATTACAAAAATGGCTTACGTTGACGGTTTTAAAAGCTCAAAAATGAAAACAGTCCCCCAAACTCTAACCATTGTTTCCTTATTTTCCTTATATATATATTTTTACTTACATTTACTTATTTTTTAGCCTTTTTACATTGCATATTCATACAAATTTTTATAAATGAATATACTTATTTATCGTTTTACTTTGGACCACTCTGTCCGATCAAATTATACTGGATCTCTAGCCAGTGAGCACAAGCCCCGTCATCAGTTGCTAAATCCATCTCGTCTATCCTCATAGCGACATTCTTTCCACTAGAAGCCTGAATAATGTAATATAAAAAATCAAAAATAAAGACTAGTAAAGATTAGAAGAAAAGCTCTAGGTACTCGTATACCTTTCAAGATATCACATAACTAGTCCATTAAAATAAAAAAAATAATTGAATCATTTTTGAAATAAGATCGATCTATCTGAAATTAAACAATATTGCTTTACAAATGCAAAAATTAAAGATAAAAATATTTTTATGTCCCCGTAATCGAAAATTCAAGGGGGGGGGGTTGCTCTGTACGTCCGTCTGCCTTTCTGTCTGTGTGTCCGCAAAAACTTAAACCTTGGCCATAACTTTTAACTGGTTGGAGCTATGGCTTTCGTATTTCACATGTGTATATCTTGTAACAAGACCTTTCTTTGAGTGTCATCATATTTGACCTCTTGACCTTGGGGTTTGTTTCACTTTTACAAAACTTTACCAAAATTTAACCTTGGCCATAACTTTAAAACAGTTGGTGAAAGGTTCATACTATACTGTGCATTCCTTGTGATAAAGCCTTTCCTTGGGTTTGATTAAATTTAAAATACTTTTATATTAAAAATGTGTTTTTCATGTGATAAGACCTTTCCTTGGGTACTAACAATTTTGACCCTTTGACCTTGACTTTTGAGTTTGACCTACATTTAAAAAACTTTATTCTTGGCCATAACTTTTGAACGGTTTGTGATATGGCTTTCATATTTCACAGGTGTAAATCTTGTGACAAGACCTTTCCTGGGGTACCAACACTTTAAACCCTTTGATCTTGACCTTACAGGTTGACCTACTTTTGAAAAACTTTAACCTAGGCCACAACTTTTGAACGGTTGCTTTTAGGGCTTTAGTATTTTATAAGTGTATTCCTTGTGACAAGTCCTTTGCTTCGGTACCAATAGTTTTGACATTTTATTCTAGACCTTGGAGTTTGACCTATCTGTATGTTTGAAAAACCTTTAACCTTGGCCATAACTTTTAATTAGTTGGTGCGAGGGTTTTCATTTTTCACAGGAGTATTCCTTGTGACAGGACCTTCCCTTGGGCACCTACAATTTTGATCTCTTGGCCAGTCATCTTGACCTTGGAGTTTAACTTGCATTTGAGAAACTTATACCTTTTTCATGAGCTGTCATACGGGGGCTTCAGTGCTTCACAAACATAACATTTTGTTATTAATAAACTTGAGCGCTTATGCTTACGTTGTTTCTTTCTGTTTCTTCGTTTTAAACTTTTTCACACTGTGTGTTGCTATATATTGCTATATGCACTTCTATTATATCACTCATTCACCCAAGGGATACTGAATTAATCAAGAAGACGTTTACACATAGATCCTCCCGAATTACCTACCTTCACTAACCAAACACATCTTTTACCGGTGGGATATGGTCCCCCGGTATTAAAATTAGGTGAAGTTATGGTCTTGGTTTCTCCATCAGCTAAGGTTATTAAACCTGGACCACATCCTTTAACAAAACAAAAATAAAATGGACAATGTGGGGTATACATCTGAATTCTTAAATATAAAGTTGGATAATTAACGTGTTTTTGTTTGTATGTTGTTTAACGTCCCTCTCGAGAATTTTTCACGCATATGGAGACGCCACCACAAGCCGGTGAAGAGCTGCAAATTTTGTCCTATGCTCGGCACTTACAGCCATTGAGCAGAGGGGGTCTTTTTCGTGCCAGCACCTACTGCGACACGGGACCTCGGTTTATACGGTCTCATCCGAAGGACCGGTCTCCACGTCCAACAGTGGGATTCGAACCCGCGACGTAAGGATCAACTCCTTACTCTGCGACTCTAGAGCAGACACTCTAACCACTGCGCCACGCGGGTGACGATAATTAACGTGTAAACAACAATATAGTCAAATAAATTCGAATTTTGATGTTGTTGACGAAAAAAAGTTAATGACTTTTTCATCTTTTTATTATTTGTTGTTTGCTTCCAAAATCCCAGCACTATGTCTTTATTTTCAATATAGTTTGACTTTTGTTTAATTCTTTCCTTGCTTGATAAATTAGCAACCCCAAAATAAGTAAATTTGTAGCGTAAATAAGATATTCACAAGTAAACAAAGAGAAAGTTTACAGACCAAAAGTAATCTAAAACCCAGAATGTAATATGGAGATAACGAACAGTAATCAAGCTCAAAAGTCCATTGAAACAATATAAATCAATAGCAAAGCAAACACGGACCTCAAAAAATATCAGAGGCAGGATCAGGTGCCATGGAGGAGTAAGCATCCCCTGTTGACCGGTCACACCCGCCATGTACTCACTGTCAATTCCGGGCAAACAGAAAAAATCCGCAGACAATTTAGTGTTTAAATAATTGCTTATCAATTAGTATGAAACAGGTCTGTCAGCATTCGACTTAATGATAGATTGTATTTGCTGACAAAGTCATTGTATCAACCATAGGTCTTGCGAAACGATGACTAAATGAGACTGTTGATATTCTTGTTTCATCAACTTGTTTGTCAATAACTTGCCACATTTTAGAAATTGTTGGTACGTGGAGCATTGGAGATATAAACCCCATATGCAGGCGATAACGATATTGCTACATTAGTAAGGGAAGTTGATGATAGAAAAGTTTAAGTAATCACGTTTATCATAAAGTTTTCTTGTAGGTTACCATTTAATTCTTTTCTAGTAAAATATCCAAATATGTAACGGATGTGTCAGACTCTGTGGTATCTTTTATTTGAAGTTCACTGGGATGTATCGAGTGGATATATAAATGGAAGTAACTATTGTTAAATGATAATTAATCGATATAAAACTATATGTTGTGTATGAATTTGTTTTGCACAAAATAGCTTTAGAGAATGGTGAAACAAATTTATCATATGTCCACCATGTTGTTTACAGTTGAACGTACCATTCACTTTAAATTCTAATAACAAGTTAGTGACAAATAAGTTGATGATACAAGGATATCAACAGTCTCGTTTAAAGTCATCATTTTGGAAATTTTATGGTCGAAACAATGACCTTATTAGCAAATACATTGTACAATTTATTGTTAAGTCGAATGTTGACTTATGTTTTTCATTCAAATTGTTAGATCATTATTTTCACACAGAATTGTCTACAGATTTTTTTCCCGTATGCTCCATTATGACAAGGAGCACACGGCTGATGTGACCGGTCAACAGAGGACGATTAATACTCCATAGCTCCTGATTCCAAATCTGATGTGTTTAGAGGTCCGTTTTTGCTCTGTCCCAATTTTTATTGTTCCAATGGACTTTTGAACTTGATTACTGCTCGTTTTCTTCACATTTCATTGATACTCCCTTGATTTTTCATGAATGTTCTTTTGATTCTTGTTATTTCTGAATTATTCATTCTCGCAACAAAACCAATTAATAAAATTGTTTTTACAATTGTCAGTTTCCTACTAGCTTTATACTAGTATAATTATACATTTGTACATCAAAATTCCTGCAACTGAGGTAAAAGAAAAGAATGTACCTGGATCAGTATCAACTGTTTCACACAGGTTTCCAGTAATACCGTACGGGCAGAGGCAGTCACAGGTGTGGATGACAAAACCTCCATTCTGGCACTGCTTCAGAGGATCATTACCACTGGAGCCCCGACAGGGTCCTTATAAAGTAAAAACATTAACAATTGGCGCTCTTTGTTTATTATTTTGCAACTATTTTCTATCATTTATCAATCTTGCATTTTTGTTGTAATACTTTCCTTACACTTTAAACACAGTTTATGAGAATAATCAACTGCAGATTTTGCATAACAATATGAAATGTAAAAACATATATTCCATTAAAATCACGAATTCAAATTTCCAATAGGATATTTACGAATTTCTCGTTTTATCAGTGATGTAGTTTAACGACCATCCTTATTCTAATGTACCTTTTACATCTTAATGTTCCAAAAATATAAACTGTAAACTTACGTAAGATATTGCTTAAAATCAATGCAAAATCCGTTCATATTACGGATAGGATATTGAAAATGCTGATTTAAATGCAAAATAAAATAGATACAAAAATTTACTGGTACAATCGTATGCATCTGTTATATCCTGAATATCATAAAACATCAGTCCAGTCGCTGAATCAGCCAAGAACTCCAGCCGGCGGTCACGGAACTTCATAACTGCCTGACCATTTGTAGAAAAGGACTGTTAAAAAAAATAAAGCTTTTATTTGTTTAAAAAATATGGTTATATTTTCTCTCTAAGGATATTGAGATAAAATAGTACTAGTAAATGAATCATGAAAGTTCATAAATTTTACTTTTCTTTGCAGTCAATTCTGATGCACAAGGATTTTGCTGGGTTTTGTTTTTTTATTTTACGATTAAATGTAACACAGGTAAACGTTAACTGACCGTTAAACTGTACTGAAGCACAGATTGATAGTCATATGGATTATAATCGAAGGTGTCTTTTTTCTGCATGTTGTTGTTGTCTTGACCGTTCTGTAAATTCGTCCAAAGGATGATGACGTGATTATCACGATCGTTTCTGGACTGTTCGTGCCTTTGTCCGATAGCATGTGCCATTTCATGAACCGTTGTTGACACCTTAAATGTTCAAAACATTGCATAATTAAACTAAATATTTTTACAGGAGGCCCAAGGGCCTTAACGGTCACCTGAGTATAATACAAGAATTTAGATGATCCATAAACTGATATATGAAGCTTTGTTGCCCAAAAGCAAGAAAAATAGTATGATTAGCATCAACAAAATAATTGGTCTAGTATCTATCTGTCCCCCATTTATCCTTATTATCATGCAGACTATTATCAAAATGTCTATTTTTTAACCACATATTATTACGTTTCACATTGGCCTCTCTTGGTCTTTGAAGAAATTTAAAAAGATGTTATTTTTTCCTCATTTTTATTCATCTATTATTTCCAAGCTTACCTGATCATTAAAACTATGAAAGTACTTTTTGTATCATACAATAAATATTCTTGCATAATTCTCTTATTCTATAAACCTTTCAAATACATTATTTACAGTAATCAATTATAAAAGGTGAATGGAAAAGGGGAATAACTTTGCTCAGCAGAATACAAGTTAATAGAGCATTGGCCAGGACAAGAACACTCGACCAAATGGTCCAGGTGTTCAAAATTCTGGTAAAATACCCTTGCATATTAAAACTTTTCCTCTGTTTGCCTCGAATATGCCCAGAAGCATAGAAGATTTTCAAAGAAATGCTTTTTCACTATATTATTAAATAAATAAAGCCCCACCCTTACACCAGAACATCTGACCCAGGGGCAGTGAACTCACAATTCTGGAAGAAAGCACCCTTGCTCATCATAACTATACACTTCTTTCTTTGCTTTATAACCAGTAGTAGAAAAAAAATATTTTGAAAGAAATTATGCATTTTCACTATATAATCAATTGAGCCCCCCCCCCTTCAACAGAACCCCTGACCCTGGGGCCATGAATTTCACAATTTTGGAAGAGGCATTCTTCCTTATCATCACCATGCAGTTCCTTTGTTTGAATAACACCCAGGAGCAGAGAAGAAGATTTTCAAAGAATTTATACATTTCCCTATATAATCAAGAGAGCCCCGCCCTAACACCAGAACCCCTGACCCAGGGGCCATGAAATTCACAATTTCTGAGGAGGCAGCCATGCTCATCATAACTATGTATAAATTTATTTAATATCCACGAGAGAGAAGAAGATTTTCAAAAGAATTAATGTATAATCACTATATATATCAATAGAGCCCCACCCTAACACCAAAACCCCTGACCCAGGGGCCATGAAATTCACAATTTTGGAAGAGGCTACCATACACGTCATAACTATGCACTAAGTTAGTTTATTTAATACCCAGGAGCAGAGAAAATTTTCAATGAATTAATGTATTTTCACTATTTAATCAATAGAGCCTTGCCCTAACACCAGAACCCCTGATCCAGGGACCAGGAAATTCACAATTTTGGAAGAGGCACTCTTGCTCATCATAACTATGTACTTAGTTAGTTTATTTAATACCCAGGAGCAGAGAAGAAGATTTAAAAAAAAAAAATGTATTTTCACTATATAATAAATAGAGCCCCGCCCTAACACCAGAACCCCTGACCCAGGGGCCATGAAATTAGCATTTTTGGAAGACGCGCTCTTGTTCATCATAACTATGTACTTAGTTAGGTTATTTAATACCGAGGAGCAGAGAAGAAGATTTTCAAAGAATTAATGAATTTTTACTATATAATCAATAGAGCTCCGCCCAAACACCAGAACCTCTTACCCAGGGGCCATGAAATTCAGTTTCTGAAAAGGCAGTCATGTTCACCATAACTATGTTCTTAGTAAGTTTAATTAATACCCAGAAGCAGAGAATATTTTCAATGAATTAATGTATTTTCACTATATAATCAATAGAGCCCCACCCTATCACCAGAACCCCTGACCCTGAGGCCATGAATTTCAAAATTTTGGTAGAGGGCTCAATGCTTATTACAATCATGCCAACAGTTTGACTGCTTGATGTCTAGGAGTAAAGAAGAAGATTTTTAAAGATAGCATTAATTTGATGGTTTTAGCCCCACCCCTCAAGCCTCATGTGGGCAGGGGCCATGAAATTCAAATTTTTTGTTACCCTTCACACATAGATGCTATATGCAAAATTTGGTTGAAATTGGTTAAGCGGTTTCAGAGAAGAAGATAAAAATGTACAAATGTTAACACACGACGGACGAAAACGGATAGCAATAGGTCACCTGAGTGACTCAGGTGACCTAAAAATGTATAACAATAGTAAAGGAGTTATTAAAAAATTTTTGTCAATCAACCAAGTCCCTATCCCTCCTTACCAAAATATTAACTGCTGAGAAACTTCAGTTGTACTGCAACATAAGACCTCCCCCCCCCCCCCCTCTCTGGAGGACTTCACCTTTGGAGGACTTAAATTTTGAATTTGGGATAAAAAATCAAATAATTTCCCCCCAGCTTTTTAATTTTCTTCATGACTTGCAGACGTTTTATTCCCCTATTTCCATTGTTTATTCGCATTATTACTATCTGCCATTTTTGGATTATAATCGTGCATTATCAGTATATGTCTTACCGAAACACAACCAGGATCTTGAAGACTAATATATTGTCTGCCTGTTCCAATTCTTCCAATGTAAGACCAACATCCACTAACATTAAAAAAAAAATTACAGATTTTATCTGATAGCAAGGTACAGATTTCAATTAATGCTGTTTAAAAAAATGTCGTTTCTTTGTATCAAATTTATGGAGGTTAAAACAACAAGCAATGATGCATTGGTTTTACCTGAATTATCTGAGATCCTGATTTTGAAAATACCATTACCTGCCAGAAAAGAATTCCACATAATTTGGATAGCTGGCTTGATTGGCTTCTGCAGAACCATAAGGAACCCATTTCAAACAGGTGTAGTCTGAAAACTGTTGGACTGCCTTATTGATTGTGTCTACGTTCTTTTGTACAGAGGCTGAAGAAAGAAAATGAAGAATGATAAGTTCTGTTCAAGGAATGTGTGTACAGTCTATTCATTGTTGCTTATATTTATGTGTGTATAACAAAGCATATTTCTGAAGACACATATTCAGCTGTTTTACATACATAATTTGTGTAAATTATACCAGTATGTCTAAGAGTTAGTAAAGTTCTTAGATCTTTATAAAATTCTCTGCAAAAATAATGCTCAGTGACAACTTAACTGTAACGTGCGTTTGTTTCTTGATTTTCAGATTGTTAAGACAACAATTAGTCTAATTTGATATGGAACTTACATAAGGAGCTGGCAATTCTGTACGGTATTATTTTATCTGTCCAAAGTCGAGCAGATTTCCAAAAATTCCGTTTCCCTTCACCACTCTGTGAACATTAAAAATAGAACATGAATTGACTAACATGTAAGTAGAGTTTTTGGCACGAAGATTAAAGAGTATTTGCAGTTATTACAATAATTTTTTATGGACGAATCTGTTATTTAAGAATGTACATGTATTCAATTTTAGAGAAGAGAACCACGGGATGCCAGAAAATGGCTGACAAATGAAATCTACTGAATGCTTGATTAACTTTAAAATATTAAGGAGTGAAGGTTTAGATAACCGTTCTTATTTAGATAAAAAAAAAAGTTTAAAAAAATTATTCAAACTGGAAGAAAGGTATATTGATTTAATGTTGATGGGAGATAAGTCTATTTTATTAGCCATGTCCATTTGACAAGTGCTACAGCATTTGCAAATTATCGCTGCATTATTAGCGATGCATTTTTCAGAATTTTTTTTTTTAATGTTTTTGAAATTCATGTTTAATATTTTATGGTTTAATATTGCGGGTAATCTACATTTTGATTGTTTATCAGTAAAAGTCTTATTTTTAATGTTTAAAAAAATCAATAAATTTGAATTTAATTTATCATAATACATTTTCTTTGGTAGAAATAGTCTAGACACTCCCTAATAGAATTAGTTAAAACAAAAATAAATACTAGTGAACTAGAGGTACTGTGAGCACTGAGCTCACTAAATGATACCCCCCGCCTCCCATATGAATATAATGGCAAAGTCCATGTTTTGCTCTGGGAGACCCGAAATAAATGTCACATCTAAAACTAAATTAGGAGGTGCACAATGGAATTATGTAATAAAGAATCTGTGAAAGCATCATTAAAATTTATTCAGTGGTATAGGAGGAGTTTCGGATAAGAGATGGGTACCCTTCAATATTATAGAAAGAATGAAAGTGTCCATGTTTTGCTATAGGAAACCCGAAATATGTGTCCGATCAAAAAGGTAAAATAATGGCACTATGTAGCAAAGATTTTGTGAAAGTCTCATTAAATTTCATTCAGTGGTATAAGAGGAGTTGCGGATAAGAGATGGGTACCCCAAAGCGTAACAGACGGACGGAAGGACGGACGGACATCCTGATCACTATATACCTTCCCACTTTTCAAGCGGGGGTATGATAAATTAATAAAATTCTCAGAATCAGAGACAGCTCCAGTCCTCTGGATTGATTCTTTAACTTATGTGCCCCTAGTTGTCGTATCTTACCCCGCTCCTTAGTTCATTCATCTGGTCTGGTGTCAGCTTATGGCCGTCATGCGTGTCCCCAAAAACTTTTCCTTTCTTGGAAGCAATCTTGGCAATACCCTCAGGCTAAACCAAATAAGAGACGAGAAAATCAATTACCAGTCATAGATTCTTCAATTTTAAATGACAGGTTAGGATTTCTCATTTAACTTAGAAGAGAGGTAGGTCAATAAAATTCATTTGTATTTTATATGAATGGATACAAAACCCGTGTCTTGCGATGATGAAGTTAGAAATATGGGAAAATAACTTTAAACCCACACCTCCAAATGATCCTTTAGAACCCTTTCTACACGGGTGAAGAAATTGGGTGGAGGGGGAGTGTTTGGACTTTGAAAAAAAAAAACATTGTATAAAGGTGAACATGTTGAGATGATCTTTTTCATTTCAACATAAAATACCTATCTTCTCCTTCAAGAAGAAAAAAAAAATATTTGAAAAGACAACAATGTGATGATAAACAGAAATCATTGTTGCTTGCTTAGATGAGGATAACGTGCAAATAATGTATTCATTGCTTCGTTTTGATCTAATAGAGAGTAAAAAATACTTGAATTTAAAAACAATGTATTACCCGCAGACCCATACGCGGTTTCTGCTAACAAAGGTATAGAAGTATAAGTAACATTAAACAAAACTCATCTTCTTTCTTTCTATAGTCTAGCTGGACAGAATATTACTGGCGCGCTAAGTATATTTGAAAATAATGATCTGAAAGCAATCATCTTAGAAAGGTCGGGGGTCCCTGATCTTTTAAATGAAAGAACTTAAATTTCTATTATAAATTCCGTTGAGGAAAATGCCAGACGAAGGGATACCAATGAAGAGCAAGAATCCTTTTCAGAATGGATAACGAGTTTTAGCAACATACAATAGAATCGTATCAGAAAATTAAAAGGGGAAATATGTTCATTCTAGTCTTCCTGTTTTTTGCAAAATTGGAAAGTCTTCATGAACAAGACCGTCACGGTAGCTCAGTCGGTAGAGCGCTCGCTCCGTGTTCGGAAGGTCGTGTGTTCGAATCACGACTGACCTAAGTCGATAAAAATAGGTAGCAACTGTTCCTTCGCCAAGCGCTCGGCACTTTGAAGTGAAAGTTGCGGGTCCTTCGGATGAGACCTTAAAAACCGAGGCCCCGTGTCACTGTAGGCGTTGGCATGATAAAGAACCCTCACTGCTCAATGGCCCTGAGTGCCGAGTAAAGGTCTAAATTTGAAGCCCTTCACCGGTATATGGTGACGTCTCTATATGAGTGAAAAATTCTCGAACGGGACCTAAAACAACATACAATCAATCTTCGTGAACAATATGTTTTGGCTTCAGCTGACAAAGCTTTAAACAATATAGTCTTTATAAGGCTTATTTTTACAACTGCATGTTTTTTGTGCTAGTAAGTGTTTGTAGTTTTTTTTTTTAAAACGATCACCATTCGTTATTTTCACCTATTTCATTCTTGGCTTAAATTCAACATCTGGTAATCCAATTTATACCCACACTTCCTTTTCTAAAGATGAAATCCTCAAAATCACTTTCAGGTTTAAATACATTTAACGTTTCAGCAATGAAAGTGAATTGATTGACTGTACCTAATAGAGTCTAAAACTTCATAAAAATCTTAACAATCAAATATACAATGCAGGGTGCGGTGAATGTTCTACCTAGCCTCTGTCTATACTCTCTACAAAAATATTAACTTCTGAGAAGGAACAATATCAGACGTACTAAGCTACTACTTATTTAAAGAGTGGTATTTATCAAGTGGAAAGAATTTTTAGAAAATTTAGTATCACAAAATTTTCCAAAATCAACAGCATCTAAATGTATGACCTTACTACACTATACAACTATTCCTCGAGATAAATTAAAGACCAGGCTTCATGACATCATAGACAAGTGCTTCTTTGGTAAAAAAAATAATGAACTCGAAAATTTTGTATTTTGTCCTCTGATTGGTCACGTTCCCTATTACTACTTTGTTAAAAACATTCTGATTCCCTGTACTCTAAGTTGATATAAAAAAGATGCTGGAGTTCCTCATTGATCATTTCTAAGTAGTCTTTGGTGAGTATTGCAACAATCTGTTGACATGCCGATGGGCAATAATTGTCCTCCCTCATAAGCCGACCTGTTTTTATATTCTTATGAAGTAAAATTTATTCAAAAATTTCTAAATGAGAAGAAAAAATCCTTTGCTGTGGCCTTCAGTTTGACATTCAAATGTATCAAGGACGTTTTATCAATTGAAAATAGTTAGGTGAACTCAATATATCCTAATAAATAATAAATTAAATAAAAGACAACACAGAATTTACCACATATGCTTTATATTTTATTGCCTATAGATGATAATGGCCATCTAACAACCAAACTGTATGACAAAAGGGACGAATCGAATTCAGCGATTTCAGTAGTAACAACCCACTATCACCTGCATATGGTGTTTAATGTATCCAAGCTCATTCTGCACACAGGAGCATTCTATTAGTACGATCAATTTTTTAAACCGAAGGAAGTTTCATACAATTGATAGGTCATTGTTGACTACGGATTACTTTGTTTTCTTTATCAATACATAGGGATCACAGTGGATGTAACCAGTCAACAGGGGATGCTAACTCTTCGTAGACACATGATCCGAATTCTGGTATTTCGAATGTCTCTGCCCTGTTCACAATTTTTATTCTTGAATGGATTAATGAGAGCTATCACTGTTCGTTATCTTCACCTTTTTCATTTACATGTATTCAATTTTAATCAAAGGGCAGATCACTCTAACTGTGTAAAAATATCATGAAACTGGAACTTCTCAGTATGTTTTGTATCGGATCCTTAAGACCTTTTAATATGTGAAAAGACGTTAACTTTAGTCACAAAAAGTATTTCTGAGACTAACATGTAGATTGTGCCATGTTTCTGAGACTCACTAGTAGATTGTGCCATGTTTCTGAGACTTACGTGTAGATTATGCCATGTTTCTAGGACTTACATGTAGATTATGCCAGTTTCTGAGACTTAAGTGTAGATTGTGTCATGTTTCTGAGATTTACTTGTAGATTGTGCCTGTTTCTAAGACTTACGTGTAGATTGTGTCATGTTTCTAAGACTTACATGTAGATTGTGTCATGTTTCTGAGACTCACTTGTAGACTGCGCCATGTTTCTGAGACTCACTTGTAGATTGTGCCATGTTTCTGAGACTCACTTGTAGATTGTGCCATGTTTCTGAGACTTACATGTAGATTGTGCCAGTTTCTGAGACTTACATGTAAATTGTGCCAGTTTCTGAGACTTACATGTAGATTGTGTATGTTTCTAAGACTTACATGTAGATTGTGTTATGTTTCTAAGACTTACATGTAGATTGTGTCATGTTTCTAAGACTTACTTGTAGATTGTGCCTGTTTCTAAGACTCACTTGTAGATTGTGCCATGTTTCTGAGACTCACTTGTAGATTGTGCCATGTTTCTGAGACTCACTTGTAGATTGTGCCATGTTTCTGAGACTCACTTGTAGATTGTGCCATGTTTCTGAAATTCACTAGTAGATTGTGCCATGTTTCTGAGACTTACGTGTAGATTGTGCCATGTTTCTAGGACTTACATGTAGATTATGCCAGTTTCTAAGACTTTAGTGTAGATTGTGTCATGTTTCTGAGATTTACTTGTAGATTGTGCCTGTTTCTAAGACTTACATGTAGATTGTGCCTGTTTTTGAGACTTACATGTAGATTGTGCCATGTTTCTAAGACTTACATGTAGATTGTGCCATGCTTCTAAGACTTACATGTAGATTATGCCTGTTTCTGAGATTTACTTGTAGATTATGCCTGTTTCTGAGACTTACATGTCGATTGTTTCATGTTTATAAGACTTACATGTAGATTGTGTCATGTTTCTAAGACTTACATGTAGATTGTGCCATGCTTTTAAGACTTACATGTAGATTACGCCCGTTTCTGAGTTAACTTGTAGATTGTGCTTCTTTCTGAGACTTACATGTAGATTATGCCTGTTTCTGAGATTTACTTGTAGATTATGCCTGTTTCTGAGACTTACATGTAGATTGTTTCATGTTTATAAGACTTACATGTAGATTGTGTCATGTTTCTTAGACTTACAAGTAGATTGTGCCTGTTTCAGAGACTTACATGTAGATTGTGCCTGTTTCCCTCATCCACAAACATACTCTCCAGTAGATTCACGACGTCAGAATTCGGGTCAACATTACCCTGTAACAAACAAATTACAATTTAAACAACTTAATCACATTGCAACCGTGTTCTCTCTCTCACCTTATCTTTCACTTCGGGAGACATGTCCTTCTGGTGAGGCTGTATTGATCAAAGTCTTGTCTCACAAGTTCTGGCACGAAAAAGATCATTGATTGCTCAATGGGCATAAGTGCCGTAAGGGACGTAAAAATTACAAATAATCAAACAAGCATAGATACTTCACCAATGATAATTTTCCGAGTTTATTTGTAATAAAAAAAATTGCGCATGTCAATGCAGAATTCTGTTTAATTTCCATACATATAGTATGTTTAAGTTGCATTTCAATCGTTTCACATGTGATTTCTTAAATCTAATTTTCTAGATCAAAAGGTTTAAAATTTAACAAATCTTGATTGAATTTGATTAAAATTAGATCGATATGTCAAAGTATGTTGAATTTATAGCAAAGGTAAGGTATGGTTCTTTTGCATAATCAGCGTTTCTTGGATCTTCGGCTTCAAACAACCAATATGTTAAAGAAGAAATGGTTTCCTGCTACGCTGATTTCTACAATACAGACCTGCAATCAAGCAGCACCAAAATAGACATTAGACTAATGAAGTTGTCAATTTACTCGTCTCAGATTTTTTGAAAATGCTTTCACTTAAACCTCGGACAGTGAAGAAGATGTAGGTAAACATGCAATTGCCGATCGGCAAAAAACCAAATTAACTTTCTGAGGCAGAAAAAAACAAGAGGCCCAAGGGCCTTAACGGTCACCTGAGTACATGTATAATACAACGATTTAGAGGATCCATAGAGTATAAAATGAACTGAAAGGTGAAGCTTTGTTGCCCAAAAGCAAGAAAAATAGGGTGATCAGGATCAACAAAAGAATTAGTCTAGTATTCATTAACAGTTCATAAATTAGTTTCTAATCTGTTCCCCATTTATCACTATTACCATACAGTGTATTAACAAACTATCAGTGCTTCTGTACTATTTTAATGCCTTGAAATCTCTTACATTGGCCTCTCTTGGTCTTTGATGAACATTTAATAAGACAAGTTATTTTTGTCTCATTTTTATTTATCTATTACTTACAAGTCTACCTTATCATTAAAACTATTAAAGTACTTTTTGTATTATACAATAAAAATTCTTGCATAATTCTCTTATTCTATTAACCTTTCAAGTACATTATTTACAGTGATTAATTATCAAAAGTAAATGGCAAAGGGGAATAACTCCTCTCAGTAGAATACAAATTAATAGAGCCCTGGCCAGGACTAGAAAACTTGACCAAATGGTCCAGATGCTCAAAAATCTGGTAAAAATACCCTTCCTTATTAAAACTTTTACTCATTTTGCCTCTGATATGCCCTGGTGCAGAGAAGATTTTTAAAGAAATAATGCATTTTACTACAGATTCACTAGATTATCAATAGAGCCCCCCCCCCTCCCCACCTAGAAACACCAGAGCATCTCACCCTGGGGCCAGAAGTTTCGTCATCATAAGTAATCACTTTGTTTATCTGCTTAACACTAAGGAGAAGACAGGATTATTTAATAGAATTAATGCATTTTCACTATATTATCAAGAGCCCCACCCTTACACCAGCACATCTGACCCAGGGGTCATGCAATTCACTACTCTGGAAGAAGCACTCTTGCTCATCATAACTATACACTTAGCTTCTTTGCTTTTTAACCAGAAGCAGAAAAGAATATTTTCAAAGAAATTTTGCTTTTTCACTATATAATCAATAGAGCCCCCCACTTTTCACCAGAACCCTTGACCCTGGGGCCATGAAATTCACAATTTTGGAAGAGGCATCCTTGCGTATCATAACGATGTTCTTAGTTTGTTTAAATAATACCCAGGGGCAGAGAAGAAGATTTTCAAAGAAATAATTCACCTTCACTATATGATCTATATAGCACCAGAAACCCTGTTCCTAAGGCTATGAATTTCACAAATTTGGAAGAGACATCCTTGCTTATCATAACAATGTACTTAGTTTGTTTAAATAATACCCAAGAGCAGAGAAGATTTTTAAAGCATTAATGCAGTTTCACTTTATAATAAATAGAGCCCCGCCCTTATACCAGAACCCCTGATCCAGGGGCCATGAAATTTACAATTTTGGAAGAGGCATCCTTGCTTATCATAACAATGTATTTAATTTGTTTAAATAATACGCAGGAGTAGAGAAGATTTTCAAAGAAATAATGCACTTTTACTATATGATCTATATAGCCCCACCCTAGCACCAGAACCCCTGACCCTGGGGCTATGAATTTCACAATTTTGGTAGAGTCACTATTGCTTATCATAACTATGTATTTAATTTGTTTCAATAATATCCAGGAGTAGAGAAGAAGATTTTCAAAGAAATAATGCACTTTCACTATATGATCTATAAAGCCCCGCCCTAGCACCGGAACCCCTGACCCTGGGGCCATGAATTTTACAATTTTTGATAGAAGGCTCAATGTTCATTACAATCATGCCAACAGTTTGACTGCTTGATGTGCAGGAGTAAAGAAGATTTTTAAAGATTGCATTAATTTTGGTGGTTTTAGCCCTACCCCTCAAGCCCCAGGGGGCAGGGACCATGAAATTCACAAATTTTGTTCCCTGTCACACATAGATGCCTTATGCTAAAATTGGCTGAAATTGGTTCAGCGGTTTCAGAGAAGAAGCTGAAAATGTTCAAATGTTAACTCACGACGCACGACGACGGACGAAAACAGATAGCAATAGATCACCTGAGTGACTCAGGTAACCTAAAAATTTTAAGAGGCCGATAAAAGAAATGACTTTGTCAAAATCATCGCATGCACCTGTATTTATGCGTAATATTTCAGCTTTTTGTTAATCTTTTTTATACCTGCAATTTTCTCCTGCTAAAATTTCCTTAAAAATATTTGCTAGGGAGGTTACATGTATTATTATGTTACATATTACTCTTACAATCTCTGAAATTAAGGAGGGTCCAGTGATTTCGCCTCCTGGACCCGCTCTATGCTACATGTATGTACTGGACCTACTGGGGACCATAGGGCAGCACCAGACCCCTGGTCTCAGAAAAAACACTGAAAATACTGGATCCTCCCTTCCTGCAGGGCATTCTTGAGCATGTTGCACTGCAAAATTGCTTTGTAGACAAATTTTGTTTTTATTTATTTGTTCATATCTATGGTGTTCTCTCTGTATTGGTTCTTTAATTAGAAAAATTTTTATGAGTGTTGAGCTACAGGACTTTTCACGATTCATCTAAAAATAAAGAAATATTGTTGGGTATTCTGTTTTCATGATCTATATTGTTTCAGGTTCCGTCAATAAGTACGGTGCTTTTCTCACTTTTTATGGGGATCAAATTTTAAGATTTCGGGAAAAAGAAAAAAGACATTATTGATATGTAAATTACGGAAGCGTATTAGTAAATTCATGGACAGCTACTGTATCCTATTCTATCATCTGTAAATTTGCTGTTCCTTAATTACCTAATGTCGTGGTCTGACCATTAAAACGACGAAAATTATGTTCCAAAAGAATGAAAATACAAATATAAACTTGACTTCTCAAAGGAAGAGTATATATGTTCAAATTTACTTACGTTGCGCTGATAGAATGGTTTTAAATGGAAAAAATATGTTGTAATATTTATATAAAAAATGAAGAAAAAAAAGTATCGTGTGTACAAGAACTCTTCAAAAAATATTACCTTAAGAGCCTCCTCTATGAGTTTGGCACCGTCTTCTGATTTAGTGGCATTGTTAGCCTTGTTAGTATTAGGACCCTGTTTCTTTTCAAATTCCCGAATAGCATGGAGCAGCCATCGGTCTATCTCTGTCTCCTCTTGTCTTACGTCACTGTGAGGTGTTCGCTGAAGCTAAAATATGAATTCTAGCTAGTTGTTTAATGTTAAATGAATTTATTTATTTAAAAAACACATACACAAGCAACTGATATCCTTTATGCCAATGGATTTTCATGTTCACATGAAATGAATTATTTTTCTATAAATAAATACATGCATTTAATGATTTTTTCACACATTTTAATTTAAATTTCATTCATTTCTTAGAAGTAAAATGTTTGTTACATGCTTAAAAATCAGCTAATATATTGATTTTCTTTTGAAATTGGTTTGACTTTTTTGTACAGTACTGGCTTCAGCGTCACATGCCACCGTGACAACTGATCATTTGTTCAAAATCCCGTAATATAAGTGTGCAGGAGTTCAATATCTAGTGAATACAACAGAATGACCTTTTAAATTTTTTTTTATGCCTTTGGAATCTTTGAATAAATTTCAGAGTTTGAAATACAGATTATCAGACCCTTGAAAGAACAGCATTCGAGATTGAATGTGCATTGTTTAAAATACACCATTTGATATATTCCAAATGTATGTGTACCTCTTTACTCCAAAAATTCAATAAGATATATTGATATCGGTTTATTTGAGTACACTTTGACGTAAAAAGAGAATATATATATAGCTTGAAAATTGATTCCAATGTAAATATGCCACATTTTAAGATCTCTTAAAAGGAAATGTATCACTCAAAGTTTACAAAAAATCAACAGAATGATTTAAATGGAAGGAAGATGAAAGAGAGATTCTCATTCTCATAGTCAGTTATTGTATTTAAAATTCATTAAATTTTCACACAATAAAGAAAGCAATGTAGGGTGAATTAAAAAAAAAAAAATGACCAAACGCATATTTATTAACCCACACTAAACATACAGGCAATGAAAATAGATTTCTGTCTCAGTATATGTCTTTAGATAGTGTCTAAATACCTGCCAAATATCTCGCTGATATCTCAAATAACAAAAAAGTTATGCCCAAAAATGATGCTAAAAATGTCAGGAGTGCAACACCTTTTTGTGACATTTTGAAATTTCAATATTTTTTGGAGATCTGGGAAATAAATAATAATGCTTCATGTTGAAAATGAAGACTTTCCTGATAATATTCAAAGTATTGAACTTTAAATGTCTTTTAAGGTGTAATGATATTTTCTTTTTTCAAAAGAAATTTTACCAATAAAAATTCTGAAACTTTTTCATTCAATTGCCTATTCTATTGTAACTTCAGGATTTTAAACTAGAATGCATGTGCAATGTGATAATATAAGTGAAAAATACGTTATAAGTAGTTCAATTTTTCCAAAAAATTTCAGTTTGGTGGTCATTTTTTTTTAAAATTCAATCTGTAATTAAGTGATGGTATCATTTCAGTTAAAATTGACCGTTTTATTTTAGTAGCAAGGTCAGATCAAGGTCATCATATTTTCCCTTGACATTAGGGATTAAAATTTTCTTGTGGCCTGTCTTGCTATGCCCACTTCTATTAAAAGTATTATTTGTTCATACTTTGGCATAAATAGGAAATAAGACATAAGGTCTATCATGTAACACTACCAAACTGAGATAAATGATTTTACTAAAATAGAATATTTTTAATATATATTGTATTTAAAATATTCATAGATATTTGTTAACCCGAATTTCCTCTTATTTTTTAACTTTTTAAGGATTATTTGTTTTTTCTTTATGCTTCTTATATTCAACTTTTTCTTATTTTTATATATTTTGGAGACTTCCTCAATTGATACAAACACAAACAAAACCGTTGATCCTTAAAATGAATAAACAATAGTTACTTCTATTCATATGTCGATTCGATATATCCCAGTGATCTTGAATTAAGGTAAATTGAAAAAAAAATAATTTCAAAAGACTCAAATTTTGTCATTTACTTTTAAAAAGTTTTAAGCTTTCAAAAAATATTGTAAGATTACAGTTAATGCTTACACGAAAACTATAGTTTTTTCCAAAGAGTAGACACATCTGTTTCATTTTTGGATATTTTACTAGAAAAAGACGTTAATGGTAACCTAACAACGAAACTTTATGATAAACGTGATGACTTCAACTATTCTATCGTCAACCTCCCTTGCTTAAAGGACTTATCGCATGATTTTTCAAAAATCTTAATTTTATGAAAAATATTATCTACAACCTTGTTTATTAAAATTCTGAATACAATTAACGTTGTTGAAAGCATATTTTAAGAGATATTGAGAGTTGAAATTCAAATACGGCAATATGCATATTTCAGTCGGATTTCGGCGAAATACTGCTCTGACGTCATAGGCGACAATTCAGTGATAGAGAGATGAGAAGTTGCACACTATTTACGAAGTTATCAACGACAAATGCAGATTAATTATGAAAAATGCTGAAAAAATTAATTCCTACCGTGATTTTCAATTACTATAGAAACATTAACTAGTCCTAAGGTATAAGAATTTTGAGATATTTTAGTTTTTTATTCCAAACATTTAGAATCTGTAGGTCTGATTACGGCAATGTTTCGTGATCGGAAAATTGTTTTTCAAGACCGCCATGCTTTACAAAACATATGAAAGCATACTTGCATAAATTAATATCATGTTAAAAACGAAGAATAACAAAGTTATGTAATATTAAATTTGTGAATCAAATAAGTTAATACATGTGATAAAATGACAAATCAAATTGTATTGTGATGGCGAGTTTCTTCGTCTTCGCCGCGTCTCCCTCGCTATCGTCGCTGCTATTTTTACAATGTTAACGGATTTTTCAGATTATTTCTTGCTGACAATTCTAAAATATAAGGTTGGATATGAAATTTCATATCGATAAAATCAGTGATTTGGTCGTCCATAACGCAGAAAATTCAGGTTGTATCGTGTATATTTTAGTAAGATTTACGTGAAGAGCTGATCAGCCATTGTCGCCTTTGACGTCACAGGGTCACGTGATCGCTATCTAATTAACTTAGATTTTTAATTCAGGGGTTTCCATTTGGGTCAATAATTGGATAATTACTGCGGTTTATCAGCAGTAAAAACACAAAATTTATAAACTGTGGTCATAAGGAACGTTTTACGCTTTTAATTTCAAATAATTTAGAAACATGCGATAAGTCCTTTAAGTAGTAATGTACCCTTATCACCTGTATATGGGATTTATGTCTCCCAATTGATTAGACACACAAGGGCATGTTCTGGGCACGATTGATTTTTAAAAAGGCAAGCTATTAACCAACAAGTTGATGAAACAAGGATATCAACATTATCGAATGAAGTCATCATTTCACAAGTTCTATGGTCGATACAATGACCTTATCAGCAAATACAATCTATCATTAGGTCAAATGCTGACTGACGTTTTTCATACTAATTGTTAGACCGTTATTTATGTACACATTGAAATTTCTACAGATTTTTCCGTTTACCCGATCATAACAAGTAGCACTTGGCGGTGTGACCGGTCGACAAGGGATGCTCACTCCTCAAGGCACCTGACCCGCCTCTGATGTTTTGGAGGTCCGTGTTTGCTCTGCTCCCGATTTGTATTGTTTAAATGGACTATGAGCTTGAATAGTTTTGTTATCTCAATATTTTATGATCTTGAAAACAGATGATACAAACAAACTTCTATCAAAGTCTTGAAATAACAACTTAAGCCATGTTTATAAAAGTAAAATGAATAAGTTTAACCGCATCTTTTTAGATTTTTTCATTCAAAGTTTCACAATTATGCGATTTAAAGTGTCAAGAAGTTGTATAGATTAATAAGGATAGTAGAATTTTAAACATCTTATAAAGTTTATAATTTCTTGATATTTCAGAAATTATTATTCGCATCATTTACCCAAAAATAAATACCAATCCCGACATCATCTGTCCTTAAAAATTCCCGATATCTCAATATAAAGGACATTTATACATGCAAGTATACTTCATTATTTTAATTAGCCAGAAATCAGACAAGAGAACCCCATAAAATGTGTCAAAATGAGAGAAAGAGGTTTCAGATACATGTATTTGGAGATTTAAAAATTTTCAATGAACAAAAAATAATGATAAAAGAATCCGTAAATGACGTCATAATATTTGGTCTTTGACCTCTAAATATGACCTTGACGTCTATAGTACATAAAGAATGGAGACTCTATATACAAATTTCCAAATATCAGGTCTCCACATTAATGAAATATGGAGATAACGAACAGTAATGAAGCTCAAAAGTCCATTGAAACAATAGAAATCGGGAGTAGAGCAAACACGGACCTCTAAAAATCAGCAGAGGTGGGATCTGGTACCATGGAGGAGTAAGCATGCCCTGATGACCGGACACATCCGCAGTGTGCTTTTTGTCATGATCGTTTAAACGGAAAAATCCATAGACAATTCAGTGTTTAAATAATGGCCTAATAATAAGTATAACAAGATGTGTTTGTGAAACACTGATGCCCCTGTATGGCAACTTATAGCAAAGATTATACTTTCTCAAATGCAAATCAAATACATGTATGTTGGTACCCAAAGTAAGGTCTTGTCTCGAGGAATATACTTGTAAAATATGAAAACCCTAGCAGCAACCATTGAATAGATATAGAAAAAGTTAGAGTTTTTTTTCAAAAGTATGTCAAACATCAAGATCAAGGTCAAATGGTCAAAATTAATGGTGCCCAAGGAAAGGCCTTCTCCCAAGAAATACATAGGTGAAATATGACAGCCGAAGCACTAATCGTTCAAAAGTTATGACCAAGGTTAAAGTTTTTCAAAAGTAGGTCAAACTCCATAATCAATGGATTACAATTGTTGGTATCTAAAGGAAGGTCTTGTCACAAGGATTACGTATGTGAAGTGTGAAAGCCCTAGCACCAACTATTCAAAAGTTATGGCCAAGGTTAAAGTTTTCTAAATGTAGGTCAAACTCCAAGTCCAAGGTCAAGGGTAAAAGTTGTTGGTATCCAAAGAAAGGTCTTGTTACAAGAAATACACATGTTAAATATGAAAGCCCTATGCTCCAACCAATCAAAAGTTATGGGCAAGATTTTTGCGGACAAACAGACAGACAGAGGGACAGGGCAAAAATTATATACCCCCCGAATCTTCGATACGGGGGCATAAAAAAACTTCAGTCAGCATTCAACTAAGATAATAGATTTTTATTTGCTGACAAAGTCATTGTATCGACTATAAACTTGCGAAATGATTACTTTAAATGAGAATGTTGATATCTTTGTTCCATCAACTTGTTTGTCAATAGCTTGCCTCGTTTGTATGAATTGTTCGTACCTGGAGCATGCTCTTGCGTTTCCAATAAACCCCATATGCAGTGAAAAGGGTATAATGCTACATAAGTAAGGGACTTTGACGATAGAAAAGTTGAAGTCATCACGTTTATCATAAAGTTTTGTTGTTATGTTACCATTAACGTCTTAATATAAAGGAAATCAAATAGTTACATTTCATATTTAAAAATAACAGACGGTTAAATCACATGTAGGTGATAGAAACACAATCTTTACAGATTTCCAATACATGGGATGTTTAACTTTTTTTTTTTAAAGAATGCTAAACAGAACAAATACGCATATTTTTTCTTATTTTTCAAACGATGTTTTTCTTTTTATATATATATATATATATATATGGGTATTACAAATTTTAATGATAAATGAAATTTTACACAAAAGCAACTAGCATCCCAAGCAAGGAAAGGCGTCAGAAGTAAAATGTATGTGTCTAAGTACATAATTTTTTCAGTCTTTTTCCTTTGAAATTATGAATCTTTTTTTTAAGGTTTATTCGCAGAAGCAAAAGCAAGATCATACTTGGATTCTTCACCATCAGAATCCATCAGCTATCTTTTATTAATAAAATTGATGTTGAAACAAACCATTCATAATTTTGAACCCCTAGATTTTTCAAATGGCTACAAAACTTCGAAAGAAAAAAGAATATTAAGTGCATATTGAAGCCTTGTATTAGATAATTAAAAGACAACTGTATACCACCTAACCTTTGTATTTGTGGGCTTGAAGTGATAAAAAAAACATTTTATCGGCAATATGTATTGGTTCTACTTGATAAAGCTTGAAACAGTCTTTGTTTATAAGGCTTATTATTAACAACACTGCATTTTTGAAGAACTTTCACTCTACATCTGGTGATCCAGCATATATTTACAGATCACATTAATAGGATTATGTTCTTCAAAATCACTTTTCAGTTTAAAGCACTATTAACATCTTAGTCAACAGGATTGAATTTAGTTCCTTGGATATTCTACCAAGCCTATATCTTTACTCTTCACAAAAACCAATTTTTGTGAAGAGCAAATTATTCTAATAATTGTAGAATAGCATAATAAACATGCAATTCAACTAGAGTGGAATGCTTTTTATGGTAAATCAATTTAAAGGTAACTTTTCGTCTATCTAGAAGAATTAATGCACAAAATGTAATGCCATGTATAATTTAACAAATTAGAATGGAATGCCTTTTATGTAAATCACTGAGAGGGTAATATGAGAATTTGCGATATTTTCTTAAGGTAGGGATAGGTTGGGTTGAAACATTAGATTATGACTGGTTAGATTGACGAATGCAGAATACAGATTTTTAATCTTAATAAAAAAAAATTACCTTACTGTCACTTTTCTTAAAATTAACATAAATTTTAGTCATAGTCTAAGAGTGCAAAAAATAAAATAAAATAAAATAAATAAATATAAATAAGAAACTGACTGACAAAAGCATATGTTTTCATCAAAGAAAATGTCAATCTCTAGCCAGTGTCAATTGAACTGATCATTTAGGTGTGCATTTTACAATGGTCGACAGCGGCCGCCAATTTTGAATGAATATTATCATTTTGTACAGAGATTTTGTCAGCATTCGATGACAAATTATTTGTTTGTTTGTTTGTTTGTTTCTTCAAGCCAAAGGCTCCTCAGATTTTATACACAATATACAGCATACAAAATTAAGCATTTTTCCAATTGCATGATAGACAAAACAAGGATATAGATATCAAATAATAATCACAAACTGGATTTTCGAAGAGTTGAACAGCTTTGTATAAAAATTTACCCAAAATTAGAACTAAACTGGTAATGCTTTATGTACAATTAAAACACTAGGGTAGGAATTATGTAGTCTTTACAGGTGTGGTTCTAAAGGCCCTTACCTTGGATCTTACTGATTCATATCTTTGTATCAGTTCATTAGGAATAAGTCTCGATTCTTTTTTCTCAACAGCTGTAAATGAAAAAAAAATAGATATCAGTCATCTCACTTTAAAGTATCGTAGTTTTAATAGTTATATATAAGTCCTCTGACAAAATAATGCTCTTTTAATTTAAGACCATTACCTTTTGCTTGGACATTGGGTATTGTGAAGATCACAATGCTCTGAAGTATAATAATCGTCAAAAAATTCCAATTTTTCTTTACCGGTCTCATTTTGTTTATCGAAATGATGTAAAAAGAAATTCAAAAATTGCAACTTATATACTTTCCGTCTATGTACTACATGAAAAGTTTAAATACCTCGTTATATAGATATGTTAAACTTGATAACGTTTAAAAGTTCTTTTAATGTAACATATGACGCATTCCAACCTAATGCATGGAACCATATTAGACGGAACCATTTAAGGCAATTCCACTTTAATTTCAGCTAGCTCTACTCAGAGACAAGTACTACAGCGACAATAAATAAAAAACAAAGAAAAATAAAAACACAAAATAATAACAAAACAAAACCGTTAAAGATTAATGTGATGCTTAATATATATGTTTTTAAATACCACCAACAGATATTTATTTATTTAAACTCTCCTTTAAATGCAAAGGTGCCATGTTACTCGTAAATCTGAAACTTCTAAGAAAGTCCCCGATATATTAATTGAATGCTTAAATTTTCAATATCTTTTATGAAGATAAGATGAATGTTCAAAAAGATACTCTATTTAAGGGTAAAATAAGTGTGCAATTAAAGGGGAATTCTACCAATTTCAAATTTGCACAAAAGCCCAGTCTGCAGACTAGGTAAATAAAAATGTTGATCAGATATCATTTCAATAGAAATTATTCTCGACAGTTCTTTGTATGTAAATTTTTTTTTCATAAAAGCTCATGAGAAAATTGTATAATTTTTTCTCTTTCTAAAAATAATTGTAAAGAAAAAACAGTAATCATGCTCAATAGTCCGATTAACAATAGAAATTGTTGTATTGTGAGCAGAGCTAACACGGACCTCTGAAAACAGAGGAGGGATCAAGTGTCATGAATTGATAAATATAAAGGTTTACATGGGAACAAGAAACTTCAGCAACATATTTGAGAAATGATGTTAATCAAATGTAAATACTTTTAAAAAAATCCAAGGAGCTTTTTAAAAATTTGAAATCACAAAATATTATCCAAATCAATAGCATCAAAACCTGCGACTTATCAACACTTTAAACAACCAACCAGTCGCCTCGATAAATTGTTTGTTTGTTGTTTAACGTCCCTCTCGAGAAATTTTCACTCTTATGGAGACGCCACCACTTGTCGGTGGAGAGCTACAAATTTCTTACCTGTACTCGGCACTTAGGGCCATTGAGCAGTGAGAGATCTTTTTCGTGCCAGCACCTAGTGCGACACGGGACCTCGGTTTATACGGTCTCATCCAAAGGACCGGTCTCCACGTCCCACAGTGGGATTCGAACCAGCGACGTAAGGATCAACTCCTTACTCTGCGACTCTAGAGCAGACGCTCTACCACTGCGCCACGATAAAGTAAAGACCGGGCTTTTTGACATCATAAACAACCTTCTTTGATAAAAACGGAACACCTAAATTTGCCTACCTTGCCTTTGGTCAGTTGCACTTATTTTGTTAAAAAAAAAAAAAAAAAAAAAATCTCCAAGGTTGATATTAAAAAGATGCTTGGGTTTTTCATTGAAAATATCTATGTTATCTTAGAAGACAAGGTCTTCCAACAATATGTGGGAATGGGTATTTACTTTACCCCGTTATAAGCAAACCTTGGACCTGTTTAACAAAAAAAATTTCGACTAAGACTTAGAAGTTTAGTTGATCGTAAAAAAAATTACAATAGGAATGATTCTGTTAAAAGGTACTGGCATAAAAATATCTTCCTAAATTCTTTTCTTTTTTTAAGATTAAAACCATTTTCAAATAAATGTAAAGTAGAAAGTTATTTTTAAAATACAATTTGGTCATTGCCGTAAGTTCTTTTGTAAAATGGGACATTGCTTCATTCGAGTCTCTCACTTTCTCTTCTTACTTCATAAAATCCCCATTTCAGCAAACACTGCATTGCTAGTGGCAGAGATTGGGGTGTCTTAAACATTGCAAAGAATATTGCTTTCTCGTTTCTAAAAAATGAGCCTGTCATTTTGAAACGATAGAGTTATATGAGAAAGACCAAAACGTTCCATTTAAACGAAAAATTTTATTACTTCAAGCATATCATTGTGCAAATTGTTAAGCCATTACTTTCAAACTTCAATTTGTATTGTGTACTTGGACTTTTGAGCATGAATACTGTTCGTTATTATCACATTCCATTTATACTGTAGTCATGACAGAGGAAATAATCTTTACTCTATATTTAGAAGAAAGAGTGTTCAAAGATAAGTGATATTTTCTGATTTCTCTTCTTTTGGAATGAAAAAAAAACCCATCTGCTTTCTGCCAGCATAGTGGTATTTTTTCCTACCCTTTTCCCTATACTATTTAGATGTATTAAAATATTTAGACACAACTGACATCCTCAGCTGAGGTCATCTCTCATCGTTTAGTCGATCCCTATGTCAGAGGATATTCAAAACTGGCAGTCCCCAATGGTGATCAATTTTTACGCATCGTTTTTTTTTTGGGGGGGGGTGGGTGTCTAACTACAAGTGTACTACTTTCTCGTTTCTCATCATCTACATCCAGCATGATGCCTAAAAATGTTTTATTTCAAACAGATTAGCAGTTTTCAAGAACACCCGCGGACAAAAATTACCTAAAATGTCTCATTTTAAACGGATGAGTAGTTTCCAAGAACATTCGCGGACAAAAAAGTAACCCAGAATTTCTTATTTCAAACGTATAAATACCCCGGTACGTTTCCAAGGAAAAAAAGTACCTTAAAATATTTCATTTCAAACAGATGTGTAGTTTTCAAGAATACTCGGAGACAAAAAAGTATCTGAAGAAAAAAATCTCATTTCAAACAGATGAGTAATTTCAAAGAACTCACGGCATTTGTTAAATTGTCTCAATTCAAACGGATTAGTTTCCAAGAACTATCACGGCAGTTCAAACGGATGAGTAATTTTCAAAAACACCCGTGGACAAAAAAGAACCTAAAATATATCCTTTCAAACGGATTTGTAACTTCCAAGAACTCTTATGGCAGTTCAAACGAATGAGTAGTTTCCAATGACACACACGGACAAAGAACGGAACTAAAAAATGTCTCATTTCAAACAGATGAGTAGTTTCCAATAACACACACGGACAAAGAAAGGAACTAAAAAATGTCTCATTTCAAACTGATAAGTCGTTTCCAAAAACACTCGCGGAGTAAAAGCAATACACTAGAGAAAATTTCTAACGTATATAAATATCAATATTCTCATCTGTAAAAAATCATACGCCTAATCGGCAAGATAAAACCTAATGTATGTCATTTTGCCAATGCAGTTGAATTTGCCGATGTCTTGGTGTCAAAACAAAACCCTCAAATGGCTTTCTTGCCTGAAATCTAATTTCCTGAAGCTAATTGCGCACCGTTTGTGCACTGATTTGAAGTTGATGGGTATTGGTGGTGGTCAGTTAGGTTGCAACAGCGTTTCTGCCAATGTTGTAGAGGAATATGTCTATCTTATCACATAGAAGTCATCAAGTGCTTTGGCATCCGTACTCGGTTCACCATACTTCCGGTTGCCAACATTCTTCCAAAAGTCGTAGGACATCTATTGAATGCCGTGGCAACCTATAGAAGACATTCTTTATTTGTTAATCTAATCACATCATTTTGTAACGAGAAAAACAAAAAGCTTGAAAATGTTTGTATGTATTAATATACAAACATCTCCACAAGAACACCTTGCAGTCACCATATTGACTACCCTACCATACCCTTCACAATTACCAAGAGGATAATAAAAATGCCTTTCTTCTATATACAATGTACAGTTAAGTGTGAGTACTATTTCCATGCATTTTAAAGAAATTGTTACGTTTCAGTAGTCGTAATATTCATTTACCAGTTTGAGTATTTAAGTCTTACTTTTAACTATGGTAACATATTTATACATCAAATACAGCATAAAAAAGTTTTGGAAAGGTAAACATTTTATTTTTCAAGCGTTGTGAATTAACAATTTTGTCTAGTGTAAGTTCCTAATCTTCGTTTAAGGAATTTTAAAAACTATGTTTGTGATTATATTGGAAAACACACACTGATCTCAAATTTTGTTGAAAAAATAAAAACCATTACATTCAGTTATCTATATTTTGATTAAAATGTATGTTTTTAAGGGCAACAGGAAGCACTTCAGCTTATAAAAACATTGTTTCTTTGAACAGGTTTAGAGTGCAGAATGTAGAACGTTTTGTTTATTATGGAATCTGGATAGGACCATGAAGTTTACAATCGTATTATCACACCATTGAGGTTTGGGTCGATAGTGCAATGAAGCTATAATGCGATGACGATGAAGGGATGGTGCAATAACGATGAAGCGATGGTGCGACAATGACGATGATGCGATGGCACGATGAAGCGAAAGCGCGATGACGCAATGGTGCGATATCGATGACACGATGGTGCAATGACAATGGCACGATGGTACGATGACGATGAAGCGATGTTTACGATAGCTCCATTATGCTATCGCACCATCGTCATCGCGCCTTCGCATCACCGTCATTGGCTATCGCACCGTCGCATCATCGTCATGGTGCCATCGCTGCATCGTCATCGCATAATCGCGTTTTTGCGCCATCGACCCTTTTAGTCGATGCTCGATGGTGCGATAGTGAACTACGTGACCCTATCTGGATTCCATATAAAACAGAAACCATCATTTGTTTAAGAAATCGAAAAAATATGCAATGAATAATAAAACATGCAATATGTATCTTATCAGGTTAAATCTAAGCATCTTAATGTAAAGTTTATGTACATATTTTTAATATCATGTACATAACCCACCCATCTATTTTTGTCACATTACCAAAATCGATAAAAAAAAAAAAAAGAGTGGTTTACACTTGATGCTCAAACAAAGCAAAAACTAATAAATCTTCTCTTTCCTCGTCATACGAACACGTGTATCTATATTAAAACAACAGATACTTATAAATAACAAAACGTGTTTGTGAAATACTGAGGCCCCCGTAAAGCAGCTCATAACAAAGTTTAAAGGTACAAGTCAAACTCCAAGGTCAAAGTCAGAGATCAAAAATGCTGGTACCCAACGAAAGGTCTTGTATCAAAGAATGCAGCTATGAAAGGCCTAGCACCAATTGTCTAAAAAATATGGCCAAGGTTAAAGTTCTTAAAAGTATGTCAAACTCAAAGGTCAGGGTCAAAATTGTTAGTTCCCAAGGAAAGGTCTTGTCACAAGGAATATACATGTCAAATATGAAAGCCCAGCACCATCCGTTCAAAAGATGTGACAAAGGTTAAAGATCTTTCAAAGTAGGTCAAACTCCAAGGCCAGGGTTAAAAGGTCAAAATCATTGTACCCAAGGGAAAGCCTTGTCACAAGGGATATACATGTGTAAAATGAAAGCCCTAGCCCCAACCATTTAAAACTTACTGCCAAGATTAAAGATTTTTAAAAGTGGGTCAAACTCCAAGGTCAAGGTCAAAAGGTCAAAAATATTAATACCAATGGAAAGGTCTTATCACAAGAAATGAACAAGTTTGAATATCCTAGGACCAACCGTTCAAAAGATATAGCTAAGGTTGAAGTTTGGTAAAATTTTGCAAAAGTGGGTCAGACTCAAGAAGTCAAATATGTTGGTAGCCAAAGAAAGGTCTTGTCACAAGGAATACATATGTAAAATATATGAAAGCCATTACTCCAACCAGTCAAAAGTTATGGACAAGGTTAAAGTGAAATAGACAAACAGAGAGACAGACGGACAGAGAAAAAAATTATATGCCCTCGAATGTCCTATTACGGGGTCACAAATATAATGTTTATGTGCTTTATTTGAGTCGCAAATAAAAAAGAAATGCTTAATATAAGGCCATTTTATATGCAGATTTAAAATTAGATATGAAATTGATGGAGGTACTTCATCATCCTGTCATCTTAAAGGGATTTTAATATATTTGTAATCTTAATGCGTAGTTTAAAAGAAGGATTGAATAAACCTTAATTTTTTTGGTCAATTTTGAAATTAAATTAATGCATCGATATAAATAGAGTTCATATGCACCAATTTGATCTACATATAATTACATTTAATCGCAATTTTATAAACGATTGAAAGGAACATATAAAACTTATTTTAAGATTTTATAGTTTTTATAAGAATCAAAAAAATTAATATTCGTTATTTCTAGGTTCACTCGTAGATATTTTCAACAATGCATGTAAATTATATCTAAAATGCGAACAATTCCAGCATACCTTGCACTGCCAATTTGACAGAAGTTGTCTTTTAACATGATATTTTTAAAGGAAAAAATAATAAATAATCCTGTTGAGAGTTAACACTCCTATCAGAACGTTTTATATATATATATATATATATATATATATATATATATATATATATATATATATATATATATATATATATATATATATATATATATATATATATATATATATATTACACAAGTGTAAGCAAAGTTACAAAACACTGATAAACTATTTATAAATCCTTAAGTAAAAATTGAAAATTTCTATTCATGTTAGTTTTCTTTAGTTAATAAAAACTTAAGCCTTTGAAAGAAAAATTTTCTGTTAAAGTTTTGATGCAGTGTTTAATTCAATTAAAATATTTTTGTGGTTGTGTAAGCATGTCAGTTAAATCGGATTTTTTAATCAATACGCATGTTCGTTAAGTTTACAAGTTTACACGTATATACTAGTACTTGTATCTGTACCTCATGCACCGGTGACCGGTTTCTCAGTGAATATAGAATTGAATTGATAAGGAGGAATTTAACTAAAGTTCACTGAACTCCAGTAAGAGATTTTTGTTATACATAGGATCAAATACAAGAGATGGGTACAACACTGTTTGCAAGACTAAATTTCTGATTTACATATAATTATTTGAATTTTCTTTTATTTTACTGAAATAAATAAATAAAATGAAATAAAAATTGCATAGTCAAGTCAAATAGTCGTTGAGAAGGTGCCACTTGTACTAATTAGGGTCACAATAAATATTCATGAAATATTTTTTTTTTATAAACAAATGAATATTAGATTAAGCTTGCAGATAATTCCATCAGTATTTTCTAGTACATGTATATAGAAATGTGTTCCCTTGATGCAAATTCTTTATTGAGACCCTGGGGGATGCTTTCTGGTTTTTACGACTTTAAAGTTTTCATACCTTAGTTATTAAAGTTACAAAACCGAGTCTTGAAGATCAAAGCATTTTACCGATATGCATCCTAAGATATAACATATTATCGTATTTCAAAGACAAAAGTATACGGGAAAGTGATTTATAATTAAACTACCCTACCTGAAAAAACCCCCAATTTTAAGAACTATGACTGAGCAAAATTACGGCGATTCAAAAGTAATATCACCATTGCGATGATATCAAAAATTGTCGGCTTATACGACAAAATTAAAAACGAAGAAAAATTTGTTTAGTTCGATCAGAACTGAAAATTTTGATTTATGATAATTGGTCCTTTTTAAAATGAAATACATGGAGATGACGAACAGTATTCAAGCTCAAAAGTCCATTAAACAATACAGATTTTGGAGCAGAGCAAATACGGACCTCTAAAACATGAGGTGGGATCAGGTGCCATGGAGGAGTGAGCATCCCCGGCCGACTGGTCACACCTGACGTGTGCTCCATGTCATAAAGGAGAAATCCGTCGACAATTCAGTGTTTAAATAATGGCCTAACAATTAGTATGAAAAACATCATCAGCATTTCACTTAATGATAAATTGTATTTGCTGACAAGGTCATTGTATCGACCATAGAACTTATGAAATGACGACTTTCAACGAGACTGCTGATATTCTTGTTTCATCAACTCGTTTAAGAATCTGTTCATACGTAGAGCATGCTCTTGCGCATCGAATCAACGGAGTGATACAAACCCCGTATGTAGGTGATGAAGGTATATTGCTGCATAAGTAAGGAAAGCTGACGATTGATAAGATAAAGCTTGGTTGCTAGATTACCATTAACGTCTTTTTCTAGTAAAATATCCAAATATGAATGAGATGTGTCAGACTCTGTGGTATCTTTTATTTCAAGCTCACCGGGAATAGAATGTAACCTTTGTGGGCTTGTTTATGTTGGTGAAACCAAGGGTTCATTCATAAAAGAATATCGGGTCACAGATTTCAAATAAACAACGAGGGCCAGCAGCTTCTCTACAAGCACTTTAATTTACCTGATCATTCTATTTTATCAATGAAAGTTAGAATTCTAGAAAAGATTTACCATCATACTATTAGTCAATCAAGGAATATACCTTTCCGTAGACAACGAGAAGAATACTGGATTGGGAAACTAGGCACAGCCTTTCCATATGGAAGCAATGACAATGACGATAGTATTGGGATTCTTTCAAGTCCACAGTTTAGCAATGTGAATGTGATGGGACTTTTAAACAATACTCAGAGACCTAAGCGTAGTTATGGGCATCGGTCATACAATAAACCTATTACACACGATGTTTCATTTGACTCACTACTACCTTATGTAAATAAACAGGTCTGCATCAAACTTTACTCTGTCCCTTTGAAAGTTCTATATGGTTTATTTGAAAAGGTCAAGGAAAGTCCACATTTGGATTCTTCAACACCAGAATACAGGCTTGGATCTGTGATGATGGATATTGCAAATCATAGGCTTTTTAAACCGCCACGTTTTACGGAAGATAATACTGCTCAAACTACCCGTTTGATTCTTAAACTTCACTTTGCGAACAAAGGAATCGATGCAGTTAATATTAGTAATATTCTTAATCACAAAAGGGTCCAGTCTTGTATTCCACCATATTTCAAGTTGAGGTCCACATCTTTTATTTCTTATAAATATACATCAACTATTGCTTCCAAACTTTTTAATTACAAAAAATAAACCTCTACAATGCCTAGATATCGAACATCTGACACATAATTCTCCTACGTGCTCATGTTCTTCTTCACCCTACAACTATAGTCCTGCTGGACACGTCATTACTGGTGATGTAAACATAATTAATAATGATGACCTTAAATCCCTCATTTTTAAAAGGGCCAAAATTTAGGGAACCCCGTTCTTTCAACTTGCGTCATAATTTTATAAATATTATGAATTCTGTCAAAGATTACGCCAGGCGATGGGCCAGACACAAAAAAATCTTGCCACTTTGTCAGAATGGATTAAGAGCATCAGATTGATGTTGAAATCTCGCAATAAGTGATTGAGGGGCTGTATAAAAACTATTTATCCTTCTGTCTTTAATAATTCAGAAGTGAAAAGGGAATTAGATAGATTACACGATCCGTATGTACTGGTTCCAGCTGATAAAGCTGGTAACAACATAGTCTTTGTTTGTAAGGCTCATTATTTGAATTATATTTTAGAGGAACTAGGATTTAATTCTACAAGTGGTAACCCAACTTATACCCATAGCTCCCTTTCTAAGGAGGAAATCCTTCAAAATCATATGTCCGTTTTAGATATTTTTAATATTCCCAACAATCAAAATGAATTTGAATCACCATACCTTTACTAGATTTCTAAACTTCATAAAAATTCTTACAAAAACAGATACATAGCAGAATCCAGTGAATGTTCTACCAAGCCTCTTCCTTTACTCCTCACTAAAATATTTACTGTAATGAAGGAGAAACTTCAGGAATACTGTACAACAGTTTATTCGAGAAGTGGTGTAAATCAGATGTGGATACTTAAAAACTCCAAAGAATTTTTGGAAAATTTGAAATCACAAAATTTTACTAAAATTAATAGCATCAAAACGTACTTTCAACACTTTATACAACCATTCCCCACGATAAATTGAAGTCCAGGCATTTTGATATCATAGACAGCTGCGTTTTTCAATAAAAATGTAACTCGTAAATATACTTACCATGCCATTGGTCATTCACAAAATTATGTTGTTAAAAAGCACTCTTACTGTAGTCACAGGTACTCTGAAGTTGATATTAAAAAGATGCTTGAATTTCTGATTGACAATATATATGTAGTTTTTTGGAGATCAAGTCTTCCAACAATCTGTTGGAATTCCCATGGGTACCAATTGCGCCCCCTTATTAGTAGACCTATTTTTGTATTCATTTGAAGCAGAATTTATTCAAACATTTTTACATGAGAAGAAGAAAACTCTTGTTGTGGCCTTCAACTCGACATTTCGATATATCCACGACATATTATCAATAAACAAAAGTTAATTTCGTTCATATGCCGACTCGATATATTCCAGTGAGCTTGAAATAAAAGATACCACAGACTCTGACACATCTGTTCCATATTTAGATATTTTAGTAGAAAAAGACGTTAATGGTAACCTAATGACTTCAACTTTTCAATCGTCAACTTCCCTTAATTATGTAGCAATATACCCTTATCACCTGTATATTGGGTTTATGTCTCTCAGTTGATTCGATACGCAAGAGCATGCTCTACGTATGAGCAATTTCTAAAACGAGGCAAGCTATTGACAAACAAGTTGATGAAACAAGGATATCAACAGTCTCGTTTGAAGTCATCATTTCGCAAGTTTTACGGTCGATACAATGACCTTGTCAGCACATACAACCTATCATTGAGTCAAATGCTTACTGAGTTTTTTCATACTTATTGTTAGGCCATTATTTATACACTGAATTGTTTTTTCCGGGTTTTTCCGATCATGACAAGGAGCACACGGCGGGTGTGACCGGTCGGCAGGGGATGCTCACTCCTCCATGGCACCTGGTCCCACCTCTAAATTTTGAGGTCCATGTTTGCTCTGCTCCAATTTTGTATCGTTTCATTGGACTTTCGAGATTGAATACTATTCGTTATCTTCATATTTCATCGTATCGACATAAGAATGGAAATAACCATTGTTAATTGACAATACCACCCCTACTAATGTGTTCGGAACCTTTTATTTTTCGGTGTTCTGCAAATTATAAAACTCGAGGAGTTCAGAGTAGCTCTGACAGTAGCTCTGGCGAGATTAAGCGAGACTACAACGAGATAAGGTAAATTATTCACGGAAATGTGGCTAGGAAGTGACTTCCACGTGGAGACATGGTAAACAGAAAAGTTATGTTGCATTTCAGTTTTCACCACTGTATAATATCTGTAGAAATGTACTTCAGTCTCTCTTGAATTCATTCAAACTTCAATAAGTATTCCTAATGAAATTATTTTCTGCAGTTATGTATTAAAATTTATTTTTGAACAAAAATACTTGCAAGGAAACTGGGACTACTTTTTTGGCGTCAGGTTAGCAAATGGGGTACCAACATGGCTTAAACTGAAAAATCAGCTGAATGAGTTGAATTGCATTGTGGGCTACTACGAATACTACAGGAATTTTACGCTTGGGAAAAACCCAAATCTACAGGCGATCGGAAAGGCACAATGAACATTTTTTTTCATGCATTTCGTAGATGAAAAGTAATCTGTCCATTTTTATTCTATTATTCCCATGCTCACAATTACAAACAATTCATTTGTTAAATAAACGTGGAATTCTAGCTTTTCTCAAAGTCAGACTGTAAGGCGATTTAATTGCGTCTATATTCCTTTGTTGTTCTATCGGTGAATACAATTGTCAGGTGGGTTCCCTAGCCAAAAACACATGTGACCATGGGTATTGTCATGTAAAAAAAATCTTTGCTGTCCATTTAATTGTTTAAATGCCTAAGAGATGCTGCTCGTTTTCCTTAACCTTGAAGTGCTGGTGTTCTAAACGTGACACAGACTACATATTATTATATAATATTTCTAGTTAACAACGTAACAACAAAATTTAATAGCAAACACCAGTGACATCTTTCATAGTTTCTAAACATTTAAATATTTTTTTAAAAAACAGTTTTGTTTTTTTTAAATGGTGTTTGCAGTCCATTTTATATCGATCGTAGATTGACCTGAACCACGTGTTCGAAGTAAAATGTAAACATGTAGTTGTCCAGTAAACGTTGTTATTCATTCAACGATTGGTCAATTGTTCGTGGTAAGATCCTCTCTACGCATTTATAACAATAACCATATAAGGTGAACAAAGGTTTGTCGTAGAAGATATTACACATTTTTTTCTACCAGCGGATTGGGCGATTTTGGAAAAATTGTCACTACTGAGCTCAAACTCTCGCCGTAAATTATCACAAAAGGGAAGATTACCACCCCCACCCCCACCCCCAGCCTTTTCTGTTTAAAATCAAGAACATCTCTCAGAAAGGTCTGGCAACGCATTTTTCATAGGACATGTTTTTAAAAGAAACAGACTATAGGAATTTCCTCTTTACTGCCAATTTTATTTATAAAACCGGTTCTACCCTATAACCCTTGAATCGGTCAACCTATACCACGTGTCTTGAATTTAAATCACAAGAACATTAGAAGGGGTGAATACGTCGTCGATATATCTAAATGTCGAGTTGATGGCCACAGCAAGTGTTTTCTTATTTTCACGTATGAAATTTTGAACAAATTCTGCTTCATATGAATATAAAAATAGGTCTGCTAATAACGGGGCGCAATTGGTACACATGGAAATTCCAATAGATTGTTGGAAGACCTGGTCTCCAAAAACCACATAGATATTGTCAATCAGAAACTCAAGCATCTTTTTAATATCAACTTCAGAGTACCTGTGTGTACAATCAGAATATTTTTTAACAAAAGAATTTTGCAAGTGACCAATGACATGGTAAGTAAATCTACGAGTTCTATTTTTATTGAAAAAGCAGCTGTCAATGATATCAAAAAGTCTGGAATTTAATTTATCGTGGGGAATAGTTGTATCTAAAGTTGAAAAGTCGTAAGTTTTTATGTTGTTGATTTTGGTAAAATTTTGTGATTTCAAATTTCCAAAAGTTCCTTAGAATTTTTAAGTATTCACATCTAATTTACACCACTTCTCGAATATATTGTTGCACAGTTCTCCTAAATTTTCTCCTTCACTGCTGTTAATAAATTTATCAAATTACACAGAGAGTGAAATGAAAATAAAAATATCTGGCAGATTCTTCTAAGCCTTGATGACGTACAATTAGAATAAAGCCCCTGTTTAAGATGGCCTCAAGAATGTCAGCTTTAATGCTGCGTACAGTTTTGAATCCTCAATAAATATCAATTTAGTGAAGACTATCATTTATGTAAATACATTCTTAATATCCACGGGTACATTAGCACACCTTTGCAGGACCATATCTGAGGAAAAATAGACCTACTTGAGGAACGAGGTACTTCGTTTCTCACAATTCATATCTAATGGCTGTACTAAGGTTTCCCTTACCCTGTCTTAAGAAATTAGTACAGTGTACAAAGAAGTGTATCGAGGACCAATGTAAGGGGGAATCTTATTTTTATGGTCATAAGTGTATCGAGGACCAATGTAAGGGGGAATCATATTTTTATGGTCATCACTTTCGTCTTTGTCCATGGTTTATTTTGATTTTTACAGTGTTCAGAATTACAGAAAAGGGAGTAAGAAACGTTTATGTTGACTTGTAATAAGGGAGAATTGGTGACACTTTGCACTTGTCTCTTTATCAGAAAAAAATATGAAAAAGAAACCTTTTTATTGTAATATCTTTTTGTACTGAATATTTGATGTTATAGAGATTTGGTGTTTGAGTGTTTAAGAAGGATCTTTGCGCGTGAAACTTGTGAAATAAAGATTTCATGAAATATTTCTTTTATTGTTCCTTTGTAATATAAAGTGTCTGGTGAAAACATTCTAGGTTCGTTCTGATTTCGTGCATTTTGGAATTTCGTAAAGACCTATATCGAAATATGGAGTGACATCTTCTTTTAAGCCATATTCGAGTTCAGTTGGGGGCGGGAAAATTTTCAATTTTCATAATGGCGCTGGTTCTGACGTTTTCCTGGCACGTCAAACATCACAATCGTGAAAGAACGCCTGTAAAACGTCAGATACATATATATATGTACCATTCCAATCGTTCTAATGCTCAATGGTCACAAAAACAAAAGTTCTATTAAGACCATTTAATCCCCCTATTTAATCCCCCTATGCCCCCAAATCCACTTGTCCCCAAGGTTCATCAGTGCTTACACAAGGTCCACTAGCAAATTCTCTAGTTCTGCCAGCAAAATCTTCAGATTCTCCAGCAAGGTCTGCATGTCCCCGAGCAAAATTTTTAGATTTCGCAGCAATCCCGCAACAAGTCCTCAAGCAAAATATTCAGTTCCACCTGTAACACATCTAATTCCCCCGTCAAAACATTTCCACCGGCAAGGCCTCCAAATCCCTCAACAGGACCTCCAGCAAGACCATCATATCTTCAAGTAGCCTCTCCTATAACGCGAAGACAATGTCCACCAAACCTTCCATCTCCCAAAGGTCCAAATATATGGACAAAATCTATAAAAGGATTCTCTTTGAAGCCAGTACCAGCTGTAAGCCCAGCTAAGGCGTGTCAAATTTCCCAATCGATCCACTTACCAAGTCCACTTGTACACGAACTGCAACATCTTAATTGGAGACCAGAGACAGAACCAATACTGCCCCGCGTGGTATATATTTCCAAGTTCGGGGATATCCCCAGCCCCTCTTCCTTCATCAGTGCTTACTCTGAAAATCTAATTACGTTCTTAAATAACTTATTTTTAAACGCTTTTTCAAATGATGGGTAGACAGACGTCGTAATAGTGTGTTTTTCACGTTATGAATAACCGATGTTCTTTAAGAGGGGTCATTAATTATGTCTTAAATAAAAAGTATAAAATAGATGCTCTTGAAATTTTAAACATAGGAAATTGAGAATCTTACAATAATTTTTAATATTCTTTATATAAATTTGTGATATCTGTCCTGTTTTGTAGTACTCCATAAAAACAGGAAAATATCATGAATTTTGAGATGCCCCCTCTGGAAACCAGACGGTAGAATTTTGTGTTTCTTGCATTAAATGTACAATATAGTATTACTCATCAAATTATATAATTTGAGCAAGAAGTCTTTAGTAGCATTTGTATAATTTGCTCCGAAGTGCGAAAAAATAGTATTTTTCTACATAATCCTATAGTAAATATACCTGTATTTTGAGATGGTCCCTAAAAATAACCAGTTTTCACTAAACTTGGTATGTATACTGAAGTAAATGTAAGGTACATGTGGTATAAAATTAAAGAGTTTTTTTATAATAGTTTTCACACAATAAAACCCCAGTCGGCTCTCTTAAAATCAGAAGTGAACTTTGCAGTGAATATTTGAAGACTACACAAGCATTTTAGATGAAATAAAATAAATGATTCTACTATGAAATTTGTTTCGATCATTTAATAATATATTTATAAGAACGGTCAAAACTATTAATTCTTTTCCGCGCTTAAATCACTATGCACTAGGGGTACAGAATCCATATTTTACAATTGCCAAATTTAAAGTTACATAGTGAGTCAATATCATGTGTTTCTTTTAAGATAATTGTGTCATAAAGCTTAAGAATTATGTGAAATATGAATAAGGCGAAGTTTTGAGATCTCAACTGCATGGTAAAAGCAAGAAAAGACTGCAAAATGTAAGTGCCGGAAAAAGAAAAGTTGTATCTATGGCGTGGTTGTTATCGTCTATGTCAACAATGTCAAGGTTATGTGTCTTTTATTTTTAGCTTAAAACTTGTAAACAGCATTGAATTGGAGCAATCAAAAGTGAGGAATACGTTCTTATCATCTTTTTAAAAAGATTATATCAAAACCCTATGTCATCCGACATTTACATCTATGGAATTGACACAATGGTAACTTCTTCAACTTTTCTGACACAATCTATTTCATATTTGGGTATTTTACTAGAAAAAGACTTTAATGGTAACCTAACAACTAAGCTTTATGATAAACGTAATGGCTTCAACTTTTCAATCGACAACTTCTCTTATACTTATGTAGCACCCCTTATCACCTGCATATGGGGTTTATGTCTCTCAGTTGATTCGATGCGGAAGAGCATGCTCCAGGCTCTAACGAACAATTTCTAAAACGAGGCAAGCTATTGACAAACAAGTTGATGAAACAAGAATATCGACAATCTCGTTTAAAGTAATCATGGACTTTTGAGCTTGAATACTGTTCGTTATCTCCATATTTCATGGTAGAGTTTTGACAATGCTCAGGAAAATCATGTTCCTAAAACCAAACCACAAGCTGTCAAGAGACAACGTCATTGGGCAAATGCTCAACCGGTACTGTCGAACAGTATTTTTTTTACCATTTCTTGATCATATTACATTTAATTAATTCTCATCTAAAACCTAGGTTTCCACAAACTATCCAGTCGTTGTTTGGGGAGGGGGGTCTTGGTCCCGTATTATCTAGAGAAACTTATAATGAAATTGTTGAAGGAATCAAAATAGAGTACGCACGAGACTTGCCATGTTCCCTGAAGCCCAGTGAAGGTAGAAAAATTGATCGTGAAATGTAGAAACGCTGGAAACCGGTTTACTCGTTGAAAAGAGCACTTCCGTCCTGTGATACACAACTTTATCCGATAAACACTATAAACCTATTACCATTCCAATACGCGTAGGGTCTTGCTCCTGCAAGCGATCATTTTCAGAGTTGAGAAGATTGAAAGGGTGCCGAAACACAATGTCGGCAGAAATATTGTGCGGTGGTCTTGGCATGCCACACATTCACAGATATAGTGTTGTGGTCAACTTTGCGCTGACGATGTTTTGAAGGAAAAAAAATGGATCATGTCAGAGAAGAGAAAAATAGAACTTGCTTTTCAAAGATTTATAGACTTATTACTAAAAAGTTATATGGTATGTAAATGTAATTTATTAAAGTTCATTTGCTCATTTTACATCACTCTAAATGAGCCTTTCATGGTTTAAACGTCACAAATACCTATATATGTTTATTTAAAAGCAGAATCACTGTCCTAAAACACCCAAAACCCATGTGCTTCTGGAGGCTTCGCTCCCCGGGCCTCCACCAAAGCTTCCCTGGACACATTGGGGGGGGGGGGAGGCATGAAGGCGTCCCCTAACCCCATGCCTCGGCTAAAAAGGAACCCTACTTAAGGTTGGGGAGGGGGTAATCCTCTGATCCTCTGGTATGCATGCTTTTAGGTAAGCCATTATCGACCATGTGCTTAGAAAGACTGGAAAGACTATGGCAATTCCATTGTTGTTTCATTTGATGTTTTTATTGCTATTGCTATTTTTTTTTTCTTAAATGAAATGCACATAGTTGTCAACTGCTTTAAAATTATTTCAATGATATTCTGCTGATCGGCGCAAAGATTAGCTCCTAATGTTATATCTTGTTTCATGGATATTCTTTAAATTACATCATTAAATTTCCCACGCACTGGACACTCTCAGTTAGTTGACCAAGTGTTGTCCACTGAATAGCTCGAGAACCTTTCATGACTGATTGATTGATTGTATGTTGCTTTACGTCCCCTTCAAGAATTTTTCACTCATATAGAGACGTCAACATATACCGGTGAAAAGCTTCAAATTTAGACCTAGATTGCACTTAGGGCTATTGAGCAGCGAGGGTTCTTTTTCGTGCGAACGCCTACCGTAACAATTAAGGGACCTCGATTTTTAAGGTCTCATATAAATGACCCGTAACTTTCAGTTCTAATGCTGGTTGCATGGCAAAGGAACAATCACTACCTATGTTTATGTCCTAGGTTTGACCCGGTGCGGAGAACGAGAATCGAACCCGGGCCTCTCCATCACGACGCGAACCCTTTCATTTGCCTCGTCCGATACCCACGGGTGATCTCGTCTTTTACTCATCACCCGGGCAAACTCGCCGAAATATCGTCGTATGTAATTAATATACGCGGATCATTTGATTGGCTGCTGCACAGAATCACGATGGCATATCAACGAATCACAGTTTACGTTACGTCACGAGTATGTATACATCAATTAACGCTTTTCTGTAGTTAACACACCGATTGCAAACAAGTCGACTCACAGGCGCAGTTAACGGTTTGAGAAAGATAAAAATTATTTAGAAATTAAATCTTTAGTATTTGCATAGTTGAATTATAAGTTACCACGGACTACACTCCACCCACACCGCCATCTATCAGTACTTTCGATACTTTGATTTTTATGTGCATAAAAAAACCTGCTCATATTTCAGCGATTTTCTATTTTAATCAGTGTATCTATGGACAAAGAAAAGTTTTAACATACACCATTTTACTGAGCACCTACATGTAAGCCTCTCTTCAAATTAACAAAACCGTAATGTAACGCAAAATGAGTTTCAGTTTCACTTTACATCCGGTTTACTAAATTATTTTTATTTTCTATTATCAGCTAAAAATTATTTTAGTCTTAAATCTCAAAGGTTATTATTATTGCAATCCACATTAATGACTATACATTATATTTATTATTTCTCCATCTTCCCGTATATTAGACAAACCAATATTGTTGTTGGTTTTTTTTTTTTTGTTTTTTTTTTTTTGGTTTCACTTTCACTTTACAGAGCACGATGTTGTGTAACAAATGTCATCTTGGATATAAACTATTTAAAATATCGGTTAGAAAATCATGTTTTAGAGGCAATTTTCAAAGGTATAGTACTTACTCATAATTCTCTCAAATCAATAACTAATAAGTTTCTTAGTACAATAGTTTCAGTAGACAATAGTTTAATAATTTCCAATCAAGGGACCACAGAGAGGCATGAAAGTGATAAAATTATAGACAAAGAAAGTAATCAGTTATGAGATAAAATATAATATTGCATGAAAAAATGTTAGAGTGAATCTCAATTCCAAAAGTAGAAATGTTTAATTTTATTTGAATGTGTCCAACTTACACCCAAAGCTCCCTTTCTAAGAAGGAAATTCTTCAAAATCACATGTCCGTTTTAGATATTTTTAATATTCCCAACAATCAAAATGAATTTGTATTACCATACCTTTACTGGATTCCTGAACTTCATAAAAATCCTTACAAACAAAGATACATAGTGGGTTCCAGTAAATGTTCTACCAAGCCCTAAAATATTTACATGTAATGAAGGAGAAACTTCAGGAGTACTGTACAACAGTATATTTGAGAAGTGATGTAAATCAGATGTGGATACTTAAATCTCCAAAGAACTTTTGGGAAGTTTGGAATCACAAAATTTTATTAAAATCAATAGCATCAAAATGTATGACTTTTCAACACTTTATATAACCATTCGATCCCACGATAAATTGAAGTCCAGGCTTTTTGACATCATAGACAGCTGCTTTTTCAATAAAAATGGAACTCGTAAATATACTTACCTTGTTATTGGTCATTCTCAAAATTATTTTGTTAAAAAGCACTGTGATTGTACACAGAAGTACTCTGAAGTTGATATCAAAAAGATGCTTGAGTTTCTGATTAATAATATCTATGTAGTTTTTGGAGATCAGGTCTTCCAAAAATCAGTTGGAATTTCTATGCATACCAATTGCACCCCCTTATTAGCAGACCTATTTTTGTATTCATTTGAAGCAGAATTTATATTAAGAAGAAGAAAACACTTCCTGTGGCTTTCAACTCGACATTTCGATATATCGATGATGTATTATCAATTAACAATAGTTACTTTCATTCATATGTCGACTCGATATATACCAGTGAGCTTGAAATAAAAGATACCACAGATTCTGACACATCTGTTTCATATTTAGATATTTTACCAGAAAAAGACGTTAATGGTAACCTAACAACAAAGCTTTATGATAAATGTGATGACTTCAACTTTTCAATTGTCAACTTCCCTTACTTGTGTAGCAATATACCCTTATCATCTGCATATGGGGTTCATGTCTCCCAGTTGATTCGATATGCAAGAACATGCTCTACGTATGAACAATTTCTAAAACGAGGCAAGCTATTGACAAACAAGTTGATGAAACAAGGATATCAACAGTCTCTTTTGAAGTCATCATTTTGCAAGTTTTACAGTCGATACAATGACCTTGTCAGCACATACAACCTATCATTGAGTCAAATGCTGACTGATGTTTTTCATACTAATTGTTAGGCCATTATTTATAAACCGAACTGTCTATGGATTTTTCCAGTTTTGTTTTTTTTTCCCCGATCATGACAAGGAGTACAGGAGCGGGTGTGACCGGTCGGCAGGGGATGCTCACTCCTCCATGGCACCTGATCTCACCTCTAAATTTTGAGGCCCGTGTTTGCTCTGCTCCAAAATTGTATCATTTCAATTTTCATTGGACTTTTGAGATTGAATACTGTTTGTAATCTTCATATTACATTGGTAAAGAAATAATTTGAATACTTTTTTTGATAAGATATGCTATTCCATTACTTGTGGTGAGTTGGCTGTCACATTAAGTATATAAATATATTCTATATATAGTTACTTATATATATTTTGTATGTATCTTATACAAGGTCAAACTGTCATTGCTATCTCTCCACAAGGTCATTGATGTGAAGTAACACATTCAATATTTATATTTCTACATTTTGTTCAAGGGGCCTTGACACAGATTTGAAGGTCGTTTTTTCTAAAATTTTCAGTATAATAGGCCTATAAGGTCTTATATGTTACTAGAGCATTTCATAAAAAATATTATAAAATCATGTTTAGAAACTTCTTTTATCTTGAAATTTTCAAAACTGTGAATTTCTGGAGGCGTTTGATTGACACACATCCTTGCACTTTCACAAAATAAATTTTTCCTTATTATTTAAGACAAGAGGTCCATTGGCCATAATGCTCACCTGAGTTACTTTGGCCCTGCTGTTCTTCACCAGACCCCCTCCCTTGTAATACCTATTACGGCCCCACTCTACCCCCGGGGGCCATGATTTGAACAATTTAGAATCTACACTAACCCAGGATGCTTCCACATAAGTTTCAGCTTTTCTGACCCAATGGTTCTTGAGAAGAAGATTTTCAAACATTTTGCCTATATATTTCAATGTAAAACTTTGATTCCCTATTGTGGCCCTGCCCTACCCCTGGGGGCCATGATTTGAACAATTTAGAATCTACACTACCCAAGGATGCTTCCACATAAGTTTCAGCTTTTCTGGCCCAGTGGTTCCTAAGAAGAAGATTTTTTAAGATTTTGCCTATGTATTTCAGTGTAAAACTTTGATTCCCTATTGTGGCCCCACCCTACACCCCGGGGTCATGATTTGAACAACTTAGAATCTACACTACCCAAAAATGCTTCCACATAAGTTTCAGCTTTTCTGGCCCAGTGGTTCTTGAGAAGAAGATTTTTTAATGACCCCATCCTATTTTTGTCTTTTCTTAATTATCTCCCCTTGTAAGGGGGGTTGGCCCTTCATTTCAAGAATTTAAACTCCCCTTCACCCAAGGATGTTCTGTACCAACTTTCGTCAGAATTGGCTGAGTGGTTCTTGAGGAGAAGTTGAAAATGTGAAAAGTTTACAAACGAACGAACAGACAGCTAGCCAGACGGACGGATGACGGACAACAGGTGATCAGAAAAGCTCACTTGAGCTTTCAGCTTAGGTGAGCTAAAAAGTGGAAAATTTGTATTTATGATAATATTAAAACTTTAATGCAGAAAATTCAGAGTAGAAGGGTAAGAAGGCAAAACCAACTCACCAATATTATTAGTCTGTTGTTCATGCAGTGATGTGTGCAGAGTAAACAAATTGGACACCCGGTAAACATAAACATTAATAATAACAGAGCTCGTGCCCATGTTTACAATCACAGGTGTTTGACGTGATGTTATGAAGAATGCTTTTGTCATTGAATTTTAAGAATTTTCATGTAGTCTAAGTTCAATTCATGAAACTAAGCTTATGTTTTGAATAAAAATAGAAATAAAAAATTGTTAACTAAAACAACAGTGCAACTGTGTCCAGGTCCCTGTAACTGTGCAGAATATATGTGTGCACAGTTCACCATGACATTTTCTTTTAAATGCATTCTAAATATATTCCTTAATACAAAAAAATATTAATTTTTTTTTTTAGGATAACTTGAAATTGTTAATACATGTACTCTAAAAACCATTTCGGGTGCGCCTCAGTCAACAATGGTTTTCTTAAAAATTACCCTAAAAAACATAATATGGTTTTCTTAAAAATTACCCTAAAAAACATATTTTTAAACTGTAGTTTTAGTCTTGCCTTGGTTTATAACTTTAATGTTATTTTAACTTTATTTCAGATTATCAAGTCACCCATTCTCTTCATCGTTTGTATGTCCCGTCAGTGAAAAAAGAAGTACAAAGGAAATATTAATACAAAATTACCGCAAAGAAAAAAGAAGAAGAATCCTTTTACAATCCTTCAGTGGAAGTTTTATAGTGTTAATGATTTACATGTATTTTAAGGAAGATAATGACCTAGATATTCAGGCAAATATTGACTCATTAAAAGCACAAGAAAAGAGATGCCTTGATGCACTTGAAGGTAGAATTCCACTAGGAACAGATATCACACGGGAAATGGCTGAAGAAGATCTACAAAGAATACAACAAGAACTTAAAGAAGAATCACAGAAACTGGAAGGACTCTAGACATGGCTGACCATCAAATGCTACCAGCTCTGAGACTCTATCATCTTAAATTATACTGACTTATGTAAATGAATGAACTGCACAGTGAAATAAATTTTTTAGTTTTTTGATGAATATTTAACTTATTTTAAAAATTGTAAAACTGTCACATTTGGACACATATATATCCCGTCCCCGTCTGGGTTCTCAAAAAATTCAAAACATTACCTTAATTCAGAAGTCTCTGATGAGACTGTAGCCCTACTAGGAAAAATAGCACTTAGACTTGAAACTAAGGCAATGGCAATTTATAGAATAATGATCCTTGTTAAAGTCTCATTTATTTAAATTGATTAGATTAATCAAGTTTAATTTGAATCAGACCAAAAACTGTAGGAGGAGTAACATTTGGAAAGATTTTCACAGTAATTTCTATTTTTATTTACCATGGGAATACTGTCAAAAACTGATAAAGAGAATTATGAATCATAGTGTACAGTTTATTTGGGTACCAACTTTTTTTTAAATCAAACTAAAATTAAAGGAGTAGCATTTTGAAAGAAATTCTGAAATTTCTTTATTCAGTAACCATATCAACATGGTCAAAATCAAAAACCAATAAACAGAATTATGTATCTTCATGTAGTCCACTTGTGTAAAGTATTATTGGAATAAGAATTCCACAGAAATTTCTAATTTTAGTAACCATAGCAACAACGTTCATCCAAATCAATAACCTATGAAGAGAATTATGTTTCCAAGTGTAGTATACTTCTGTAGAAAGTTTTATTGAAAGCAGACCAAAACTGTAGGAGGAGAATTGTTTACATACAAACAGACAGATGAACAGACGAGACACCATACTACTAGTATTGCATAAGCTCTTAGTTCTCTGGCCAGTATCTGCCCCTGTGATTTCAGGTATTAATTGCCATGTTAAGGAATAACTGTCTTCTCATTTGTTATTTGGGACCCTTAATGTTGATTTTAATGTTTGCAAACTTTTACCAACAACCTGTCAGCGGAGCCGTTAAAACAGATGTTTGTGACTGTTCAATCAGCATTGACGGTCACAAATAACAATTGATTCTAATGCAATTTATGCATTTTGTTTGATGTTTAAGCCTTCTTTTGTTGTTTTGTTATATGAAACGAAATGTGTTTTTGCCTCTTTCCATTAAAACAACATAATCAAAAGCTTTCACTCTCAATAATTTTTGTTTAACTGCGAAAAACAGTGCATTAACCAATCAAAATGCAGATTACAAAGGTGCATTAGAATACAAAATTTAATACATTAAGGCAGAGTTATATTTCAAATTTCATAATGACTCCCCAATAAGTACATACCTGTATTTCCTTCAGTACATGTATATCCAAAGGTCCCTAAAAGATGTTTTATACTATGGAAAGTAGTTCAACACAATATTTCAATTCTGATAAAATTTTATTTTTTCTGAATCTACAATTTGTTTAACAAAATTTGTTTTTTGAAGGGAAAAAAGGGAGGAAATTCCCTCAACAAGATATTCTGCATTATTGAATAAAGAATAAGCAGTAGAAAAATACATCATCCAGAATTAGGAAAAACCATTTTGTAATACCATTACAATTAATTCTTATCTTGAGAAAATTCTAAATATACAAGCTTGTATAAACTTAATGTAATATTAATTTTCATGTGTTAATCTCCAAAACATTGATATAAACACTCAGCTTCAACAGTGCTAAATAATAAACTACCAGAATACTGGGACAATCTCAAAAATGCTCTCGTGGGTAAAGTCTTCCCATGATTCTCTAATGCAAGATACACATTTTCTTCTTTCTTCAATAAATATTTAGCCTATCCCAGTTTTCTACAAAACTTGGTGTTAAAAACATTTATTAATTGTAAACCATATTTCATTCTATGTAAACACAAGAAAACAAGGTCTTATTCCAGTTTTTAACACTTACAAATTTGAAAATAAAAATATCAGGAAAAAAAGATTATAATATGGATCCAAGCAAAAAGTGAATTTATCTTCCTAATTGAAATACTAGCTATCGTGTGTTTTTGCATAGCATTGAAGGCTAGTCGATGATTTGTGAGTTAAAAACTGTGATAAGGCTTACAGTTCAAAATTCTTAAATATGACTAATGAGAACTACATTTTATAAACTATCAAATATACACCTGATGCCCTTACCCATTTTTCTAAGTGTATGAGCCAGCATGCACAAGAACAAGGGGCCAGGGCATGCAATTTCAAAGTTTCACAAAAAGTTCTTTAATAAGTTTTTCTTTCTCTCCATAGAACCTTTTTCTTTCAGGCAAGGATGGCATTTACATCAAACCCAAAGACATCTGAGATCTCTGTCTATTTCTGAATGAACTCAATTCTTAGCAATATATCATTAACAATGAGTTACACAACCACTTTTAAAAAACCTATCAGCTATCCAGTAGCCTGAAGTTTCCCTAACCAAAATCTTCTTTTTGTTTTTAAGCAAATCACAAGAACAGACTTCCAAATAGGAAAAAAATGAAAATGAAAACAAATTTAAAGTATGAAAAATATCTATATATAGAAGTGGAGATGTGACAGCTGTCCCAGTGGAGTACATGTACTGACTAATTTTATATGTCTGTTTTAATTTTAAATAATTAAAATTTATCTCAACATAGAATGGATCCTCTCTACATTCAAACTTCATTTTGGAACAAAGTTCCCCTTTCTCAGTGTTTTAGCTTAGTGACAGAATGTTTCACTTCATAGCAACATTCTGTTGCCATGGAAACTAAAGACAATGAAATGTTATATTATTTCCTATGTAATATACTCTACATTTCAACTCACAATGAAAAAAAAAATTACAAAGATGGACTGATATTTCTCTTGGAATGAATAATAAAACCTTTGTTATTATATCAGGTCATAGCACTAGTAACTCCAAATAATTTGAAACCAAACATAAACTAAAAAATAAAAGAAACACAGTTCAAGAACAGTCTACATTAATTTACACAGACAAATACTCTAAAATATGTTAATGAATGATCATTACTGAATCACAGACACTATAATCGCTTCTGACAAAAACAAAACCCTAGTAAGTATATTTACATGTATTTATATAAGGCTCACACCATACACCCATTCTTCATAAAACCTCCCTCTCTATTGCATATTGTTAATCAGATGTTCATATCACCAAAATTTATTCAAGTTCATAAATGGGGTAGTATTTTTTTGCTTGCATGAGTGAAGTTATAACATTGCAAATGGTGAAATTTCATTTGTTGAAATACATAAAAGATGAAAATTCGAGCAATCTGTACAATGTATAAATAAAGTATGCACTGATTAATTTGGAAACAACCTTACAAACAAGTATAACATACTATCAGTACAAAGCAGACCATAATTTACACATAGTTTAGGGGAGAAACGTCCAAACTTTAAATTCTTAAAAATTTAGTTGTATCTTAACAATATGAAAACCTGCTTAACAAAGCGTCATTATTAGCACTTGAGTCACTAAAACAATTTGAAGATCCTAGTTGTTCCCGCCATTACAAGCGGTAATTGGTCCGTTGGACGTGACACATGGGGCACTCTGTGGATTTTCCAGCACATGCTTCGCACATGACCCTGTGGTTGCACGGCACACATGTAATACTACGGTTTCTATCCTGACACATAATACATTTCAGGTTCTGCTGATACATGATCACCTGTAAAAAATCAGTAAATTAATATCAATCATGTCCATAACCAGGAAAGACATAAAATCTGATGTGAGAAAAGAGTAAGAACTAAATCAAGTAACCTTATCCTTCTAAAGTAAAACATTCAGATTCTAAAAATACTATATCTTCTGTATTTAAAACTTTTTTGCAGGGAACTGCTTGAATTGAAAATTTCAAATAAAAACACTTTTAATATGATTCTGAATGCATGGTCTTTTTTTCATGTGACATGTTGTTTATATCAGACATACCTTGTCTAATTTGTCCATATCCATTCTAAGTTGTTGCTGTATCTGTCTAAGCTGAGGAATAGGTAATTTTTCTATTTCGTTTACCTGATGAAGTAATCTTACACTATTGGATCCACCACCCATTTTTTCCAGATCTAATTGTATCTTTGATATTCTACCAAGAGCCTGCAATGTAATTAGAATGTAGTCACCCAGTGCTGAACAATTCATGGCAATGTCTATATGCTATAATATAAATATTAATTCAAAAATATTTTCCTTCTAGTCTTAATTAAGTTTAAGTAACCTAAAAACTTTGAACCAAGAAGATTAAACAAAGCGAGGGTTGGGAAATACTTTATATAATTATTTACATTTGATTCAAAAATTAGTACCAAGAAGTTGACCTTTTTTCAATTACAATATTGTTCTATTTCTTCTTACAATATTGTTCTATTTCTTCTTATTGACCTACCTCGTCTCTCTGTTTGACCACCCCCCATTGACCTACATCGTCTCTCTGTTTGAACCCGCCCCCCTTATTGACCTACCTCGTCTCTCTGTTTGACCCCGCCCCCCTTATTGACCTACTTCGTCTCTTTGTTTGACCCCCCTTTATTGACCTACCTCGTCTCTCTGTTTGACCCCCCACCATTGACCTACCTCGTCTCTCTGTTTGACCCCCCTTTATTGACCTACCTCGTCTCTCTGTTTCACCCCACCCCCCTTATTGACGTACCTCGTCTCTTTGTTTGACCCCACCCCCCTTATTGACCTACCTCGTCTTTTTGTTTGACCCCACCCCCCTTATTGACCTACCTCGTCTCTCTGTTTGACCCCACCCCCCTTATTGACCTACCTCGTCTCTCTGTTTGACCCCATCCCCCTTATTGACCTACCTCGTCTCTCTGTTTGACCCCCCTTTATTGACCTACCTCATCTCTCTGTTTGACCTCCCTTTATTGACCTACCTCGTCTCTCTGTTTGACCGCCTGGGCCTTTTCCTCCTCTGCTGATTTTGCTTTTCTGAGAGATTCCTCAGCCTCTCTCTTCCATGCTTCACATGCCTGAACACAACAAAAATACCTCATGAAAGAAACACAACAAAAATATCTCATAAAACATGAAAAATTGACCATGAAAAATTGACGGATGTGTGTCCTTCAAATCACATACCAATTCAAAACTCCTGGTCAACGTTCAAATAAATACTGGTATTCAGACTGTTCCATGCTAATTAAACTAACAGGTATTCATGAAATTTGAAACCTCAACAAAGGTTATAGCAAATCATTTATTTTGAGGTTAAAGCCAGTGTTAACTTTGGTATTACCATCAGAAATGTGTTTTCTTCATATAGTGCAATAAGATGAACAAGAAAATGTCATCCATAATAAGAAATGAATATGGGCAAAGATCAAGGCCAAGGCAAACATCAATGCATGTAAATTAACTTTTATTATAGAAAATTTTAGGTAAGGTTGGTGAGAGAAAGTGCTATTATATGTACAGAATGTAGGGGAAAACAACTTGCAGCTCTTGATAACATCAAAATTCCAGAAAGCATGGATAATTTAAGGGAAAAAAGTCATTATACACACATTTAAGACATAACTTATCACCAATTTCAAGGTAGCAAAGGAAACATGAGATGTTTGTGAAACACTTATGCCCCCCCCCCCCCCCCTAAATTTATTTGGAATATTTCTAAGTCCAAGGGACATAACTCTGTCAAAATTGCTTGATCATGCTCAAAACAAAACTTGACCTAGATATTTTTATGATAAATCTGTATACCAAATTTCATTTCAGTATGTACAATCTTGTGAAGAAAATGAACGGAAACTGCAAATAATTGGAATTTGTCTAAGTCTAAGGGGCATAACTCTGTCAAAAATTGCTCGATCGTACCCAAAACAGAACTTGACTTAGATGTTCTTATGATAAATTTGTATACCAAATTTCATTTCAGTATGTACGCCCTCTGTGAAGAAAATGAACGGAAACTGTTGGTGGACCCACCGACAGCAGCAAAGCAATATGCCCTCCCTTCTTCGAAGAGGGGCATAAAAATAAACATTTAAAACCCCCAAATTTAAACTCACATACAGAATATAATAAGAGAGGAATGGATTCCTTACACTTTTAGCCTGAGAATAAGCTTGCTCCCAATGTTCTTGTCTCGTCTTATAATGCTGGAATTCCTCTCGTAACTTCTGCATATCTGCTCCTTGAGAACTATTGGATAGATTTGAGGAGGAATATAGTGGAGAGTGCGGCCCCCCAGGGCCACTTCTAGGAGACATGGAATTTACATCACTAAATTTGTTGTGATTGTGGTAACCCAGCAAGGAAATATTCTACAAAGAAAATTGTTTCAAAATGAAGGTTTACACATAAAATTTAGAGATTTAAAACATAAGCCTATCACTATATATGAAATTACAAATATATTATTATGTTTTTCCCTTCTTAGAATACTCAGCAGCTCTTTTAAGTCAACAGTTGGCTCCTTTCCTAATTTAAATGAGGTTACTTTAGGCATTGATTTTAAATCAGATTTTCACACTATAGTCTTCTACTCACTGGTTCACCAGACTCCTGCTTTTGATTTCCTGTCAACAGACCATGAGAAAAGCTACCGAAGGGTGAAGGTGGGGACTGGGAAAGACTCCCAATACTTCCCCTCTGAAGGCCTCCTGGGATTCCAATGGGTATGGACTGTGCACCATAACCTGCAACAATGAAATGTACATGCATAATATATTTGTCATAAAAAAAAAAAATTTAAGAGCACTTGTGCTCAAAACGATGTTATCTACCAAATTTACCCCCTCAAAATACATGTATAACTTCTAGTTGAACAATACCTATAAAATATGCATTAAGCTCTCTACCATTAGGAGCTAACAGGTAAGCCATAGTAAAATGTTTTGAGGCAATTTTGACATATAGTTAGAATTACCTGAAGTTGGTATCCCTGCACTTAAAGAGCTACTAAGAGAGTTAATTTCATCTTTATCTAGTTCTCGGTCTATACTGTTAATATCAATATCATCTAAACATAAGTCATCCAAAGCATGACCTACAATGTACAAAAGAAAACCTCAATCTGAAAACATTAAAACTCATACATGTTTTATATCATATAGATAATCAAATTCAAATTTTCATACAATTCACATGCTCTTTATTTCACCAAAAACTTCAAAGGATAATCTAACTTATCTGCAAAGGGTTCTTTTAAATCATCTGATTTTTACCTAAATGCAACTACTTTTTAATTCAAATATATCCTTACCTATAACAGATCCTACGGTATCCCCTGGGGGGTAGAAGGCAGGAGCCAGAGGGGACATTGTGGACACATTGGGCTGTTGATTTGCTACAGGGCTGGGGGTAGCACTAGTGGAGAAGGTTAAACTGTGCAGCATCAATAGATTCTGTTTACGCTTAGCTTTCTCTACCAGATCTATTGTTTGGTCAGAATCTATAGACTGTAATTGTTGACGTAATTTCATCTGAAATAGAGAAGTAAATCACATGTAAGCATCAGCTAAGTCAAGCACCATCTGTGATCAATGATTGAATGAATGAGGAAAATGTGACAATGATAATAGTTAAAATAAAACACAAGAGTTGGGTATAAGAAAATGTATTGAATGAAAGTACATGTATGACTTAGGCAAGTGATGCATCGTGGTAAACAAACTAAATTTAAAATATGATAAAGTTTTGGTACTTTAATAAAATCATGTGTCAAAAAAAACTATAGAAATAATGTGAACGCAAAAAAATGATAAAAATAATATGGAAAGATTGTATTCACACAATTTGATAAAATGAAACATGCCTGTTATGATCACTTGATTAGTCGTATATTACTTGCACACAAAAAAGAAGAAACTAGACAAGGTCACATTTTCACATCATTTCCACTTAAATCAAAGGTAAAGGTCACAGTCAACACTGAACACAAAACTCAAGATTTACATGAAGGTAACTGACATATGTGTTGTAATAGAACTAAATAGTATATCATTTACCTCTTCAGGTCAGGTCAATTCAATGCCAAGATAAACTCTAAAATCATACTGAAAAGATGTCATTCCACCTATATGTCAACCAAAACATGACCAACATAATACACACAGGTCATCCAAAACAGAGCTACATGTAAGTGCAATTTAAGAACTGTAGAAACAGATGGAAATGCAATCCAAAGACTCTACAGAAAATTATAAGGTATCCAAAGGTAGATGAACTGTAGTGCAGGTGTGAACTCAGGTGTGAACTCAATCCTGAGTGATGAGGAACATGAGATGACGATGAGGGATGTCATCTAAGTTCCTACTTACACTGACCATTTGCGAGTCTTCTCTCTCTGACCCCGGGGCTCGTTGATAGAATCCTGAGTCTGATGTAATACTACTGGATGTGCTGCTAGAACGACCTTTTCCTATTGGCTCTGGGAGCGGGCTACTGGTCTGTAGCTGTTGATTAGTTGCTATATTGTTACTCTACAAAACAAATTCTGTGTGACAACAGCAGTTCAAATCTTCATCACATTTATTTCATCATTCTGAGGACTTTTTAAAGGCATATACGTATATTAACTGCCTGGTAGATATTTAATATGTCATGCATTAAGAACAATTTGGTATTCTTTATCACCCTAGTTTGTAATTAATGAACTCCGGTAATTAAACATTTCGCAGGTTATGATGTGTTCCATAAAATGTGTGTTCTGATGGTTTTGGAAAAATATACTACTTACAGTGATAGTAGCATAAGGAATACTGTTGGCTCGTTCTTTTCCTATAGGAACCGGTAATTTAGGTAAACTACTAGAACCATTCTGATTCTAAGAAAAAAAAAAAATTCATACTTCATATCTCAAATTTATTAATTTGGGGAAAAGAAATTATCATTTGAATCTTTTTGTCTGGAAAAAAAAGTTGAGCAATGAGTATAATTACTGAAATTGCATGGATTTCCATTAAACAAAGACCTACTGATTTAGAATGGGTATCACTTGTGTTAAGTGTGTATATCGTTTGAGGGTTCTCAGCTATGGGTAAAACTGTGCTCATAAATGCAGCCAGAGAATTCTCACTTGTTGACAAAACATCTCTCTGGGTAGTTATTTCCTCTATAACAAAAAAATAAATAAATAAATAAATAAATAAATGTTAATATTATGATTGAATGTCAAAGACTCTAAACACAAAACTGTGTTTTGGCTGTTCTCCAATAAAGATTCACTGTAAAACATCTTTACATTGAAATGTACTAAATTTAAACGTCTTACGTTCCACGTGAGCAAAGGCACAAAATGGCCCTCTTGGACAATATCCTGTCTGTACCATATCATTACATTTAGTAGACTTGTAAATCTGGTGGGAAAAAAAAAACGAATATGTGACAGGTTTTACATCAAGATACATATTTTGTCATTGGATTCAACTCTCGTTTTAAGAGCTTATTATGAACAGCTACTGAGATTCCTATTCTTGGTTACAATAATGGCGTTATGTACACAGTCTTACCTCTGGGTGGAACTGCTGTTCTGTTCTGGTGTGACAGTAAGCACAATTGTCCCCATTTTCACACTGTGTTGGATCTCCCCAGTCATCACCATGTTTTACATTAGGACACGGGGTCGACCTAAGAGAGATTTTTAAAAATTATGTTCCATTCACCAAAGTCCTGCATTGACTAATCTTGCAGTGTTGTGTACTACTATTGATAGGCATTAAATGCTACAGGACCTACATTTTGCAGTTGGATGTTTAGTCATAGTTTGTCAATATCTGGTGATATGCATCTTATACTGACCAGATGTGCAAATATGCTATCATAATAATGTATGCCTATATCTATATGCTCCATTTTATCTTTGTATGTTAACTTTAACTATAAAACTTAAATTGACCAAACAGATAATACATCTGGAAGATATAAAACAGATCACCAACACTTCGTGAGAATGCAGCAGTAAATTTATTTGGTTGACCGGTTACGACCAGAGACGGTCGTCATCAGAACAAATATACATGAAATGATTATACATGAAGTAAAAATTGCGGACTATGTTACTATGTAAATAAAAAATGCGGACGTCATAACAACTTGCGGACTAGAATCTTTACATTAATAATTTAACAACCATAATCGTGTGAAATTGTCACAAAACTTTACATTACATTATTTATCCTTAATGATTAATTAAACAGTCCATAAATTCCGTGGATGTTTATTGTTCTATTTTGTAAGGACTCCGGTAATTCATCTTGGCAGACAGTTTTTGTAGATTCATTGGATGCGGACTTTACAGGTAAGGACTCCGGTAATTCATCTTGGCAGACAGTTTTTGTAGATTCATTGGATGCGGACTTTACAGGTAAGGACTCCGGTAATTCATCTTGGCAGACAGTTTTTGTAGATTCATTGGATGCGGACTTTACAGGTAAGGACTCCGGTAATTCATCTTGGCAGACAGTTTTTGTAGATTCATTGGATGCGGACTTTGGTGGCCAAAGTAACACTAAGTAGTAAGTACCAATTTAACAAAACATGCACAGGTGACGTATCTGGGATACATTCATGCTTTTGTCACAGGTGGTGCAAAATCAAGTCTCAACCGGGACTCAAACCCAGGGCCTCTGGCATACTGTGCCAGTGCTCTAACCACTATGAGCTATTGAGACTGATATGTTGACTGTCATCCACATACCCGTGAACCTGGTGACACTTTGGATTATGAAAATCACCAACATTCTACACATTAGAACAGGAATTAAGCTTCTAAGCAAAAAAATTCTAAGTAATCATTGACCAATTACTGGTTATTCAAGATAACATTCTTAAAATTTGAATCTGCATTTGTTATACATGTAGAATCTGTCAAAAGACATATATATCTAAAAGACCCTTGAATACCAGTATAACAAAAATTACTGATGAATGACTAGATAATAGACCAATACAGATATCTGGAAGGGGGGATAAATGATTCATGAAGAGACAATGAATTTTGTTTCAGAAATATGAAAATAACCATGAGCAAAAATCAAATCTGTATGTATTGGAATCAGGTGTTAATAAATTCACCTTAAATTAGTAAAGACAAGTCTAGGTTTTTCAGGAAATTCAGCAATATTATTAATCTATGGTGTGACCCCATTTTAATCTTTTAAGTTATTGTCAGCTTTACAAATGACAATAAATCTTTTTTTAGAAAAAAAATTCTGATCTCCATCTCTAATAACTATAATCAAAAGCCTGAAAGGCTTCAATGACATCGAACAAAAAAAATAATTTCAAAAGAATCTGAAGATAGCAATAGGTCGAGTGAGTGACTCAGGTGACATAATAATAATAATAAAAAAATAGTTTTAAAGAAAATGTCACAATTACAGTCTGGGGTCTTATGTCATGGTCCGAATGGAGCAGGGTTTGAATTGACCAGACACCGTCGAACATGTTCATGCAATATCAAACTAATATCTTTTCAGTCAATTGAAGAACTATGAAGGACTTCATGAATTTATATATTATTCTTTCTAATTGCCAATGTCAAAGCGTTGTTTTAGTGATTGCATCTAAACTACAACCATGACTCTGCTCTGTTACAAGTACGATCGAGTTACGATAGGGCGTGGTATATTGGAGGAAATGGAGAAATACAGTAATACTGGTCAACATCATCGGTTTTTAGGATAAAGTTGGTCAGAAGATTGTAAAAGTAAAGCTAAGATTTAGAAATTCAATCTTTTCAGTCTTATAGTATTCGTGTTTATGTAATTTTGTAATTATTTTACCGCCTGTTGGGTTGTTTGTGTTCCACGGTTATCGTTCCAAAATGTTATTCATGTCATTCGACACACCTTTCTGTAGAAATTCATCCGCAACAACCATCACGTTTTTATTGTGTGAAAATAAAACATAATATTGTTGTTTTGTAAAAAGAATTAATTGTAGATACAAATGATGCAATTTTATTTTCAAGCTATAATTATTCATTGTGAGCGTTTTAAAAGAAATTGGTTTATAGCTATTGCTATTTTCTATTGCGGATGCATCCACTGACACATTCGGTCGCGTACATCCCTTGGCGGTTTCACTTGGCCGATCGCTAGATGACGTTCGAGCTCCAAGAGCTCGACGTCATAAAAACCAAACATTGGCATTTGTAATTAATGTCTTATTAAAGGTTAATGTTTTTCCTTAGCTTTTGGCAATATACAAACAAAACAGGGCCTTACCTATACTTGCACTTCTTTGGACTTCTTCGCCTGTCTCTAGTGTTGTGATATGATGGACAGGCATACCCTTGCCTACATAATCGGGGAGGTCTCTTGCATGGTTCTGTCTTATAATTAGCCAGTACATAATTGGTATCTACAATAAAACACAACTTACAGTTACTGAAAAATGTACTGCCTGTTGATGCTAGCTGGTATCAAAAGTTCCAGAGGGCTACAATCTAGCTGTTTTTTCCCATTAAGAACTTCCTTGCTTGTTAATTAATCAATATTTTCACCATAACAACAGTGATCAACTTATCAAAACTGTTATTTTTACCTGATACTGTGGTTTGGATTTCATATAAATCATTAACATCAGGTGTTTTTATTATGTCATTACTCTTTTTCTCATTTTACAATCAGTAATTCATATGATTATGTTTCCTTCAGGTAAAGAGAGATTACCATTCCACTTTGGGTCCTCAGCCAGAATTTTGTCCTTTTCCAAACTACTGGGTGTTCCTGAAGAAGAACTGAGAGAAGCTTTCAGATCTGGGGTCTCGATTGCCTGCAACTCTCTGATGTCATAAATTGGGGGTCTAAGGTCATGAGCTCCATGCGCAAATGCACAGTGTGGCCCATTTTTGACACAGTTTCCCTTGGAATCTGTTTCATAGACACAAGTTCCTGTTTTGTAATACCTCAAGTGGTACCTTCGTTCAGTGTCTCCTGCTGTTCTGTGTAGGAAAGGGCACCTGCAATGTTGACAGCAACACTCAACTGTTACAGGTGAAATCTTCACAACATTCAGGTTTAAAATACAAACTGACATGCATGCAACATATTTTCCTAAAATAGATACAGAGGTGTTTTATTGCTATACCAAATGTATTGCAGTTGTTCACTGATGGTTGTTTAACATAGTTTTGCATCATCAAGGTTTTTATGAATAAAAATATAACCTTATTATTTATTTGGGAAGAACTAATTCCTTGACAGTTTTTTTTACTTGATATATTTTTAGAGACATTCTTCCATATCGTCTTAACTTCATTCATGCATAACATGACAGACTTGACAATTGTACACTGACACTAGTATAAAATATTTCACAAATTTGAAAGCACTTAATAACCTTCTGTTTTTTCATGTTTAATTACACAATATCGTTATTTTTTTAATATTGTTTACCACCTCTAAGCACATACTTCTTTTTGATAGTTTTAATTATTTCATGTTTTTATATATATAAAAAATTCAATCAGTAATCCTTTCTATCGAGAAAATTTTGAAAGCATATTACTGGTTTGAAAATGCTTTATTGAAGGTAACATAAAATGCACGTGAGCCATTTGTCATATAATCAGATGGTTTGTCTCATAAAACTGGCACTGTACAGTACTGCATACTGAATTTTATTCCTTAGGTCCTTTATTTCGTAGAATTCAATTTGGGTTTCTTTTCACTAAAAAATTCATTTGAAATATTTATTATTGAATTATTTCTTTTTCGGCTTTTCAGCATTTTGCCTTGCTTAGCATTCGTTGTTGTTTCGTTTGTGGTGAAGTTCAAGGTTACATCACTGACCCACTAACCCTATTGCTCCAGTACGCATGACTTAAGAAAACAGCTGATTGAAAAAAACATTGGAAAAGTAACCTTACATTTTTAATAATTTTAATGTAGTAAGGTTTTTCAATACCATGACAACATTTTGACAACTCCTGCTCCCGGGGCATTCCGGTATCTGATGAAGTTGGTTTTATTTACGTGTTGTTTTTATAAAGAGATTGGTAAACATACCGTCGACACAATGAAAACTTTTTTGCTAGACCAATGTATACCATAAAAGTTATCTGAATTTAATCAAAGGCAAATCAAAACATAGTATATGTGTTTGATACACTGTCAATTTGTAAATAACGGAGAAATAAAACGCAATTTCTGCAACTCCGCATTTTCCAACAAAATGGCGGACAATGTTTACAATATGTCAGATTGTTTTCTTTCAAAAAAGGGAATATATTCTGACAAAACAACGTTATAATTGATTTCTCTTGTCACATTACTACAGACCCTAACAGGAAGTACAACTGTCATGAAGCCTTTTAACGAAACAAAACGAGGAATCGAGTTTTGTTTCAGTGACCAAAATATTTCCCACCAAAATTTGAATGGCGGCCAGAAAGACAATAAGGTACTCACTCATCTCCATCGGGACAAAGACCATTTGTATCGTCATATTTGGTACAGTACACATCTGGACTGTAATTAAAAGTTCCATCTCGTTTCCGAATAGGTCTTCTTCGTCTCTGATTCATAAAATGCCAGTGAAAGCAAGTGAACGGTCTATGCTGTGTGCATTTGTGTTGTAGGAATAACGGGCATTGTTGTGTTCTAAATTCTTTTAAATACCTGAAAAGAGACAGCAAACTTAGTATTTACAATAAAAGACAGTTAATCTAATCATCTGATGTTGTACAATAAAACTTACAAGTAATGTTGCGGTTTTTCTGTTTGTGCTTGAACCGCTGGGCTTTCCGACGGCATTTTTGTTGTCAATATTTTAATAGCGCGCATCATTGCTGCGCAGTTGTGAAATGTCATTGCATTCATTGGTGGAAAATACCCATGTGGCTAAGTTCACGACCCTTTCGCTAGCGCGCACTTGTCAAATTTTCGAATTCTCAGAAACTTACGAAATTAAAAATATTACATTTAAATACTATTATAGGGATCGTGAGAAAAATCAAATCATGGTTTTTATTTCTTCCATGTATTTTTTTTATGATTATTTTTTAAATGTAGATTTTTTCATTTCATGTTTTGTATCTTTTTTAAGTGTTTTTTTTTTTTTTTTTTTTTTTTTTTTTTTTTTTTTTTCAGAATGTACTTAATCAACCTTATTTATTTATATATGAATTAATAATTGACCAAAGTGGATGATGTAAGTTAAATTGACTTTCTTAACAAATTGTTAGAGGTGCATGAGATAATATGAAATAAACGAAAATTATTTGCATAAGCTTTATATATAAAAGCTTTCAACAGCGATTTATGAATTTTCCAAACATTTGGTCTCAAACAAAATCTTGATTAAACTTTCTTCAAGAAGGTCGTTTTACAAATACAAAATGAATTATACACTTTGTTGGCCCAAAAGAGACAACGTAAAATTTAAAAATACATTCCACTTTTAATTTTAACAAGTGCATTTATCATGTTTATATAGAGATTTGTGCAACTACTGGACAAACGGTGGACCACTCCCCATCTTTTTCTTAAGAATATATTATTTATTTATTTATTTTGTTGTTGTTGTTGTTGTTTTTAAAAATAATTGTGAGAAGTTGTACAGACAGTTGCACGAAAGTACTGTATTTATTAAATGCACATGTGAAACTCATGAATTGAAAGGGGTGTATTTTGAGTCGTCTAATTTGCTGTTTGTTCTTCGGGGCCAAAAAGTGAGTAATTCAGTTTGTCTTTGCAAAACTTCCTTATTGAGAAATATATATATAGAATAAAGATTCCATTTTGAACGCAATCTGATTAAAATCAGATCTTTGTTACGCTCCGAAATTCAGAATTTCGGAGTATAACAAAGATCTGATTTTAATCAGATTGAAGTGGAACGTGCACATAATTTTAATAATGTACTAGTATTTAGAAGCTGCGGAGTGATAGCATGGGGGCATGATAGTGAACAGTTTATCTCCTAAAGTGTAAAAATGTAGCTTCAAGTGGCTCGTAAACACAACCCATTAACACGACCAACCTTCGTTTTCCCTGTTTGCAGGCAAGTGGTCCATTCATAGTATTTTTTAAAAATATATCATCCTTAAGTCTGTGGCTATATATATTCCAATCCCATGTAAAACTTTGATTTTCTACTGATTGGAGTCCAAAGTAGGCAAGTACCCCTATTCCTGATTAAAGACGGTCTTCAATACCCCCCCCCCCCCCTTCCATACATTTTCATAATAAAATTGTCTATATTTATACTGAAGCCATTTTCAAGCACGAATTGAACTTGAATCTGCACTACAGGGAATCCTTGCATGTTATTTGAATGACTGATTTATTGTGTTCCTTCTGTGCTTAAAATTTCCAAAGGTTTGTTTCTATATACTAATTTTATCATGGTAAATTTTGTTTATTTTCATTTTTTTTAAAGTAGAAAATATATTTTAAAGTCATATATGGCGTATTTTTGATAAGTTCAGACTAACTAAAATTAAAAAGATCTTTCTACAAATGTATTTGTTTTATTACTTTATTTAAAGATAGGACTTTCCTATAAATTACACAAATTAAATCAATCGCGTTTCATAGATATTAGAAATTTAAAACAATAACCGATTTATTAACCGACTCTGCATTAAAATAAAATATCTGACATAGTTTAAAGTCAATTTAACTATAGAAAAGTGCGGTTATTCAAGTTCAAAATCGATGAAAATTTTAATTTGAACGTAAATAACAAATATCACGTTCAATTACAACCAATCTCATATTTTTATTTTTTTTAGCTCAGATACACCATATATAGCTTTAATTTTTTTTTCCGCGGTGTTATGTTATCAAATGCTTTTTTTTTTTTGGAAAGGGGGGGTATCCATTAAAAAATATATTTGCATAGATCGGCGAAAAAACGGGACTGTTTCCTAAGTGCCAAATTCGCTTTTAAGTGCTGAATTCACAAGGTGCGAAATTTACCTGTACCCGCTGTTCCTGAATAGAGAAAAAAGAGTTTATTTTTAAGTACTCTAAAAATAGAAAACACGTGGACAATAAAAAGCCGGAAGCCACATCTTTCGATCATTTTTTTCATGATTCATGAAGAACGAATCTCAAGAAGACTGTTTTATTACCTGATTACAGTACAGTTAAACTGAAACTGATTTGAAAACATAGGTAATTGGAGATTTATACAGACGGTAAGTTAATTAAAGTTTGATCGTCTTCGCATGTATGACACGTATTCATTTAGGAAAAAGCCTGTCCACTTCTGTAAAGAGAATAACATGTATGTATGTTATGCCTGTAGATGTTGTGTGTATTGTCAATTGGAACAAGACCATTTCCGATTCTCAGATACATTGAATGTTTCATACGAGCAACAGGAGGCCCATGGGACATAACGCTCACCGGTGTCACCTTTGACCCTCTCTCTTTAGGATATTTTAAACCTCCCCCCCCCCCCTTATTTATCCCGTAAAAAAAAATCGACCCCATATCATGTCCCTATTCTAGCCCAAATCATGTCCCTATCCTAGCCTAAAGGGGTCACAGCATTATTGAACTAAACACTACATGGGGATGCTTCAGTACCAAAATGACTAACATGGCCCTGTTGTTCTGCACCCTCACAACGTCAAGGGTTCCATTGGCCACTCATATCTGTGGGACCCTTGACAATTTCGTTTTTTTTGGGGGGGGGGTGGGTTGCTTCTCTTAGTGAGAACATTTTAAAAGTAAACAGAAAATGTAAACAGGAAGTATTCCCTTGACACCTCAATGCATGTGTTACAGGTTGTTTGTCACTGAAGGGCTTAATGTGATTGGTCGAGAGATAAGAAAAACAATCAGACTTTGTAATTTCTATGAAAGCAGTCAGCCCATCAAAAATGAATTAAGTTTGTCAGGGGTCCCACAGCCATGAGTGGACTCAGGACCCCTGAAATTGTGAGAATGGCTGTTCTTGAGAACAATTTTTTTTTGAAGATTTTTTTTATAGTATGTAAAATTTGAGGAAGTTTGATAAAAAAAAATCTCATTTGAGTCTTTGGCAAAAGGAAAAAAGATTTTCTACAACCTTCTTTGTACACATGGGGATAGTTTTGCCTCTTCAGATATTTGTTGGCAAAGTGCCACTTATTTCTGAATACAACCCCCCCCCCCCCCAAAAAAAATTGACAAAGATACAACAAAGAACAAATCTTGCTCTTGAAATTAAAATGAAGTCTGAACAGAACTTCCAGTATTTGAGTTTTTTGAAATTCCTTTGTTTAAAAAAAGTATTTTGTACTAGTTAACAGTTATTGGTCTTGAGTTGCTTGATTTTTTAACCACTTAAATCCCCCACCCCACCCCCACTTTTATTGAATGACAAAAAGGTATAGTTTTACATGCATTTCTGTTACCTGGTAATTGTTTTATGTGACTTGTAATGAATGCAAGATATCCAAAATATGATATTCTAGCAATCACTTCTGTGTAATATTTTTCAATATTATTGTAATTACTATCATAGAACCCCCCCCCCCCCCTAAAAAAAAGTGAAGAGATAATTGAAAGCAAAATATTATAACAACTGTTGTCTTATAATTTGGTACAATACCTTTTATACCTTTTCTTGGATTCTGTTGCTTTAGTCAGTACTTTTCTGACAGTTTATAAATTGAGTACTATGGATCACTAAATATTTGCGATGCCCCATTTTCAGGAAAGAGGTACTGGGTACTTATTTATAAACAGACAAAATTTTCTCGATTTCTGGTTATTGCTGTGTTTAATCTATACTGATAAAAAGATATGTGTGAGAATTAAATTTTTGCAAGTAGACGGTCTCGCATAATAATGCAAAAATAAAGTTCTTGCAAACAACAAGTTATTTACAGTATTCACCTCATAGAAAGACTAGCATCTACTATCATGAATAAATATTTTGATTGGTTTTGGGATTCTACCTCCATATTTTTTTTTTTCTTGCAGAGATTGTGGTGTAGTCATTCATAAGGGGTCTTCTAAACCAAAGAAAAACCTGACCAATTCATAAAATATGAGTGGAAAAGAAGGAGATGTCAATGATAAAGTTATTGTCTATCATGTTTTATTGACATAGATATTAATTAAGTTAAACGTGACTTAATATCAAATACTTCAAATATTTGTTAATGAGTTATTTCCTTTTGTGTATAGTAACGTCTGAACCTCAACTATTTGAGGAGTCTTTTTTGACTCAGAAAATGAAGATATTGACTAGCAAACAAAAAATAAAAAAAAAAAAACCCAATTGAATAGTATTATAAATATCATGAACTAAAATGCAAAGTATCATGAACTTATTTCCTTTGAAGTGATATGTATTCTTTAATATGAAATCTTTTCAATTTATACAGATATTGTTGGAGCCCTATAACTATATATGCCAAATACCAGGGAAAAAAGTCAGAGCCAAGCTAGCTGCAGTAAGTCTTCAATAAATACTGACTACATCAAAAATAGTGTCAAACTATAGGGCATCCAGAGAAGAAATTCTTGACTTTCCTAGCTGCAGCATGTCCATGTATTCTCTTACCTAACATCCTGATCCAGTATTAGTAAAAGTGAAAAAAATACCACTTCTGCATTTTTAATTGGTTATTGCTCAAAATCAATTTTTCCTAGAAATTTCATCATTGATAGTTGGCAGAAGTATTACAAAAATGGAAATAAAAAAATAGAACTTATAACAGGACCCAGCTCAAATTTCAATTATTTCTTGCCCCATGGCTTGTCTGCTGCCCAAATTTCATTTAAATCCAATTACAATCTTCTGTGATATCCTACAAAGATAATCAGACTGACAAATGTAAAAACAGCATCCTTTTAAACTCTGTAGTTGGAAGATAAATACAATATCTGTGACCAAAGTTGAAGATGATTGACTTTTTTTTTCTTGTTTCCCTACATATATAGGCATTCAACTGCTGGCTGAATATACCTGAAGAGAAATTAAAATTAATTGGAGAAGTCACCCAGATGCTACATAATGCCAGTCTATTGTAAGATCCACATACATTGGGGTTCCTTTTAAACATATTTGTTCAGGGAAGGGTTTCAGATGAGTAGTAAGAATGTCTTAGCTTTTATGTACATTGTACATACTATGTAAATAAACATGAACTGAAGTATGATTGTACAATGCTGCATTACGAAACAAAATTTTCACATTCACTGCCTCTTTATGTGGTTCTTAGTAGTCATTCAAAGAAAGTTTTATCTTCAAACTCATTCACCAAATATATTGAATGATGGTTGAAAATATGCTAATTAATTGAATGAAAATTTTTTTTCTTTGATATTGGGGGTGGGGGGTGGGCATGGCTTAGCTTTTGGAAAACTCTTATTCTGTGAAGTTAACAAGAATATTAAGTAGATCATAACAGAATACATGGAAGTGATGGTTAGTCAATATATTCTAATCTTGTTACAATTAAAAGCCTGCATAATGAGATGTATCATTTACTTGCAGAATTGATGATATTGAAGATAATTCTAACTTAAGAAGAGGAATTCCAGGTATTCACTTTTTTAGCTCACCTGAGCCAAAGGTTATTTTGATAGAGAAAAAAAACTAGTCTGTTGACTGTTAACTTTTCACATTTTCGACTTCATTTCCAGAACCAGTGGGCCAATTTTAACCAAACTTGCTATAAAGCTTTCTTGGGTGAAGGGGGTTAAATTTTGCTTCACCCCTTTTCAAGGGAAAATAATTAAGATGAAATAGGTAAAGATAACAAACAGTGAACAATCTCAAAAGATCTACAAACAATACAAATCTGTGAACTGGGCAAAATTTCTAAGGTGGGATCATGTGCCTAGGAGGAGTAATCGTCCCCTGTTGGACTGATCACACATGCTGTCAGCCCTATGTATTGATCAGGTAGAAGGAGTCATCCATAGTCAAATTTTGTAGCAAAATTTAATTGCATCTTTCAAAATTCTTCTTCTCAAGAACCACTAGGCCATAAATGATGAAAGCTTCATTGAATGCATAGATTCAAATTTGTTCAAATTCATGACCTCCAGGGGTAGGGTGGGACCACAATAGGCGATCAACATTTTACATAGGAATTCTTTTAAAAATCTTCTCATGAATAGCAAATCCCTGATTAGTCATATGAATATGGAAGCATCCTCAGAAAGTGTAGATTCAAGATATATTCAAATCATGACCCTCAGGGTTAGGGTGAAGTTAAAATAGGTGATCAAGGTTTTATATAGGAATACATAAGAAGAAATCTGGGGGTAAGGTGGGGCCATAATAGGAGATCAAAGTTTAACATAGGAATACAGTTGAACTTCGGTATCTTGAACACTGATATCTCGAATACTATGGATATGTCAAAGTGATTTGGAAGTCCCAACCACTTATTCTTTAAGTATTTTCCCTTGATATCTCAAATCCTTTGATAACTTGAATATTTTTTGGTCCCATTCAGTTTGAGATAACGAGGTTTGACTGTATATAGGAAAAAATTTTAAACGTGTTCCTCTAATGAACAGCAAAGCTGTGATAAGTCACATTGATATGGAAGCATCCTCAGATAGTGTAGATTCAAGTTTGTTTGGATCAAGGCTCTTGGGAATATGTTGAGATTAAAGTTTTACAAGGGATTGTATGGGAAGAAATCTTTTCAAAGTTGGAAGACCACACTAAATATTATTAATAAGAAAAACATACCACAGTACATGTTCTTCAGTTGTGTGGAATCATTTTTTTTTAAAATTATGACCCCTGGGGTAGGATGGCCAGAAATCAGAGATCCAAATTTTACATAATGCACATGCATAGGGATTAAAATCTCCAGGACAGCAGGGCCATATTGATCATATTGATAATGAAACATCCATATTGAATGGACTATGATTAAATCATAGGTACCTGAGGGCAAAGTTTTTGGTCCACAAAATGGAATTAGAATTGTGATGAAATTAAAGAGGAAAATTAAAAAAAAAAAAATAAAATCTGCTGAGGAATATAGCAGTGGGTGGCCCATGGGCCTCTTTATAAATTAGATTTTTTTTTTTTAATTTATAATTCTTACTATGTCAAAATAAATAAACACATCTAATCTGTATTTTTTTCAGTGGCTCACAATATATATGGAGTCCCACAAACCATAAACTCTGCTAATTATGTATATTTCCTGGGATTAGAAAAAGTTCTACAGTTAGACCATCCAGAAAGCACAAAAATATTCACAGGTAAATCAGCACACATGTAAATTTATTGGATTTCTAGAACTAACATACGTGTTTTACTTAATTTTTTTCTAATAGAGATTTAAAAAAAATACTTCTTGATAAATAAATTTATTTCTTGATATATACTAGAAATGGTATCCATGTCCATAGGACATATTTGCACCACCCAGGGTTCATAAGTAATGCAACATGAAAATTTGTGAAAATAAGTGTATGAAGTTTGATGAAAATACCTTGAATAGTTTCTTTAAAACTGAGTTGAATACACAATAAATAGTATAGTCAAGGGTCATTGGGAAAGTCAAGGTAAAAAAAAAAAAAATGGACAAAGTTGATGAACTCTCACCAAATAATGTATCGGTGCATAAGTTTACATAAAAAATATATGAAATAGTTTTTTTTGAGCAAAAAAAAAAAATCTCAAATGAGTGTTGATGAAGTTGAATACCTCTCCTCAATTTGTATCAGCATATGACGTTTGATAAAAATATCTTGATTTGATTCTGTAGAACTATGCTAAACACAAATTTGAAGTCAAGGTCAAAGAAAAAGTCAAGGTGATAATGTTGATGCATTCAAGCTTTTACCAATATGTATGAGCATATTACGTTTGATTAAAATATCTTGAATAGTTGCTTAATACCATTTTAAGATAAGTGAGGTCAAGGTCAAAGGAATGGCAAAGGTAAAAAAAATGTTAATGCAGTTGAACAGGTCTGATCAATATGTATGAGCATATAAAAGTTGATAAAATATCATAAGTTTCTTTGAAATTGAGGTAAAATTTAAGTTAGGTCAAGATCAAAGAAAAGGTCAAGGTCAAAAGATTGTGATGCACTTGAATAGCTTTCACCTTTATGTATCAACATATGAAGTTTGATAATAATATCATGGATAGTTTCTTTGAAACTTAGCTAGACACAAATTTAAGAAAAGAGAAGTCAAGGTCAAACAAAAGGTAAAAAAAAAATGTAGATGAAGTTGAGTAGTTCTGTATGTATCAGGATATAAGGTTTGATAAAAATATCTTGAACAGTTTTTTTGAATTTGAGCTAAACACCCCAGTCAAGGTCAGAGGAAAGGTCAAGGTAAAAAAAATGTTGATGCATTTGAATAATTCTCATCAATTTGTATCAATATATGAAGTTTGATAAAAATATCTTGAATAGCTTCTTTGAAGCTGAGCTAAACGCAAAGAACAGAAGATGGACATGACAAACACTATATGCCCCCAACCATATTCATGGCGGGGCATAAAAATAGGCAATTACCTAATGCATGTAGGTATGTTATTCCACGTTTTTAGCTTACCTGACCTGAATGTTCAAGTGAGCTTTTCCCATCACCCATTGTCTGGTGTCCATCCATATGTCTAGCTGTCTGTAAACTTTTCACATTTTTTGTCTTCTTCTCAAGAACCACTGGATCAGTTTTAACTAAAGTTGGTACAAAGCATCCTGGAGTAAATTGTTCATTTGAAGGGCCAAGCACTCTTCCAAGGGGAGATAATTAAGAAAATGCAAAAATAATGTGGGGTCATTAAAGAAGAATCTCAAGAAATGCTGGGTCAAAAAAGGTGAAACTTATGTGGGAGCTTTCCCAAGTAGATTCTAAATTGTTCAAATCATGGCCCCCAAGGGTAGGTTGAGGCCACAATAGGGGATAAAAGTTTTACTTTGAACTATAAAGGAAAAATCTTCTTTGCAAGAACCACTAAACCAGAAAAGATGAACCTTATATGAAAGCTTTCAGACCTAATGTAGATTTTAAATTGTTCAAATCATGAACCCAGGGAGTAGAATGGGGCCACAATAGGGGATCAAAGTTTTACATTGAAGTATACATGTATAGGAAAAATCTTTAAAAATCTTCTTCTCAAGAACCACTGGACATGAAAGCTGAAACTTATTTGAAAGCTTCCAGACATAATTTAGATTCTAAATTGTTCAAATCATGGCCCCTGGGAAATGGGTGGGGCACAACAAGGGATAAAATTTTTACATTGTAATGCAAATAAAAAATCCTTAAAACTTTTCTTCTCAAGAGTCAACATCTTTGATAGCCAAGGGTTTCTGATACGCTACTCTCCTCATAAGCCCTTGGCATACGGTGTTAAAAAAAGTTGGGATTTTTTTCTCAAGTTGTGATTGGAGTTGATCGACATCGTTCGACCAATCAGCAATTGTTTTTTGTAAATGACGATATTTGCATTCGGGATATATCTTGACTCTTTAATATCGGTAATGTAAAACGCAAGTAAACAATGATCCGTAAGATAGCATGCCATTCTATGAATAGCTATATGGTGTCATCCAATATCTAAAGCTACGTGCAAAATATGTGATTAAGAATCTATACTGAAGATGTAGATCTGCATTTTTACATGTTTAAATAACAAATTAACATAACTCAATACCTTCTTGTTAATTATTCTTTAAAAACAAAATTTTTTTAAATACGCTTTTTATTTCTGTTGATGACGCAATCTGTGCGTACCTGGTAAGAATCATGATCACGTGACAAAAACAATCCCGTCTTTTGTCAGCACCGTATGCCAAGGGTTTATGAGGAGAGTAGTGTATCAGAAACCCTTGGCTAGCGAAGATGAAGAGTCAAACGACAAGAAAAGATAAATCTTGTGAAAGCTTCCTGAGGTAGTGTAGATTCTAAACTGTTGAACTCATGGCCCCAGGGAGTAGGGTGGCGCCATAATATAGGATCAACGTTTTGCATGGAACTCTGTAAGAAAATTTTTTTAAAAAATTTTCTGAAGTTTTTTTTTTTTTCAAATTATGGACCATGGGTTAAGAGTTAGCTAAATCAGAATCAAATTTTACATAATGCTTTTATCTAAGAAAGGAGTTTCCTTTTCCATAACGGCAAGGCCATGTTATATTGATATTGAAGCATCCCCATGGTGTGTGCATACAGAGACCCCTTAGAGTAGGGCCATAATATGGGGTCACAATTTTTCAGGGGAATATTAAAAATCATTTTAAAACCTCAAGAACAGCAGGCCTAAAATTACTCAGGTGAGCATTGTGGCCCATGGACCTCTAGTCTTTATATCCAAATATTAATGCCTTGTTTGACAATTGTTTTACAGCCCAGCTTCTGGAGCTACACAGGGGACAAGGTATGGACATCTACTGGAGGGATGCTGTAGTGTGTCCTACAGAGGAGGAGTACAAGGCCATGGTCATCAAAAGTAAGGTCAAGATCATGCAACTTGGTAAATTCATAATGGTCAAGGTCATCAAACTCAGTGAGGTGTAATGATCAAGGTCACCCAATTCAGTAAGGTCATAATGGTCAAGGTCATCCATCTCTTTAGGGTCATAGTGATGCCTCTTCAAACCACACGGGACATTTAGAAGGTCTAGAATGTGACATCAAATGTTAAAGGTCACCCAACTTAGTAGAGAGGTCAAGGTCACTCAACTCAGTAAGCTTCATATGGCAGAGGAACTCCTAGGCAAGGTGTAAATATGTAAACTTGATACATTTAGCTTCATTTTGAGTTGAACCATCATATAATATGATGTATAGGTTAACACTTTTTATAACTACAACAATAAAGTTGTAGGGGGGCTATATTGAAATAAACATGTCATCCATTCATCTGTGTAACTGCCTGTTCATCTGTGTATCTACAGATGCAAGGTTAAGCATGTTAGGACTGGTTTCTTCATAGATCAAACTTTTTAGTTTAGAATATGTCAAGTCCTGTGGACACTCATCTGATACTGGTGTTATTTTCAGAGACAGGAGGACTGTTTGGTTTAGCAGTGGGATTGATGCAGCTCTTTAGTGAATGTAAAAAGTAAGACTCTACACTAACATATGGTATTTGGTGTGTCTGAGATATGGAGCACATATTAAGGAGGAATGCCACACCACAGTTTTATTTCATAGACCTTTAAGACATCCATGATAAGTAGTGGTTTCAGCATTAAAAGGCCAATATTAGCTCTTAATTATTTAATAAGAATTTTTTTCACATTTTTCATAGAAAATGAAAAAAAATGTTTTATTTGCTAATAAGATGCTTTAGGGTTAAAAATTGGCTGTTAATAAATGCATAATATGAATGTCAAATAAAATATGTTAATAAAGGCTGGATAGACATTTTAATTTTTTAAATAAAAAATTATTTATGAAAATAAAACACAGAATTTGTGAATATTTTTTAAACCTATGGTTAAAATCTTCATAAAACTATTCACAACTAGGGAGAATATGTTAGGCAATCATACTTTAAAAAGAAATTGAAATGAAATTGTGAAATTTTAGAGAAATTAATTTTTTTAATTTTGGCCAATCCCGATCAAAATTAAACTGATCCCAAAAAGAATTTTGTAATAATTGGAAATAGAAAACATTTTCACAAGAAAAATATTTTGTTTAGGTGTAATACAGGTTAAAAAGAAATTGAACTTGATAATCAAATAGATTTCTAAGTGGTAAATACAAAAAGAAGGCAGTAAATTATTATTTTACTTATTTTGTGTTAATTTTGATCGGGATCAGTTTAATTTTGATCGGGATTGATCCAAACAATAAAATAATTATTTTCCCTAAAATTTCTTAATTTAATTTCAATTTCTTTTTAAAATATGATTAACTAACATATTCACCCTAGTTGTGACTAGTTTTATGAAGATTTTAACCAAAGGTTTAAAAAATATTCACAAATTATGTGATTTATTTACATAAATAATTTTTTATCTAAAAAATTAAAATGTCTATCAAGCCTTTATTAACATATTTTATTAGACATTCACATTATGCATTTATTAATAGCAAATTTTAAACCATAAAGCATCTTATTAGCAAATAAAACATTTTTTTTCTTTTTCTCTGAAAAAATGCAAAAAAATTCGTAAAAAATAATTAAAAGCTAATATCAGTATTTCATTGCTGAAACCATAGTTTCAAAGGGATTTCTTAAAGATCTATTAAATGAAATTTTGGTGTGGCATTCCTGCTTAAATTAAACTCATTGTATGCAGCAGATGTTTCAATCTCAGTTTTCTAATTTCAGAGATTTTATTCCTTTATTAAATGCCTTAGGACTGTATTTCCAAATAAGAGATGACTATGCTAATCTATACTCCAAAGAGGTAAATATCCTTGACAATAAATTAAAACCCTAATTTACTTTGCTAACAGAAATAACTTCATCATCATGCCCTCATTAATGCCCACATTAATGCATGTTTCAGTATGAAGCAAACAAGAGCTACTGTGAAGACCTGACAGAGGGGAAATTTTCTTTTCCTATAATCCATGCCATACGGAGCAGTAAGGAAGATAACCAGGTCATTAGTATCCTTTGCCAAATGCACGTGCAAGAGTTAGCTCCCCCAGTTAAAGAATTGCCAGTGGCTCAAAACAATAAAATATTCATGTCTGTATATATGGTAGATCCTTCTTCCCAGTTATTAGGTCACCTGAGTTGTTAATCAGTGTGAGTATAAATTCCTTAGCTTTGATTTAGATATACTACGACAGCGGACAACTGACATTGATGTGAAGAAATACTGTGTAGAATGTCTACATAAACTAGGATCATTTGATTATACAAAAGAAACTTTAATTGAATTAGAAAACAGGTAGACTATTCAAATATTTTCATTATATGCTATATGAAGTATAGGAGTGAAACGGTTCACCGCGGTATCGATGCACCGCGGTATTTTTTCTCGGTTTGATACACGGTGCAAAATCTCTAATTTTCGGTTCGGTTCATTTTTCGGTCGGGATCGTTATTCAGTCGGGTTTGGCATAAGGTATAACACGTTACTCAGAATAAATAAGTATAGAAAACGTAAATTTTTGATGACTGATAGCTTGTAAAATAATTTTTGACAGTCAAATAATTTTAATCAATTTCTTCTAGTCAATTTGCAAATAAAATTCGTAAAATATGTGACTAGATTTAGAAAAAGAAAGCATAAAACAACGTAGAATTTGTTTCCTTCTATCAAAATGTATCGTATCGAAAATAACCGAACCGAGACAAAATTATACAATACGTATCGAACCGTGAAGGAGGTGTATCGTTTCACCCCTAATGAAGTATTCAATATCCACTCATAGAGTTATGTTCCTTTAGTTCAGATAGTCTCATTACACTGCAGTGATTGTATCTTTGTAGAATATTGGAGCTGATTGAACAACATGGTGGTAATCCTATCTTAACTGCATTAATTAGTGAACTCAAAAAAGTTTACAGAGAAACTCAATAACAGCAAGACTTTAACCTCTTGCTTGCAATCTCACTGCCAACTCTAGTACATAGACACTCTAACAATGAAATGGACTCCAATAATGTGGAAAACAGAACATGAACATTTTAATAAGGTCATTGTCATTGATATTCATTTTGATGAATAAAATATGAAAAGAAATTCTGTATTTTACATTTATTTTAAATTATGAACAAGGACAACATAGAGTCATAAATCAAGGGCATCCACTGAAGTCCTAGAATACGAGTTTGTTGTAAGGCTTCACACACTTGGATGGGACTGCTTCCTTAGTCTCCTTAAATAAAGACATTACGTAATGACATCTTGCTTCAGACTCTCATTAATTCCTTTACAGATTATGTTGCAGAGTTCAAAGTTTGTGTTCAGAATTCTGGTAATTTTCCTTCATTTTCCACGTGGTATATGATGTCTGCGAGGGCATACTCGACCATTGTTTGAGATGCAGCATCCGACATCTGAAATTTACAACACAGCAAATGTCTCTAGAACTGAATGGTTATTCAAAAATGGAAACAAGACACACTGCATGATGTTTGTTATATTAACTAGTAGAAAAGAGAAATGTTTAATAAACAACATGGAACTAATCGAATTATCTTAATGACCATCTCTTACAGGTCAAGACACATAATTCTGTCCATAAAAATTAGTAGAAAGGTGTTTCAAGTCCAGGTGAAAATTTTCTCTTACACTAATATTAATCAACCAGTAGAGCTACAGTCTCTTTAGAAACTCCTGGTCAGTTTTTGCTATAAGAGATCCAATAGCTATGGAGAATAATTAAAATTTAAAAGTTTTTCATACTGAGATCATTTGTCTAGGTTAACAGCATTACAGATCTTTCATATGAGAGTCTGAATAACTGACATACCGGTCTGAAGTCCTTGAGGCCCTGTGGGGGACATTTGAAGTCTGGTCCAAAATTCATGGTCACCTGCAAAAATATAGCAAAGCCTCTCAATTATACTAAGAATATTGCCAAGAAATTAATATTTTTGATGTTTCAGCGATTCAAAGTTTGAATTTCTCAATATGCATATTTTGATCGCCGATGTTACGCACCATTGCTCTGACGTCATAGGTGTCAACCCTGGTCAAGTGAAGTACTTATTGTGTTTACAAAAGGGTTCATTTGTAGTGTCTATCAAACCTGTTAGATAATAATTAAGTGATAACTGGATAATTGACAGCTAGTAAGGTATAATTTGTGGCTTTAGGATGCACAAATGTGCACAAGAAAGGTTTTAGGAAGATTTTTTCCACATTTCCTGGACTTGTTCGAGAGATGAAAGGGTGGCCTTTTTCCTCAAACGCGATGGCATTTATCTCCATTCAGAACAATCGTTTATACCCGATCACTAATTTTTTGTACTATAAAATATTTTGAGAAAAAGGTACCTTTCTTTAAAAAAAAAATAAAATTCCAACACGCATTTTTAAAGGTCGCACATGATCTAGTAGGAATGTTTTGAACTTCGTAAATGAAAAAGTGTCACTTCTAGTATATGATATTCACTGCTGGAACAGACAGAAGATATTCTGGATTTATTTATATATAAATAATTGAAATAATGGAAGAAGGAGAATTTAAAATTCCTATATTTATAAATATTTACGAAGTTAAACTTTAGTAATTTGTTCTGTTTAGTCAGTCCCGAGTTGTCAACGGCTTGTCTTTGGTGACCTCTACAATTGTTGGCATATTTTCTGGTTATTTCTCTCTGCTAGGCGTTCATACATAAAATATTGACCATCCATAACCAAAGAAATGTGGCCGATGTCAAAATTTCAACCGGCCATATTGTGTAGTCTATTTATTTAAAATCTATTCAATATATTTTTTTCTTACGATAAGCTTTACGAGTTCTAATTGACCATTGACACCTATGACGTTTCAGTACCACATGACCCTTATCTAATTAGTTGAGATTTTTACTATGAGAACCTTATATTACAGGCATTTTATTGTCTAATTACGACCTTAATTAAACGATAATTATATGTTCCAAGAATATAATATTGTTTCATTTTAAAGAAATTTAGATACATGATAAAAACCCTTTAAGGACAATATTTCTGAGATCCTACAAACCTTGGCATTCTTGTAGAGAGAGACTGCAGGATAGTATACACCTTCAAAGACATCTTCATAGGCTATTCCCTGTGATACTCCATTTTTGTACATAATGATCTGAAACAACCAGATTCAAAGTGCCAGGTTAAAATATTTAATGAATACTGAAGTCTTGTAAAAACATGAAGTATTTATGAGTACAGCAATTTTCTAGTGATTCAACCAGCATAATTAATAGTCTTCTATAGGAAATGAAACATTTTTAAGTAAAGAGCTTTTTTTTTGACCTCAATTCCATTAGCAACAAGTATCAAAGATCAATACTCCATTAGATGAGCAAGAAGATCAGTTCTTATTAGATATGTTACCTGCAGACCAATCATTTGTGGCAGTGACTTGAAGGCACTTACTAATACCGTACAATTTATCATGGATCCTGGTTTTAGGAACTTTTGGGACCAGTTATTATCAAGATTTCATAGGATCCAATAATGGATACAGGGAATTCAAGGGTACAATATTTATGAAGAACATGATTTTTCAAAGGATCTATGAGGCAAGTTCTTATTTTAATAAGAATTTACTCATAAGCTTTAGTGATGATAGGACTTGACACATGTACCATGCACATTCCTGGAACCCATTAGTGTCTATAGAAAATTCATGGTGGATTCCATATGTTATTTTACATTCTTTAGGGGCAGGTAATTATCTAGAAATCTTAAACTAGGATCCTATTTGTAGATTCGGGGACCTGTAACTGTTAAAGAATCTTTACCTAGAATCATGTTGATGGCATATGAAACATTAGGAGCTCCTGAGAATCTTTACCTGGGATTCAATCAGTGGTTTCAGAGTATATGGGGGCCAGTCATTATCAGAAATATTTACCTGGGATTCAATCAGTGGTTTTAGAGTACATGTATATATTAGCCAGTCATTATCTGAGAATCTTTACCTGGGATTCAATCAGTGGTTTCAGAGTGTATGGGGGCCAGTCATTATCTGAGAATCTTTACTTGGGACTCTATTAGTGGTTTTAGAGTACATGGGGGGCCAGTCATTATCTGAGAATCTTTACCTAAGATTCAATCAGTGGTTTCAAAGTACATGTATATGGGGGACAGCCATTATCTGAGAATCTCTACCTGGTTTCCGAGTATATGGGGGCCAGTCATTATCTGAGATTCTTTACTTGGGACTCCATCAGTGGTTTTAGAGTACATGGGGGGCCAGTCATTATTTGAGAATCTCTACCTCGGATTCAATCAGCGGTTTCAAAGTATATGGGGGACAGTCATTATCCGAGAATCTCTACCTGGTTTCCGAGTATATGGGGGCCAGTCATTATCTGAGAATATTTACCTGAGATTCAATCAGTGGTTTTAGAGTATATTAGGGCCAGTCATTATCTGGGAATCTTTACCTTAGATTCAATTAGTGGTTTCAAAGTATATAGAGGCCAGTCATTATCTGAGAATATTTACCTGGGATCCTATCAGTGGTTTTAATGACTTTTCAGTTTCAGCAACATGATCTTTTTCTTCATAATAAAGATGACTTTTAAACTTCACCAATGGCTGCAAAGACAAAAGGTACACTCAAACCTACAATAAGTTTATTATGTTATTACTTAAGTTCATTTAAAGAAATAATTTGTATCCTCACCTGATGGTAATGTAATTATATCTGATCTGTCAACATACATTACATCAGTGAATGATATTTGAATTATTTACTCTTTTTGCTTTTTTTTTTTTTAAAGAGAAAAGATATGAACTATAATAGTACATTTAATTTTTTTAAAAAATTACTTCAGACAACATATACTTATTTGTCTTCAATAAAGTTTCTCTGTTCATAACCCTCTAATAAGAAGTTGCTGCATCCATATAAATATTTTTTTATTATATTTTCTCAAGTCAGTGCTTAAAAAAAAAACAAATACCAAATCTTGCTAAACATAGGACTATTATATCTATATGGATCGACCTCATGAAAGGGCTAAATTTTTATTTTAGATATCTCTCTATATATTAAAACTGCCCTGTTAACATCCTCATTGCTAGCAACTGAAATACATTAGAAAAACAAATATCTAAAGTTGACATCAAATACATTCATAGTATATGTAAATACTAAGATCAAATATCTTAAAGAGTTTTGTTTAAATTTTACAAATTCCAGTGCGGAAATTTAATGACACTTTCCTTAACCATTTAACTTTATGGGGTATGTACACCTGTGGTGCTTTTTACTTCCTTATCCCTATCTGTTTTTATTATCATTCAGCCTAAATAATAAAAGCATTTTCTTCATGCTGCAATTCAGTTGTCAGAAAGCAATGCCTATAGTATAATCTTCACAGCTAATGAACAGTCTTCTTCCTTGTATAGTTTGAAGTGTTTCCTTGTCTTATAACAAGTAGCACTCATCTTAAGTCAGGGTATCACTGGTAAGTTGTTTTGTTGCTGATTCTTTTATAAGATAGCTTCTGGTAATTTTATTTTTCTTGAGTAGTTTGTTTAATTAGCAAACAGAAAAACATCTCAACAATCTTGCTACTTGCATTGTTTTTATCCTGAAGTCTGGCTGATTTAATTCCGAGAAAATGAATGCAAGATCTATATCACATAAGATGTACTGTGTAGGAAATTAAACCACTTCCCCCAAAAGTTTAACAACTGAATTTCAGACATGACATTTGTAATAACTAAATATATATGACCAAAGACAGTAATTACTCATTACTGACTGAACATTTTATTTATAGAAAATAATTCACATGAATTCACATTGCAAAAAACAAAGACTGTTAAAATTAAGAATAGAAGAGTACTACATTTAATTCCTGTGTTGTTGGAACTAACATTATACTTTCTTTTACAAACACTTAGACTGACTTGAAAAGTTAATGACATCAGTAAAGAAAATTGCTCAATTCAGGACACAATTTGACTTATTACATTACGGAGCTTATGCTATTAAATTAAGCTAGTTAGCAGAGATAATGACATTGTGCACTATGGGTATCGAAGGAAATGACTCACACACCGCCACATTGACACATTCCTTTGAACTTAGGTATTAGCAGTACTGGGAATCAGCCTTATCTCTTGTGTACATATTTTGTTGTTTTTAACCCCCATAGAAATATGAATTTATCACAGTGCAGCCTTTGTTGTGAGGAGAAGTAGGAATATTTTTGTGTTACAGAGCACCTGTTTGGTGAACATTGTGTGCGAGCCCTGCCAGTGTATTCTCTGTATAGGGATCACACCAGTCTCACTAATCTGTGTAATTCTGTTCTGCCCTGTGCACGGGAAGGTTGCAGATTTATTGATTTGCAATCAGTGTAGTCTTTCCCAGGTCACTTCAGATGAACCAAGCCATTTCTCTGTATTGACAAACAAGGATTTTAAATGGAAGCATGTGAATGACATGCTTGTGCCGCAGTAAAATTAACAAACCTTGTGTTAATTATAGAGCGAATTTTTTGCAGACATAGCAGGATTAGGTGCGAGTCTTACGTACACACTTGAATGACCTTTTTGCCTGAGGAAATGTTTATGTCAGTGTGTACTATTTCATCCTTAGCAATCAGGAGTAATGTGTAGTATCTCAGGTTGGGAAAATCCTGTATGTTCTCCTGTTACTTGCAGTTTGCCTTCATGTCGTGTATGAAGTGATTCAGATGTGTTCTAACATGGAAATATGGATATTATGTGTGTTGTTGGTGGGCTGTGAAATGACATGGTGCTTTCCTACACCTGCTAGTCAACCCGAGGAGGAGGAATTTCTCAAGCCTGCTTCACATCCTGTCATAGAAACCATTGAGGCTGGTAAAAATAATACTCTTTACCTTATTCAGGAAGTCGCTCATTCAGATCAGAACACTCAGCCTAACCCCACTAATGATTTGGTTCGAAAAGTAATTGGATATACAAATAATTTACAAAATAGTAACAAAAAATTTCTGAGGGATTATGAGACAGAAAGTGAAAGAGAAAAGGCTAAGGTGATTTTTGAATATAGTTCAGTGAAATTAAGCAAGCCTGAATCCCTTTCTCTATCCCGGAGAGAAGCACTTCAGCAAACGGATGTTGACGTTGACGGAGGTTCGTGGTCGACAATGGTGTTGACAATTGCGAGCACCCTTGTGGCTCTGTTCAGCATGTCTGTCCTTGTAGCAGTCTTCCAGTGCTGTTGTCGCAGAAGAAAGCGAAGTTCATCCCCAGAAATAGATGATAAGGAAGAGAAAACAGCCGACGACAAAAACAAGAACAACGAAAAAGTCAACAAAGAGGAAGCATCAAAACCAGCCAAAGAACAAAACGACAAAAAACAAGGGTGAGTTTGGAATGTTTTGTTACATTAGAATATTTAAGTGTTGTCAGCTTCTCTAGTCACAAATCCTTGAAACTTGCCATTTCTAGACTACATAATCTAATTCTGAACTGGGAAGCAAATTGTTGAGTAAATCTGTTGAAAAGCAAACAGAAAAGTTATATATACTGTTTTATAGCCCAAACATAAGTAGAGATGAGTAGTATAGTTGACGGTGTAGTGCACAATAGCCTTGGGGTGTCACAACAATAAGTTTGTCACACAGTCTACAAATTGATTTTCCACCTGTCACATAATGATGAATGGTTAGGTATCATAACTTCCTATTAACTACCTCTCTCTCTCTATTGATCTCAGTCAGGGGAGCCATTCCAGGCCCATCAAATACTCTGGTGCTACACATTACAGAAATCCAATATAGCTATAACTCTGATTTGGCTTACAGAACTCTACACCTTTAGCACTCTATAACAACAGAAAAACAGACCTCAAATTCTGTTTATATCCCAAATGTCTTGATGCAACAGGTTTGCAATTTTATTTAATTCATCTGATGATCATAAACACATTGCAACTTTGTTAATTAGTAGAGCTAGTAGCAGGCCAATCTGATTTACATTAACAAGTTCATACATTTTGCAAAGAAAAGGTAATAGTGTTAGGTTGGAAGACATCCAAACAAATACTAACACTTCACAAAAAACAAGGAAACGATGATCCAGCTTCAAACATTCTTAATCATGTTAACCAGTAATGTACATAAATGTTAAGTAGAATTTGAACTCTCACAATTTGAAACAAAAGTGTGACAATACAAGGGAAAAAAACACAATTGCACTCCTCAAGATTTAGAAAAGCAATTTAGCCATACAAAAACATCCTACATTAAAATGAAAACTGTTGTCATAATTTGAGGAAACTTTGTGTACATTTTTATACACATACTTTACAATGAGTACTATATTAGATAGTGAATATTTTCCTGTTCCATAGTTTGAATACTTCACCATATTTTTTTTATTACAATAGAGTATTACTGATATCATTTGTAGTAACCCCTCTCCCCAGATGCCCTCTGATAATTCAGCCTCCTAATCCCAGGTTTGTTTAATTTGTTAACAAGTGATTCGTTAGTTCTAACACATTGCCCCAAGTCTATACAGCTAATGGATTCCTTATGACCACCAGACACACTGTTTCTCCAGCCAACTCTAATCACTAGTACACTGCTAGTCATTCACACAAAATGGACATTTCTTCTCTGGATAATATCTGTGACTTTGATACTGCAGAGAGTACTAGTTCAGAGTAAGTTATGGATGAATGGTACATGGAATCTCCCTCCCCATCCCATCATCACACAAATTCTAACAGTTTATGTTCCTAAATTCTACTTCTCTTTAAATAAATGCAAATGTTTTGGTCATCAATTAAACCTAACTGGTACATAACTTCATCATTTATTAAGATCTGACCTCTTTCAGCAGGATAAACTGATTCATAATTAATTTCATCTCCAAATTCATCCATATTTAATGTGTGCTCTTAAAATTTGCTGCCCATTCCAAGTGTCCATTACTGTTAATTATAAACATGACATAGGAATCCCATCTACCATGTCTACAGCCAAGATTTCTAATGCAATCTAGAATCATATATATGTATTCACCCTAATTAGCACCCCTGCCCCTATTGTGAATAATAAGCCCCCCCCCCCTCCTCATACACTCAACCAATCACTGCATGTGTATATTTTTTTCATTTTGTAGAAAAAATCTCATAAAATGACCTTTCTAAACATATCTGTACCTAAAACATGAAATTTTTTGATGGAAAAAATGTATTGATTTACCTGTAAACATAATCCAAAACAAAAGTGAGAGGTTTACATATAAGATGCACAGTATCTGATTCTTATTGATATACACACCTTTGGAAGATCAACATTGTGTTTTAAATAAGTCAATTTATCTTTAAAATTTCAGTTTTTAATAATTTACATTCCTTGTATCTTATACTGTCATTTTTTGTATGACTTTCCAAATGTCTAGCTGTCATTTTGAACATATTAATGAACGATTCTGCATTACTTTCCACAGTAAAATACTTTACATCTCATTTCAGTTGCTGTTAAATTTAACCTACCAACTAAAGACTATTTTAAAATGGTTCAAAAAAATAAAAATAATTTTTAGACATTTTTATGTTTTTAATTTTATCCCCCCCCTTTTTTTTTTTTACTTACACCTAATATATCTGAGGTGAATCTAATACCTGCTTGATATTTGCAATTTTCCGAGCACCCTGGGCACTTATTAGGACAAATACAGTATCTGTATATTTTCTAACATGCATTGAGCAGTGACTCATGTTTTACTCACTTATAATGCAATGTATGAAAACACTCAATTTACACATGCAATGAAGTCCTAATGTGTATTGATTCCCTATAAACAGATTAAAGCATGCTATTTTTGTGTTTTGTTTTTTTAAGGGAAGATTCACAGGAGAAAACAGATGACAAGCTTTCATTTAAAGACAAATTAAAAGCCTTTGAAAAGAAGGATGACAGCAAAGAGTCACCCCTCAGGCCTGGCCCCACCCCAAAAAAGCGACCCCAGAGTGAGGCTTTCAAGGCTTTTGAGGGCAAGGGGATCATTATGGGAATGCCAATGGTAATTCTATTAACATCCCCCAGACAGACTTTAAATCAGTTACATATTTGGTGTACAGATGATGATCATGTGTGGTTTTGTGTGCATCATGTAATTTCTCCAGAGACTATCATCTGCTATTATTAGGTTTTGGGTGATGATGATGCCTTGTCAACATTAGACATCATAGTCATCACATAGAAATATTCAATCACAAAAATTTCTAAGTGCACACATTAACTGTCAATCATAAAAATACTCAAGGGGTTAAGAAAAACAGGATGAAAACTATTTAGTCAATTGACAAAAATTGCATTTATGTACCAGGTACATGTTTTTGATGAACTGCTACAAATACATGAAGAAATATTTAAGGCAATGTCTGTTTATTTTGTACCAGGGTCAAAGTCCTCGATTTCCTAAACCAAAGGAGACTCAAAATGAGGAAAAGGAAGATGCTGAGGTTACAATGCGACCAAAAATAACCATCACCCCTTCCCCTGATGGAGACTCAGATTCTGGGTAATACAGTTCACAGAATAATGAGATATTTCAGTCCCAAAAGCAAAATTAAAATAGTTTATGGATTACTTTTTGTGCAAATTTGTGCATTATCTGTAATGTACAGTAAAAACTAAACAAGAAAAAGAATTTTTTCTGTCTAAAAGCTGATCAAAGCATTTAATGTATTCAGAATATGTATGCCAAAGAGAGACACTTCACCCATTGTTTAATAAGTTTGAACTTGTTTTGGAAAAGACGGTTATTCTTTATGAATTTCAAACAATGCCTGTTGTACAAGTTATAAAGACCTTCTATCTTGGTACTGTATTGTACTGGTGTATTTTACAGAAGTTATAAACAGCCAGATAACCCTGATGTCGTGATAGCTGATGAGGAGGATGACGACTCAGAATTTGGGGCCATCAAAAGGGAAACAGCAGTTCTAAGATCAGTAAGAAGACATTAATGAAACAATCTCTCATAAATTTTACAGCTAGTGCTTATAGAGGACAAATAAGTTATACCACTTAGAATCACATTATCTTCCATAAATGTACTACTATTTTGATTATTTCATGCATTTAGTTTAAGATTCTTTATGGAATTCAAGAATAATTCTAAAAGTTTGATAAAATCATTGGAATTTCCAGCTAAGAGCTGAAATGATAAGGTGTTAAAATTGGAAGTTTCACTTTCAGTATCGGAAAGCCCCTCCACCCAAAAACAGAAACCGTTCTTCTGCGGCATTCAGGCGAAAAAATGCTCAACAATCCATGGCCAAATTAGTAAGTTGACAAAGTGCTGATAAATAAAGTTTCAAAGAATGATGTATCAACTTCTAAAACAGAATATTCTTGACAAGTGAAAAGTGATGATTCTAAAAATAGCTGTGCTAAGGTTATTAAACATGTTTAAATGCATTCAGGAAATGTTATATCAATGCATTAAGTATTCAAATCACAATTATAAGTTTATGTTATGAAGTCTATTCAGTTTAAGCTGAAGGAGACATTGACTTTTTTTGTTAGCTTGATGAAGGTTTGGATGTTGTAAGTGTGAAACATATAAACAAGTCGGCATGCAGACGACATACAGGGCATGATTTACTGTTTATTGCTTTCTCATTTTGATGATATGTTTTATAGCGGTGTATGATTTTCTCCTATTCATGTATGTATATAATTATGTGTACATAAAGTTATGGCTTCCAAACCAGTCCATTTTCTCCCAATTATTTGATCCCTCTTTCCTCCTTTCTTTCAAATATTCTTACCAAATTTCTAGCAGTTTTTCCAAAAAGATTTCAATTTTCTCCTTTTTCTCTGCATTCAATCATTATACCTGAATTCTTCATATATTCAAAAGTTCAATGCTGTCGATTGTTGTGGAGATGGAAGCTTTATATTCATGGTATTCCACATACTGAAATTTTTGTCTTTTCCCATAAGTTGTCCCCAAGAAATATAAATAAAATTTCACCTTCAATTTTTATGTTAATATTAGTTGGTGTGTCCTAGAGAAATTTGATTTGTTTTCGAGGGATGCATTATTCACCTTATATTCCTATTCATGTTTCTTTTTCATCACTACTAGTTTCAGTATATTGTCATTAGATTTTAGATTACTTTAACCTCCTTGTTAGGTCAAGTGTCTTGTGACACAAACTTGTTTTGGAAATTATTATAATAATTGTACTTATCACTTTATTTCAATTTATAGATAGGTGAGGATAAAGAAGAAGAACCATTGTTATCAAAAGATAATAGTCTCCTACAAAATGGAGGTAGTAAGAGTAAAGACAGAACCAAACTGTCACCAGAGCCTAGTGAATCCAACCCTCCCGTGGCCAAAGAAAGGTCTCGTTCAAAAACACCTGAAAAATCAGACTCAGAAAAAAGTGCTTCAAAAACTGTCTCAGAAAAATCTGGTTTGAAAACTCCCAATAAATCAGACTCAAAACCTGCTGATAAAACGGGTTCAAAAACCCCTGAAAAAGCTGGCTCAAAGACACCAGACATAACTGGTTCAAAAACTCCTGAAAAAGCAGGTTCAAAAACACCAAACAAAGAGCGCTCAAAGACACCTGATAGATCTGGCTCAAAAACTCCTGAAGAAAAACCTGCCAAACCAAATAGTGATAAAAAGACAGTAGATAAAACAGTGAATTCAGATTCACAAGCCAGTACTGGCATTTCTACAGGAGGAAATATATTTGCACAAATTGATCCCACTGTCAAAAAGACTTCTCCTACTGCCACTACACCAACAAGTCTAGGTGAGTCTTCAGAACAACAATTCTAGTCTTTCTTCTATGTTATAAAAAATCTACCCCGGTATACAGTTTAAAGAACTCCCAGAAAGGAACAATTTTTCTCATTGGCATTGAAAGAAGAAACACAAGAAATAGAATATGTAAACAAACTTAAAACTTTTTATATAAAAGAAAAGGAACTCTTTACCCCTGTAGCATCCAGATACAAAAAATACATTTAAAAAAAGTGCAATATTTACTTATTACATGTATTTTGATTAAAAATTTCCTCATGTCTGTGGACGGTTCATATATGCTTAAATCTTTCGCAGAAACAAAGAGTCGTGCTGACAAAGTGAAATCCTCTCCTTTATTTTTAGAAGATGACAAACTAATGAAAGGTGGGTCAAATTAACACTTATCCTTTCACTATTCTAACTTTTCTTAATTTCTAATGATTATAGAAGGACTAAGTTTTAATTTTACCAGAAAAATATTTTTGTGTTTTAGCCTTGAATGAAAGATTAAAGGCACAGCAAGAGGTGGGTATATTTTCTATTATTATGTACATCAATAAATGTCTTTGATCTCAGTCCACTCCTATTTAACAGATTTCCTGTTTTGTAGCCTGTTATCAATTATCTGGACACTATTTTATTTGTGTTTCTAGGAAAATGATGAGAAAGACAAACGTCGTCGGTCATTAAATACAGATCTGTGATAGGCCTGAGTTATCTGCCCCTGGATTGTATCAATCACCATATCAACACCATTCACTGATGTATTGTGAATCAATACTATAATACTGTATACATGTACCTCAGTGTTATCAGGTTAAATGTGTAATATTCTTTTTTATTTTAAACCAAGAAGAGTCTTCCACTTTTCACCTTCAAGGAAAATTTCTATATGTGATTTGTGTACTGTAATTCTGCAGTGTACAAAGAATATACATGTATTTTGTTTATGAAAATGCTTCCTGAGCCAAGAGCATGAGTGTAACATGTTGCATGAAATGAAAAGTCCTGTCACAATCATTGTCAAGATGAAAGTGTTTATCTAGTTGTTTGAATTGTGATATGATGTAGCTGAGTTCTAGCTTTTGATTGTTGAGAAATGAAATGATGTTGAATGATAAGTCTGCTGTCTGTAGAGGCCAAATATTGCTTTATTATATGAAATGAATGCTAGTTTAATTGATGTAAATGTTAATCGCTCAAACAATTGTGCAATAGATAATTTTCACAGATTATGCAACTACCACACATCATTTTTTTATTAACACTGCTTTGCTTTTTTTCTTCAAACCATGGGTTTAGCTTACAATTCCAAAGAAAATAGATGTTGCTAATATTTTATTATGATAATAAATTGTGCTGAAACTTTCATTTTGTTTTTAAAATTTCCAACACCCCAAAACTTGATGACAAGGAAAAGAAATTGATACAAATAAGTACATTCAGTTGATGAGATAAAGGTCATAATGTATCAGTATAAATCCTGGCTGAGCTGACTACAGATTGGTAAATTCTTACTTTAATTATCTGCTGTAGTCTCAGTAATTTGTTTAGGTTGGGTTTATCTATCTTTAAAGAGACGGGGAAGTCTGTCAGTACCATTAGTACTTTGATAAAGACTGGGTGCTGTATGATCAGTACTTCAATGTGTTTAAGAGTACCAGATATTTAAAGGGTGTACAGATTAAACAACCACTCTTGAAAGGTTGAGTACCATAATGCATGTCATAACTAAGATATGCAGTCATATGAAAATGCATCTCAAATGATCAAAGTACATAATGTACTCCTGGGAGTTGACTTTATCGTGTTTATAGAAAAAAAAAATGGAAGTATCTTTTTATTATTTTATGAAGAGAAATTATACAGTTAACATTAGTTCAAAATGTACTACAAACAAGAGGCCCATGGGCCACATCGCTCACCTGAGTAACTTTGGCCATGCTGTTCTTTACCAGATTTCCCCCCTTCTAATACTTATTGTGGCCCTGCCCTACCCCTGGGGGTCATGATTTTAACAATTAAAAATCTACACTATCCCAGGATGCTTCCACATAAGTTTCAGTTTTTCTGGCCCAGTTGTTCTTGAGAAGAAGATTTTTCTTACATATTTCAATGTAAAATTGGATTCCCTATTGTGGCCCCGCCCTACCCCCAGGGGTCATGATTTTTACAATTTAGTATCTACACTACCCAAGGATGCTTCCACATAAGTTTCAGTTTTTCTGGCCCAGTTGTGCTTGAGAAGAAGATTTTTCAAGATTTTTCTTACATATTTCAATGTAAAACTTGGATTCCCTATTGTGGCCCCGCCCTACCCCCGGGGGTCATGATTTTTATAATTTAGCATCTTCACTATCCCAGGATGCTTCCACATAAGTTTCAGCTTTTCTGGCCCAGTTGTTCTTGAGAAGAAGATTTTAAAAGATTTTTCCTATTTATTTCAATGTAAAACTTGGATTCCCTATTGTGGCCCTGCTCTATCCCCGGGGGTCATGATTTGTATAATTTAGAATTTAAACTACCCCAGGATACTTCCACATAAGTTTCAGCTTTTCTTGCCTAATGGTTCTTGAGAAGAAGATTTTTAAAGATTTTTCTTATATATTTCAATGTAAAACTTGGATTCCCTATTGTGGCCCCGCCCTACCCCTGGGGGTCATGATTTTAACAATTTAGAATCTCCACTACCCAAGGATGCTTCCACATAAGTTTCAGCTTTTCTGGCCAAGTAGTTCTTGAGAAGAAGATTTTTAAAAATTTTTCCTATTTATTTCAATGTAAAACTTGGATTCCCTATTGCGGCCCCGCCCTTCCCCCGGGGGTCATGATTTTAACAATTAAAAATCTACACTACACCAGGATGCTTCCACGTAAGTTTCAGCTTTTCTGGCCTAGTGGTTCTTGAGAAGAAGATTTTTCCTATATATTTCAATGTAAAACTTGGATTCCCTATTGTGGCCCCGCCCTACCCCTGGGGGTCATGATTTTAACAATTTAAAATCTACACTATCCCAGGATGCTTCCACATAAGTTTCAGCTTTTTTGGCCCAATGGTTCTTGAGAAGAAGATTTTTAAAGATTTTTCCTATATATTTCAATGTAAAACTTGGATTCCCTATTGTGGCCCTGCCCTACCCCCGGGGGTCACGATTTTAACAATTTAAAATCTACACTATCCCAGGATGCTTCCACATAAGTTTCAGCTTTTTTGGCCCAGTGGTTCTTGAGAAGAAGATTTTTTAATGACCCCACCCTATTTTTGTCTTTTTTTGATTATCTCCCCTTGTAAGGGGACTTGGCCCTTTATTTTAACAATTTAAACTCCCCTTCACCCAAGGATACTTTGTACCAAATTTGGTTAAAATTGGCCCAGTGGTTCTTGAGAAGAAGTTGAAAATGTGAAAAGTTTACAGACGGACGGACAGACAGACGGACGGACGGACGACAGACAATGGGTGATCAAAAAAGCTCACTTGAGCTTTCAGCTCAGGTGAGCTAACAATGCTACATAAGAACTTCATTCTTGTATTACATGTATTTACTCCCTAAATTTAGGGGTTCAAAAAGAAAATCATGTGTATTTTAAAGACACAGAACTTGTTCATCTACTGTACAATTGTGTGATTGTAGGGTATATTTCTGAGTTAAATGGCACAGACACACAGAAGTCATAAAAATTTATTGTCCAGTTTCTGCATGATGGACTAGGGATAATAGACACAAGTTCAACTCTCAAAGATTAAAAATTGAGATCTTTGAAAATCTGTTATAAACAATGTAAATTTCTTTATTTTTAACCTCTGGGGGACACAAAATCAGTACGCTACATTCTTTATTTCATCGTTATAACTGTAAAATTTTACAAGGAATTGTTGAGAATTTCACTGGGGATTCAAAAACTTTGCTATATCTGTAAATTTGCTATAACCGTATTCATACAAAAAGAGATTTACTGTATTAATATAATGTTTTATAAAGTAAAATAATGATTTAAATATTTGTTAGAAGGACTCAAAACTCCAGCATTACACAAATTCTTTGCTCATGAGAAAGCAAGTGGTAGGGACATAAATGAGGCTAGAAAAGCTGACATGAACTTACCCTGTCTTTGAATGTATTTGGTAAAAGTTTGGTGGGGTTGTCAGGCTCTGGAAGATGAATGAAGAACCCCATAACATCCCCCTCTGTGTATCCCCCGTCACAATAATGCTTCCCACGACTCTGGTGGAACCTTGTTCCTCTCCGTGATCGAAAGGAGTAACTAAACTTATCATACCCTGTCGGGGCTTGTAGGTTACCTAGAAATTTGGTCATTTAATTGTTTTAAGAAACACTGACTGAACAGGAAATTGATTTTTAAAAAATGTTTCAATGGAAGTAGCTTTAAATACTGTATGTTAAAATACATTTACCTAGTGATTGTGACCATCCTATTCTTGTGGCCGAGTCCTGTGGCATCTCATCAATATTGACCTCAAAATACCACGCCCCTCTTCTCACCCCTAAATACAAGTCAATGATTGATCAACTGAATGAAACATGACATGAAAACAAGATTTGTCACTACCAGCAATTTCATTTCAATCAACATTTATAAAGACACAAATCTATTGAGGTTTTTTTTTTTTTTTTTTTTTTTTTTTTTTTTTTTTTTTTTTAAATAAAGTTCACTCAACAATGAATAAACAATTTATTGAGAAATAATTACTGATTAGACTGATCTTTTTATCAAAAACTTTGTCCTCAAATTGTTTTGCTGCTGTAAATAGCTATTGAAATCAGTTTGTGTACATGTAGGTGAACTACAAAGGGGAGTAACTTCTCTAAAAGTAGCTTATAAATTTCCCTACATGATAAATGAAGCTATGCCCAGCACTAAAACCATTGACCCAGTGGTCAAGAATTTCACAAATTCGTAAAAACACCTTTGTTCCTTACAACTTTTTACTCTGTTTGTCTTCTAGATGCCCAAAAGCAGAGATTTTCAAAGAATTAATGCATTTTATCTACATGTATATAATTGATAGAGCCCAACCTTAGCACCAGAACCCCTCACCCAGGGGCCTTGAATTTCAAAATTTTGAAACAGGCACCCTTGCTCATCATAAACATGCACTTAGTTTGTCTGCTGAACAAGTATATTTTCAAAGAATTAATTCATTTACACCATATGATCAATGAAGCCCTGTCCTACCACCAGAACACGGAACTCAGGGGACATGAATTTGACAATTTTGGAACAAGCACTAGAGCACATCATAACCATTCATTTAGTTTGTCTGCTTAGTTCCCACAAGCAGAGATGAAGATTTTCAAAGAATTACAGATTTTATCTAGATCAATAGAGCTTTGCCCAAACACCGAGACTCCTGACTCAGAGGCCATGAATTTCACAATTTTGGAACAGGCACCCATGTTCATCAACTATGCCCTTACTTTGACTTCTAAATATACAGATTTTTAAAGAATTTATGCATTTTCATTAAATGATCAATAGAGTCCAACCCCAACACCAGAACCCCTGATCCTGGGGCCATGATTTTCACAATTTTGGTAGAAGGTTCAATGCTTATTATAATTATGCAAACAGTTTGACTGCTTGATGTCCAGGATTAAAGATGATTTTAGAAGACTGTATCAATTTTGATCATTTAGCCCCACCTGTCAGGCCAAAGGCGGCCAGAGACCATGAAATTCACAATTTTTGTCCCCCTTTACCAGTAGATGCTACATACCTAAAATAGATCAGCCATACAAGAGAAGAACTTGAAATTGTTCAAAAGTTTATGACAAATACACGTACATGACGGATGATGCAAGACAGAGGATGAACGACAACGGATGAAAATAGGTAACAAAGGGTCACTTTAATGACTCACGATACCAAAAATTAATAGTTCTATCAAACAATAAATTTGTGTACCATGAGTGGCCCGGACCATGCTGTAGCCTTTCTCTCCTGTTACACTAAGTCTGTCATCAGAGACCTTTAACTGGGGAGCTGAAAAAAAGCATCTTTATATAATTCTATATTTAAAGTCATTTAGAATTCAGATGATCCTTTCATAAAACTTTTTTTTAAAACATATTTTTATGTTTATTTGAATAATATTTGGTGTTTAATTAGAGTCAAATGAAAAATATAAGGACAGAGAGTGTTACTGTAATCATATTACACTTGGTTGTGTATTCTATTTAGTATATTTGGTGGAAAGCAGCCTCCACTAAATGTAGTGCATGGCTAATTGGCCTCCACTAAATGTAGTGCATGGCTAATTGGCCTCCACTAAATGTAGTGCATGGCTAATTGGCCTCCACTAAATGTAGTGCATGGCTAATTGGCCTCCACTAAATGTAGTGCATGGCTAATTGGCCTCCACTAAATGTAGTGCATGGCTAATTGGCATGCATATAGGTTTATCAATAAATAAATTCAGAAATGCAAGAAATCAAATCAAATCTAAGCTAACCTGTTGAAAAATCAATTCCCACCAATTATTGTACACACTGAATATCATACATTCACAGTATTTCCCATTTCTTTCTAGTTTACTATGTACAGTAAATCACATTTTATTCACAAGAACTCTACTTTCGCGTAATTAAGCTAGACTGTATGCTCAGAAAAATTTAATTCGCACATATATTTTTATTATAAAAGATTATATAAAAAAATTCAAAAGTCGTGAAAATTTTGTCTCTCTTATGAATAACAAAATGAATGACTATCTCGTGAAAATAAGGTGTCACAAAAATTTGGTTATCTACAGTACAGTAATATGTGAAATATATGCAAGAGTCCAGCTTTTGTGGAATTTTCCAGTTAAAAAATGCAAAATTTATAAAAGCAAATTATTCCACCTCATTCTGCGCATTTGCAGATTACAAGGAATCCTAAAATTGCAAAAGTAGAAATCTGTGTGCTACTTTTGAGGGATCAAATCTCATTTAAAATCCCCAATAGTTTACAGTAGATGAATTTATTCATGCAAACTCTATGACCACATGCATTGTACCTCTATCATTCAGTGCTAAGAGTACATCAGATCCTAAGAACGTCCTGTAGAGGTACCCTGGGATAGGTTTTCCCGCCCAGTCCAGACTCTCATCAAATGCCTGTCTGTTAGGAGCATGTGGATCTGACTCTGCAAGGATGTATCGGTACCCGTCCTTGTTAAACGGATGTTCTAGAGGGTAGCCATGAGGTGCCAACTTTGTTGTAGGCCCAAGGTCACTATGATAAAAGTAAGCATGATTCTACATTCCTCTTAGACATGCAGTTCAGAGATTTTAGCTACCCTACTCCATTTAAGTATTCAGTTGTAGCCTTTGGTTTATCTTAGCTTTAAGGACATACTCAAAATCTTCTTGTTTTTTGCCATTTTTAGGTTCAAATCAATTTGACACATGGTAAAATAAGAGTAAAACTGTATTTTTTGTAGGGATTTCATTTTCTTTTTCTACATGTACTAGCAATAATTAAGCCTGCACAAACCATTTCACAGATTTCTATAACATAAGTTTTTGAGTATCCTATGTCCCTAACTGATTTTAGGTTTACATCCCCCCTTTTTGTTTGACTCCAGGAGTTTGGAGTAAATCCTTTGGTTTATTTTAGTTTTGACACACTAACTCTGTGTATGTTTACATACCCTCTCTTTTGTTTGACTCCTGGAGGCTGAACTGTATCTGGTGCTTTCCTTTTATATCCCCTTCCTTTTCCTGTTAAAAACAGTTTGTTTGCAAAAAATGAAGGATTCAATTTATGAATGTTTTTGAGTTTACAACATCATGATTTAACATAACAAAGATCCTTCTTAAAAAGTTATGTACATGCATTAGCAGCAAGGCCTACATCAGAAATTTGTTTTCTCTTTATAACAAACAGCACAAAAAATTTAGGAAATTTGAACCAACAGTACGATAAGAAATTCTTCAATTATTTTTGGTTTTAAAGTCTAAACTCATATTCTATACTCTTCTGAACTTGTAGTCTCGCTTTTCTTGAAAGGAATTAAAAATTTTGTTCCTATCTATTAGAAAATGAAACTTTGACACCTTATTTGGCCAATTGCAGACCCATCCTTATCATGAAAGGTCGTGATCTGAATACAAAATATGGAAACAGCCAATAATTTTAATAAACTTGAATCTAAACTACATGAGGATGCTTGCAAATGAAGACTACTAGATGTTTTTATAGCAAGTTCAGCAGTGTAAAAAAAAGGGTGCAATTTTTTGCCCTATTATAGTGTTGACCTCTTTTTGTGCCAAAATTGCTAAAAAAGACTGACACTGAAATCATTGAAGCACAGTCTTTTCCGCCTATCTGTGAATGTGGTACTCCTTGTCTTCTATCATAACACAGTAACACTCACCACTATCCCCAAAGGCACCTGTTTTTCCAATAGAAGGTAAACTACTACCACTTTGTTTTAATACTTCACTGAAAGGTCCAACCTTGTATAGATCCTGAAAAAAGTTTACATAGATCATTATCATATCTATACACATGTTCAGCACATACCTCTCAATTTAGCAGATATTAACAGGCCCATGGGCCAATCTCCTCACATAAGTTACCTTGACCATACTGTTCTTCAGCAAATTTGTCAAAGATTTTTTTTTCTCTATAATGCACTCAAAGGGCCATGGCTTAACCAAACTTGAATCCACAATACATGGGAATTCTGAATTCATGTGACTAAAATAACCATGAAGTTCAGGGAAAGAAGTTATTTAAAAGTCTTTCCTATCTCATATATTTTTTTATATTATCTTGCATATCTCCCCTTTGAAAGGGTCATTGCCCTTCCCTTGAACAAAATTTGAATCCCCTTCATCAAATATTGTTTTCTGCCAAGATTGGTTGAAAATGCGAAAAGTTTACAACGACGATGCCAATGACAGACGACGGACAAATTTTGATCAGAAATGCTCTCTTGAGCCTTCAGCTCAGGTGAATATAAATAGCTGACAATAAAATCACTTACAGGAGTGGTCAGGCCAAAATGAGGGTCTCCCAACACTTCTTCTTTATAAGTATACAGCTCTGTCTCCTTAGACTTGGAAAAATATCACAAGATTGGAGTTCAATACAACAGAACAATATAGCATTGGCAGACTTTTGACTTTATTACCCACTTTAAAAAATTATCATACTGTCTACTGTATTACCAGAATCTTACCAGAGTTTTGGCGACTGTGGAGTGCCATGTTTGTTTGGTACGTCTGCCCTGAGTGGTCAGATTTTCCCACTGTTTGTCAATAAAAGGAATTATCTCCTGAAATAATTAAACAAATTATCCAATATATCACTGATATAAAGATTACACAGAGGTAAAAACAGAATTTGATGAAACATGTTGAAGTCTAATCTAAATCTAATTTGCTAAGGTTTAACAATCAAGTTAAGATCTACGAGTCGAGGCAGCATTGTCCGTAAGGTAAATCAAAGTACACAGATATGTCATGCGTCATTACAAAACATAAGATTTAGTACAGCTGATCATGGTTATCTCAAGTTTGAAATAACTAGGTTTGACTGTATTTACCCTGTCTCTGTAAAACTTGGGTATCTCAAGTTTGAAATAACTAGGTTTGACTGTATTTACCCTGTCTCTATAAAACTTGAATAACTCAAGTTTGAGATAGCTAGGTTTGACTGTATTTACCCTGTCTCTATAAAACTTGAATAACTCAAGTTTGAGATAGCTAGGTTTGACTGTATTTACCCTGTCTCTATAAAACTTGAATAACTCAAGTTTGAGATAGCTAGGTTTGACTGTATTTACCCTGTCTCTATAAAACTTGAATAACTCAAGTTTGAGATAGCTAGGTTTGACTGTATTTACCCTGTCTCTATAAAACTTGAATAACTCAAGTTTGAGATAGCTAGGTTTGACTGTATTTACCCTGTCTCTATAAAACTTGAATAACTCAAGTTTGAGATAGCTAGGTTTGACTGTATTTACCCTGTCTCTATAAAACTTGAATAACTCAAGTTTGAGATAGCTAGGTTTGACTGTATTTACCCTGTCCCTGGAGAACATGACTCTGTTTTCCCCACTGAGCTGAGATTCTCGAAGGAGATTTGCTATGGCAGTAAAACAGATCTGGGAAAAACCTGGAAAACAAAACAACTATGAAGCATTATTTTTGTTTTATTCAATTTTTACATACATATTAAATGTTGGAATCTGATAAATAAAACATACATGTATATGTCAATTCAATAGAAAAGTTTTCTAGGAATAATTTTAACTTTAAGCTCAATGAACAAATGATTTGTAATTGAGAAACAAGTAATGCATATTGTAAACTTTTAAGAAAAGATCTTCATAAATGCATACTGTATATATCTTACTTGACACTTTCTTTGTGAAATTTTCTAAACTAGTAGGACTGCAACCTCTACAGATGAATTGATAATTTGTCATAAAAGGAATCACTGTTCTGAAATAAAAGATTACATTTACTATCATCATTATCATGTTCATGTTGACCCTTATTTTTTAAGTTAAACTAGAACTGTCCTAATGAAACACCCCTCCCTCTTCTCTCTATCCCATAGGCCACATTCAAAACATATAAGAACTTGGAAATATTACTACTTGTATATACTTTAATACACTGCTATTCTATGCAGTATGCATTCTCCTAGTATGTTTACTTGAGTATAACATGATAAGTAAGATTTTTGAGAATCCAAAATTGAGTAAAATGTATGTATCTGACACAGCTGTCAATTTTTTTTTCTCAAAACCACCTCATTCATATGGCCTTGTCTCATGGTCACAAGGCACCCTCTAGTCAGGAGGATTTGAACTGTGCCATGTATGAGCTTTTACTATTCCTGCAGTACAAAGTTATGCTATGGACAGAAATTTTACACACTCTGAAAACTGTGACCTTGATCTTTAATACTCTGACCTTGAATGTGACCAAATGAAAATGTTCAGGTCATAACTCACTCTCTGGTCACTCTCTGGTCATAAGGGACCTTATCCCAAAGTACAGTATTACACTGACAAGAATTTTACACATTCAAACCCTAGGTCCTGACCTTGTCTGAATGACCTTGGCTCAGGTTCATGACACACCCCCTGGGCTGTGTACAAGAGCAAAGGAGCTAACTTAGCAGATAGGTCATAGATATTTAGCTCTATTGAATGGACAGCTTGCCTAGCTGTTATGTGTTTGATTTTGGGTATATCACAGTAATAATTAATTTTTGGAGCAAAGGAAGCTGAATTCAAGCTAAAATATATATATAAATAATCATTTAACATGCTTAGATGGAGAAAACAACTCAACTTTTTGTAAGTATCTCAATCGACAAGTTATACGAGGTGGAAACTGAGGAGGTCATCTTGGATTTGGTACCTAGCATAAAACATTTATGCTAGCTCTCCCTATGAAGTGGCTATGCTAGCATATCGTTCAAGATCACATCTCTGTGTAGAAGCTACATAGCCCCTCTTGTATGCACCTCTGGTAATAAGCATACCTGAGACCTTGACCAAATGACCTTGATTAGATTCATATCACATTTTCTGCTAATAATGAACCTTTGTGCCGAGTATGAGTTTCTTATGTTTATTCATTAAAAGGGTTTTGGCTTGAAAAACAAATTTATTCCAGTGGTCTTGCTATTGTCCAGTGATGTTGATTTAGGGTCATAACGCACTCTTTTGTCACTAACTTAGTCCTAGTGTAAGATTTCATTTTTCTCTGTTTCACAGTTGTGATCCAGACTAGAAAATGGATGGACAAACAAACAGGCTTGGTGAACCCTATATACTTCCCAGCTAACTTTGTTTGCAAAGGATATAAATTACAATATTATACTTTCATGTAAATTAGTTGAATTTGATTTGTCGAGAAACATTTGTTCAAAAACAGTGATGAAACTGTGCCCTCAAGCATGATAGAACATAGCAACAGTCAACATTACTTGATGACAACTCCAAGGTTAAGGTAAAAAATGTTGGTACCCAAGGGAACGTCTTCTCACAAGAAATACACCTGAAATAAGAAAGCTACAGCTCTAACCATTCAAAACAAACCACCAAAGTTAAAGATTTTCAAAAGTAGGTCAAACTCCAAGGTCAAGGTCAAAAAATCAAAACTATCTGTACCCAAAGAAAGTTCCTGTCACAAGGAAAACATGTGAAATAAAAGCCCTAGCACAAGCCATTCAAAAGTTATGGCCAAGATTAAAGTTTTCCAAAAGTAGGTAAAACTCCAAGATCAAGGTTTAAAAGGTCAAAATAGTTGGTACCCAAGGTAAGGACTTATCACAAGAAATACATATGTGAAATATAAAAGTCCTACCTCCAACCATTCAAAACATATGGCCAAGGTTAAAGTTTTTAAAAAGTAGGTAAAACTCCAAGGTCAAGGTCAAAAGATTAAAAATATTTGTACCCACAGAAGGTCTTATCACAAGAAATACATGCAAAGTATGAAAGCCCTGGTACCAACTGTTTAAAAGCTAAGGCTAAGGTGAAAGGTTGGTAAAATTTTGCAAAAGTGGGTTAAACTTCAAGGTCAAGAGGTCAAATATTTGGTACCCAAAGAAAGGTCCGGTCACAAGGAATGTACATGTAAATATGAAACCCCTAGCTCCAATTGCTCAAAGTTATGGGCAAGGTTAAAGTTTTTGTGGACAAACAGACAGACGGATGGACAGAGCAAAACAATATGCCCCCAAATCTTCAATTAGTAAGGCATAAAAATATTGACTGTGTGGAATCTATGTGGGCACATTTCATTATTATTAGTAAATTTGTATGAAACATTAACATTCAGTATTATATAATGAATACTGCATGTAGTTGAGGGTAACATTAAAAATTTTCATGCCACTGAAAACCATTTTCAGCATCAGCTGCACCTTGATTTAACAATGGTTTTCTTGGGGTGAAAATTTTCAATGTTACCCTCTACTATACATGCAATATTTATAAAATGCACTATAAATTTTTTTTTTTTTTATGAATCAGACACCTCCCACCTTTCAGTCATTGACAACACATACTAAAATCTGAGGGAAACTATTAAAAGCAGAAAATCTTTACATTAAGGAAACTACATTTTTTTTGTATTAGTTTCAAATACTAATTGGGAGATATAGCTTTGGTACAAACATGCCTTTGGTAATGTTTTATATCTGTTGAGTGGGTGGGGGAGGGAAGTATTATAATTACCCTAAATGGCAGGTTATACACTCCTGATGGAACCAGCGATAACAGAATCCACACTGAATTTCCACAGTCCCAAGATTTCTTCCTTTATCACTAAAAAGTAAGAACAGTTTCCTCAAACAAATTGTCAAGTGTACATGTGATAATAAAATTCTTTGTTTTTATTTGTCATTTATAAGTGACTGTCACACATACTTCCTTCTCTGTATAAGAATGTGGTACATAACCAATGATAAACATTGAGAAAAAACCCACTTGCTTTCCATATTACAAATGAAACGCATTTACAAGCTGAAAAACTGATCAGTGTTCTACCTCTTCTGGATTTCCTGCATAAAACATGACTGGTCCTATCTGAGAGGAAACAAATTACATTCCATAATCTCCATTCCTACCCAACTGAGATTGTCAGAAATTAATGTGAAAGATTTCATATAAACACAAAAAATCTTTTACCCAATTCAATAATGTAGCAGGAACCACAGGAAAAGGAAATATAGTACATATTTCCAAAACCAAAATACTCCCACATAATCAATCAAAATCTGATAGCAAAATACCCCTTCAGACATATCACTCTACTATCACAATCCAATACTTTAAATCACTTTTTATTCACGAGGACTTTATTTTCATGTTATTATGCAAGACCATCTGCTTGTGAAAATTTCATTCTCGCGTATGATTCTACTATTAAAGATTATAAAGAGCAATAACCAAAATTCGCAAAAATTTTGTTTCGCTTATATTAATTTAAAACAACAATCTCACAAAAATAAGGTGTAGTGAAAATTTAGTGATCTACAGTATTCTTCAATACTAAAGGACTCCCATAACTGTAACAAAATATTCACCAAACTATATATAAAACTCACTAAGAAGGCAAAACTACCATTTCTGTAACAAAATATTCCCCCAATAACATTACTATTAGCAATAACACAAAATTTCCATTTATGTAGCATGACATTCCCACACTTTTTACATAACACTTTCACTTATAATACAGTTCTCTCATTCATGAAACATATTCCCCCACAACATGAATGTCACTAAAAATACATTACTCAAATTTTCAAAGCAAATACAATATTCCTCCATTACCATAGCCAAGCTTTAGCTTCATAGAACAACCCAGCTTATATAACTACATATAAAAAAAAATTCCCACTAAAAAACACTATACTAAACACTATACTCACCAATAACAGTCTGATTCAGCTCCATCTTCATCAATAGACATAGTATCCTCCACACCTAACAAAAAAAAACAATTAACACTAATCATCTCCAGAAATATCAGCAGGCATGGGTTCGATTCTTGTTCGCCATGCAGCGTCAAACCCAAGATGTAAATATAGGTAGTGACTGTTCCTTCACCAAGCACCCGGCACTAGAAGTGAAAGTCACGGGTCTTTCGGATGAGACCTTAAAAACCGAGGTCCCGTGTCACGGTAGGCATTGGCATGATAAAGAACCCTCACTGCTCAATGGCCCTGAGTGCCAAGTACAGGTCTAAATTTGAAGCCCTTCACCAGTATATGGTGACGTCTCTATATGAGTGAAAAATTCTCAAATGGTTAAACAACATATAATCAATCAATCAGTCATACAATCGCCAGAAAAATTGTACATGTATAACTATTTCTTAAAGGGAAATACTGTGGAATCTTTTGGATTCGTCTGGGCCAATTTTCTTGGAATACTTAAATGAGCTAGGTTCAATTTATGCATAAAATGGTCCTGTCCATATACCAAATAACTGATCAAGACCCTATGTCTCATTTCAAACAACAAAAGAAGATACTTGGTGCTTTCATTTTCTGTAACAAAGTTTCCTGCTGAAAGTCCAGGCATAAAAAAATGGGCTTTGTGAACATGGTGAAATTGCAGTTTTCCTGATTTTTGCAGAAAACAGGTGTTTTAGAATACCTTCAGCAAAGATTTAAATATCTGCCAACCCTTTGATCCAATTTTTTATAAGATTCAGACACAGTCCTTAATTATATAACTGCAAATTTTGGATCAGAGGCTGGGCTCTATGCAAAATATTGAAAAACAGCTTAAACTTTCGGTCAGTTTTGAAGAATTTTCCGGATTTGGGAATAATGCTGCAGTTCATGACATCATAATACATGGATTAGCAAGAAAATAACATCATTTTCAACAGATATGTAGTCACCACAATAAGAAAATGTATATCATCTTTATAATCACACAAATAATAACTAGAGGTACTGTGAGCACTGCTCTCACAAAATGATGCACACACACCCTCCCATATGAGTATAATGGCAAAGTCATTTTTAAATTTTGCTGTGGAAGACTCCAAATATCTATCTGACTGAAATGAAAAGTAGGAGGTGCACAATGGCACTATGTTATAAAGATTCTGTGAAAGTCTAATTAAATTTTGTTCAGTGGTATGGGAGAAGTTGCAGATAAGAGGTGGGAAAACCCAAGGTTATAGAAAGAATGGCAGTGTCTGTGTTTTGCTATGGAAAACCTCAAAAAGACATTAAAAAGAAAATAAAGGCATAATGGCATGATTCTCTTCAAAACAGTGAGTGTATGTTAGTCAAAATAAAGAGTATTCTTTAATGTGACAAAACAATAAAGAAGACAAAGAATAGATGTGTCGGGGAATAGATTTTTGTTTTCATCTCATATAATCCACAATCACAAGGAGAAAATAAACTCCTCAAATATATTTAAAAACCTACAGTAATCTCTGAATTCTCTATGGAAGGCTGCATAATTAATCCCAAAGTTACAGCTTTCATAAATAGCCCTTTTCAATGAAGTTTTTTTAAAGTATAATATTTCAGGAGTTATCTCTCTTTGTCCTTTCCGTTTGATAAAGTGGGAAATTTCCCAACTGTCCAAATTTTTAAAGAAGTAAACTTGATACCAAAATATGTCTTTTTATCTGCTGAAATAAAACCTTCACTCTGACATTATACCATTATGACAAAAAAGATTATTCATAAAAAACAAATTTGGAGATGGACATGAAAACATTAGTATTGTGGGGCTCTACTTGAACAAAGAATAGCAAAACAATGACAAGCAATTCTATTCTACTGATTGGTTTAATTAAAAGACTTTTGAAATCCTACAAATATAATTAAGTGGACTAAAATGTAATTAATTTGTTACATTACCTTCTCCATCTTGTTTTCCTGTTTCCTTTATTTCTGGATCATGTCTACAATTACAAACATCAATTTTACAAAGCAATAATTCAATACAGCACAGTACCATGCACTTGCAACAAAAATATGATAAAAAGTATCGAAGAGTGATAAATACCAAATAAGCCAAGTGTTTTCCTTCAAACAATTATATTTTTCTCTCATTTTAGCATAATGATAATTTTTAACATTTTTTATTATAAAAAAAAAACCTTTATATGAAATTTCTTTGTTTCAATGATATTGTCCCATTTTATTGATTAATTTAATTTTTGGCATGGAAGACACATGCTGACTATGTAAATATGCACTAAATTATTGTCAATGCAACAAGATTAGAGCAAAATTAAGAACATTCATACTGTAAAAATTAGGGATGTGCAGTTTTATCGGTATACCAATATATTGTGATTTTTAATTGCATGATAAGTATCATGATACAGAGACTAAAATACCAGTATTTAAGTACATAGTTATCAATTCCATAAATTATTCATTTATTTGTTCAATCTTTCATATTAAAATTACAGGAAATGTAAAAAAAAAATTTAAAACGATAAAAGAATGACATCCTAGCATCCAAAACTGCTTGATATAATTATGTAAATAAAAAAAATGAAAAAAGTGAAGTTATGTTTTTCCAGCATATTTTTCTGAAAAATTATGAATATTCATTTAAAATCATTGTAAAAATTGCTTGTAAAAATATCATGATATTATTGTGATATTTTGGGGAAAAATTGTGATATATCGTAATACGAAATTTTTGGCAATACCCGTCCCTAGTAAAAATAGCTTCAGGGTAAATGAAAGCAGTTGGTATACTTTCAGTAAATTGATTTTGGGAGTCCACTATTTTAAGCACAATAGAATCTGTCAATTATGGTCAGAACTATCATCTCTAGTTTGGTTGAGAAGTGCTTTTTTAATCAGTATCTTAAATTTAATGGCAATAGTTGTTGGGGATTTATTTCTTTCACATTCTCCATAACTGACCTTATACTCATTGTACACATTATGAAAATTGTGGCAGAAATGTGATTTTTCAAAAGGGGGAGGGAATTAGTCAAGTAATGTAGAGCTTATATAGTAAAACATGTTTAGTACAAATAAGGATATGGCGAATTTTTTTTGGATTCCCCGGCGAAATTCTTAACAAATCCTAGGAAAATATTACGGTTATAACAAACGCTGATATAACAAATTTACGGATATAGCAAACTGATTTTCTGTCCCGTAGTGGTTAAAAATAACAAAAATTCCATCTTTTAAACCGAATTTTCAATATCTTAAAATTCAAAATATTTAAATGACATTATTTTTCACAAGTATTTAGATTTGAAATTCCAATCATCAAAAATATCTAGCATCTCTGTTAAATTTTGTACTTAATGCCTCCCAAAACATATTTGGTAGTCATGCTTGAAAGAAAAGATGCATATTGTGAATTTGTTATATATACTTGAACCAATCTGACTAATGCCAGACCTCTATTTACACTATGCGATAGCATAAATAGAGGTCTGGCTTTAGTCAGATTGTACTTAAACGACTTTGTTATACCGATATAATGAATAACGGATATAGCGTAAATAGAGGTCTGGCTTTAGTCAAATTGTACTTGAACGAATTTGTTATACCGATATAATGAATAACGGATATAGCGAAGCAAATTCACAGGTCCCCAGGACTTCGCTATAACTGAGTTTTACTGTAGCTTCAGAAGTAATCTGTCACCATTTAAGCACCAAATTATAAATTTTTGACATTTGTTGTGTCATAACAGACTCCTTTCCTGAACAACTGAGCAACACATTAGTGCAAAATGATAATTTTTTTTCCACAATCCATTGACATCTGTGTTATGACAAGGAGAACATCAAAAGTTTACAAATCAATACATATAATTACTTTTATTAATTTCCTGGTAAATTGATAAAATATCACTCCTATGAATAAACTAGATGCTGTCATAAGACAGTAATAAAGGCAATAAGCTGTTTGCCTCTAAATGTACTTTCCTTCATATCTGGTTAACCAGAAAAAAATGCCACAATAATTCTATAATTTACACAAAATATATACATGTATTTGTCAAATCAAGCATAAAATACTCAGGTGAAAATTGAAGACATACATTCTTCATAAATATCAATATTTGGAATAAAGGGTGCATATTGCCAAGATATAATAGCAAAATAAACAAGAGGCCCATGGGCTACAATGCTCATCTCAGTCACCTAGACCCTGCTTTTTTTCATCAGCGTATTTTTTTTAATTACCCTCTTCACTTTCATTAAAAAAGGTTGGCTCAAAAAGGTAGACCAAAATCTATCCCTAAGAGAGCTATGACTTAATCAAAATGAAATCCACACAACATTGGGGTGCTTCAATATCAAAACGATCAACATGGCCCTGTTGTTCTAGAAAAGATTTTTTTCCTGTTCAAATTTGAATCTCTGATTTTGGCCCAACCCTAACCTCAGGGCTTATAATTTCAAAAAAAAAATTCCACATAACAGAGGTATGTTTTGCTTTTTAGTATGATTTAATGTGTTTTTGCCTACACTCTCTTGTAAAACTCTGATCCCTTATTGTATCCTCAACCTATATCTGAGAGCCCTGATCTGAACAAACTTGAATCTAAACTACATGCATAGGGATGCTTGCATATGAATATATTTGACTAATAATGACTCTGCTGTTCATGAAGAAATTTAAAGATTTTTATGCCCTGCCATGAATATGGCCTGGGGCATAAAGTGTGTGCCATGTCTGTCTTCCATCCATCCATTTGTTTGTCCATAATATTCTGCATTTAGGTCAGTTTCAAAGAAACTGTTTTAAGATTGGAAACCAAAATTCATACACTGATAAATATTGGTGAGAGCATATTTGACCTTCTGTTCGACCTTAACCTCACCATTCCTTATTTGGTACCTTTTGTTGTAATATATATTTTTAAAAAAATTTCTCAAACTGATCCATATTAGTTGCAACTATTCAAATGTGTCATAATTTTCTGACCTTGACATGTCTTATGACCTTGACCCAAATGTTCCTTACTTTGCATTGAACTTAGTTTCAAACAAACAATTCATGATATTTTCATTTCAACAAGGCTCAACAGTATTTTTAAAACAAACTAGACCAGTCTCACTGACTCATAGTAGTACCTGAAATTTTCACTAGATCTGACCTCAACTTCACTAGACCTCACCTAATAACCTTGGATCATGAATGATTCAATTAATATTACAAGAATATTAACATAAAAAAACACAGTCGAATAAGGAATTGTCAATGTAAACAAATCAATGGTCATTGTAAGTTGGTTTTGGTGCCAAAAATAAATATATAATTACATGTACATCATTGAATAAACTTCATTCCATTGAGTTCATTACAACAAAATATCAGAAAGTGTATTCCTTCCAACAGTTGTAAATAAAATGACTTAGCAGGAAGGATAACTTGGTAATGCTAGCATATATGAAAATATCAAATGGTGGCAAAAGAAATGAAATTTGATATGTATACTAATAATAGTGTATTATTTTAATGTCTCAAAATTGGTAAACTGTTTTAGTACAATAAAACAAGTAGAGTTTTCCAAAACAAATCTATTCATGATTATTTTATTTTTCATCAGGTTGAATAAAAGTGAAACCTGATTTACCACATTGATAAATAAGAACAAATCCAGAAATAATAGTTTGGCTTCATTTGAACTCTAAGAAATTTTTACACAACCAGTCAGGTTACCTTGAAACAAAATAATCTAGACCGGACTAAACTTTTACTAGTCTGAGTTGGTTGGAAGTGTCTTAAGTGTTGAGCCCTGTACAAACACAAAGATACAGATTAATGAGAGAGCTATTCAAATGTGTCAATCCTTTCTAACCTTGACCTTCTCTGTAACCTTGACCTCATCATTCCCTATTATGTCTTTAGCCCAGTTTCAAAACAATTATTGAAGATTTTTTTTAATCAAAACTCACTGATACATATTAGTGGGAACTATTCCACCATGTCATAATTTTCCATTTTCTTTTCTATGATTTTGAGTCCTCTAATCCTCATTTGCAATTATGTTAAACTGTTCAAAACATTTTCTTCAAAGTTATAGATATGAATTGATAAGATCTATTTAACTGTCTCAAAATTTTCAAAATTTTCTGACCTTGACCTTCCATATGACCTTGATCTATTTTTTTTTACATCTAGCATAATAAAAAAAGAAACTGTAAATAATATTTTTATCAAACTTCATATACTAATACAAATTAGTGAGAGCTATTCAACTGTATCATAATTTTTCAGACCTTGACCTTCCCTATCACTTCATATTTTTCAAGATATTTCAATCATAACTTTTTATACAGTTAGATATATTGGTAAGAGCAATCTCTGTCATAATTTTTTTTACCTTGACCTTCTGTATGAATTTGTTCTTTCCTTCACTTTGACCTTCACATTTGAAAAAAAAATCAAACTTCATATACTAAGATATATATTGGTGAGAGCAATTCCACTGTGCCATTATTTTTACTTTCAAATTTACCTTTCAAATGACCTCAACCTCGATCACTATTCCTTCATTTTGAAGTTACCCAATTTCTGTATATAAAAATAGAGTATTATTACGTTCATCATATTTTACTTTTACCTATTTACTTTTATTAGACAAAGGGCAAATTTTTATCAGAAAAGCACACGAGCTTTTGGCTAACTCACAGGTAAGCCAAAAATTAGCATGTTGAATTTTTTTCTTTTAATCTTTCCATGAAGATTCAGACCATTTTGTGCTGAGTATAGGCTGTATTTTACCAGGGACCTATATACTAAGTTAGTATATAGGTCCCTGATTTTACAGCTTACTAATTACAATACAAGTAAAATGTAACATATTGTAAAATTGTCGCTTCTTTAAACATGAATGCAAATTGAAAGTAAAAAATGAAAGTAACTTCAACTGTAAACAATGTCATCTAAACTACAATAGATAAGATATCCGATATATGATACTCTTCAAAAACAAGGAAATGATATATCTTTTGGTGTTCCTTATATCTGATTACGTTTCAAGTCCATAATGTACCTGTTCTGCATGCTATCGACTCCTATTTGGGGCTCAGAAGGTGCTTCTCCCGCTTTGTCCGCCATGATGCTTGATGCGAAATCTCGTGAGATGTTGTTGTAAACGATCATCAAAGAAAGAATGTTTATTGTGTTTTTGTAAAAAGACTTTATTCGAAATTTAAAAGAAAACATAATTAGTTACAAGGTAAGGTTACAGTGCGTTTTATATGGACATTATGTGATATTTATTAAAATGTAATTGAGGTTATATCACGTGACATAACTAACAACGAGAATTCCACCATATTTTTGGTGGCAGGTGCGAAGGTGACAATGTGAATCATCGACATACCATACTAGTCTGTGAGAATTTTTTTCAAAAAACTGTCATAATTGCTGATGATATTTTTCTAGTTTTTTTAGCGGTTGACGACATAGATCATTGTGAAACATTAGAAGGTGTTATCCAGTCTGACAATGAGATGACCAAAATATAACATGAAGAAACTGTTCCCTTTCAAAATTGATTCAGCGGGGACTCAGAACCCTTACATTGGCAAGGTTTTCACAGTTGGGAGGTTTACAGTTACAGTAGAGGATGTCATAGCAGAGGGTGAGAGCTCTTTCATGTACAATAATAAGCAAAATTGAAGTGAAAGGGGGCGTGTCTACCTCATAAAAGAAGTTATGGGGCAACCCCCAAGGTTTTACTGCTTTTTGTTTCTGTAATTCTTTCGTAAATTAATATTTGAATTAGTCAAGTTTTTAAACATTTTTTCAATGTAAATTAAATAGCTTTCAGATTTTTATGAACATTCTTACAAAAGTGCAGTATATTTTTTAAGGCAATGAAAATGGGCGATCATATTGGTTACACAACCTACATCTCTCACCTTTATAGACTATTTCATTTGCTGATTTCCAAAACTTTAATGACATCACAATATTTAGTCAACAAAATTATTGTTAATTTTTGCACTTATACAAAAGTTTATGCTATACATACTTTTTTGATATACTAGTATATTTAGGGCCTACGTAAATTTTAAGTTCTCTTTTCTTGCTGGACTTAAGCCATAAATGCACTTAGGGATGATATAACCATATCCAATTTCCCCAGTTTTATATTAAATGTATGTTATACAGATAACTACACTCAATTGTAATAAAAATTAAACAATTCATCATTAAAATATTTCTTTGATTCTCCAGGTGGTTTTGCAATAGTATTCTTGGTGAAAGCACAGAATGGAAATCATTATGCACTCAAAAGATTGTTTGTAAACAATGACCATGATCTGACAGTCTGCAAAAGAGAGATACATATAGCTGTAAGTAGAAGAAAATTTAGCTCAAAGGAATTCTGATATGATACACTTATCCACTAGCTGTGAGTGGGATAGCTTTTTTAACAAACCTGTGACAGGAATTATTCCCTGAGGACTTGCCTGAGGGGAATACCTCTTTGTCAAGGGTTTGATGAAAGAGTTCTTCCACTCACAGCCATTAGAAAAGACAAGATAAAATTATATTTTAATTTCTCATCCCCCAAAAGCCCATTTCAAAGTGTCCTGCCATTTTTTTTATTTATTTTGATTTTTTGTTATCAAAAATTTTTTTATTACATTTTACTAATGTTATCACAGTCAATTTGAGTTTTAGAGTTATGATATGTAGAAAAAAAAAATTATGCCTGTATTGAGAGGGCAGAAGAAAAGCCAAGTAACAGTTTTATTAAGTTTTGATGAACATTGGTACCATTAGCAAGAATTTTAAAGTAAGAGCATATAACAAAACAGTTACAAGATCAAAAATGACCTCCCATCCCTTCAGTTTTCTTTTGAATTAATACTGCTTGTCCAAAGTTGTGCATATTTAATAAGAATATAGAGAAAAAAATTAATACTATACTTTTTAAGACTGTAGTTAAAATCTAAATTTACATTAAAATATTTTAATAGTCTACAATTTCAAGAGTAATCAAAAGAAAATATGAAATAGCAGCTTTTAATTTTTTTGTTCCTCCATTCGTTTGAAGTGGCACATGGAAAATTAGTGCAGATTTCTTCTAAAATGATATATCATAACCACACAATGGCCTGTTTTGGATGTGTTGGGATGCGAGAAAATTGGAGAGTATCTTGACAAAAGCTTGCAATTTCCTTTGTTAACATTATTCATGATTACAAAATTGAAATGTTTAGATGCTAAGATAGAGAAGACAAAAATCCAAGGTAAAAGTTACATCTCGTAGAAATTAGAAATTCTACTTTATTTTGTATTAAAATAAAAGATAGTTTGTAAACTTTAGTGGAAATAAGTGCAACAGAAAAATTATAAATCTAAAAGAACTGTTCAACAGCTAGAAGCTAAAGCTATAGAATATTTTCGAAAGAAAAAATAGATGTCGTAAAGACAGAGGAAATCTGTGATATTTTTATACAAAACACAAGAATTTGTTGTTCACACTAAATGTATGTATTTGGAAAAAGGCCGATTAATAAGCATGATAAGAAGTTGTGACTACCAGATTAGCCACAACACTGTGATCTGTGCCTCATAATACACCCAGCAAAAGAAGTTTGGGGGGTATATAGGAATTGCCTTGTCCATCTGTCCGACCATCTGTCTGTCTGTGCAATCTAATCCAGGATATAACTTTGTAATGGAGAATCTCTAGAAGCTCATACTTGTTACAGAGATTGCATGTGACCCAATGGTGTGTCATGACCTTGAGCTAAAGTCATTCCACCAAGTTCAAGGTCACTAGCAGAAAAAGTATAACATTTTAGATATTTTAAAGAATAAACAAGAAAATCTATTCCTAATGGCATTAACAATGCGAAAATATTATAGAAGAACGTTATGTAGATATTTTAGAGAATACCAATCTAATTAAAATTAGATGTTCCGAATCCGCTACCGCTTCTCAAACATCTAACAACATCCCATTAGGGGTCACGTCAGAGCGACCTTTCGATTACCCAATGAAATTGCCGTCTCTGAAATCTTGGCTTATAGTTCGGATGCGTTTCTTTTTTTACTGCCAAACCTAAATGCCCGAGGGGTTTCGTAGTAAACAAAATATGCATGGTAAAGACCGTGCTAAATATGAATGTGACGTGCGGGATATATAGACGTATACATGTAGTTTGTGCATTTTCGTTTGCATTATTTAGGTAAGAATGCCAAATTGGCGGATTATACGTTCAATTTATACCAAAATTACTTTAATTCAACGTAAGACAGTCTACTGAGCATCAGTAATGTTAAGATGTAGCCGTGGAACTAATTTTAGAATCGTATACAGAAGGTTGAATCTGATTGGCCAAAACTTTTATGTTTATTCATAATCGAAAGGTCGCTCTGACGTGACCCCTAATGGGATGTTGTTAGATGTTTGAGAAGCGGTAGCGGATTCGGAACATCTAATTTTAATTAGATTGAGAGAATACAAAATAAAATTCATCCACCCCAATTTTTAAGCAAATTACTATACAGCAGGTTAAAATCGTGGTCGGAAAAGATCGCGATTTGTTGAACTTGCAGCAAATCACGGTCGATTGAATTCGCGGAAAGGAAAAATTATGCAAAAACTTTTGTCAGCACTGCAAATATTTTCCTTGTGTATTGAGTCGATTCTGAACCGATTAAATAGAAAGAAACACCATACTGATCCCGATTAGAAGAAAAAATGTACGATTTACAGGTTACACATTCAGATAAATTTTCTTCTTTCTTTCTTTCTTTTTATTAAATATTTTTGAAATACATATGAGTATATACTCGAGTGATTTATTCAAGTGATTTCAAGTAGTATCCAAAACATTCATGTAAAAAAAATGAACCCCCTTGGCAGGTGTTCGTTCATAGGTATGTTTTGAGTAGAGTACAGAGTAGTATTTACGGCAGTATATTTATATCCCCCTGAATCTAAATCAGTTGTCAGTACCGATAGTCAAAATGTTGAACTGTTAATATCAAAGTACTCAGGAGTACAGAGAGCCGGGCTTATTTACAAAGCTGATTTTTTTTTTTACATGAGCCATAGCTGTACATTGTATTAACAGCTAAATAATGATCTCTGCAGACATTGGAAGAATATGTACAAATAATTATTAAAATAATAATAATAATAAAAATAAGGGTTCAATGACATCTTATTTGAAAATAATTGTTAAAAATCTTATGAAAAATTTATTTTAAAATATCAAAATAAATGATAAACCAATTAGTTTTTGGGACCTAAACCACAGTCCGAATTTATCAGGGTCAGAGTTAACATGGCACCGCCGAATGTATCTGGTTCCCTCTCCTGCTTTTCTCCGTCTTTGTAGAGAACTAGGCTACGACAACATTGACTATTAAAAAACATTACGCAGATGAACTATGGTGTTTGACTTTGGACTGAAGTTTTCAAAGTCATTACTACTGATGTTTATTTGTATAGATAAAACTTCGTTTCATTTTTGTTGCTTTATTTAGCATTTGTATTATCTCAAATGTGGTTGAGAGTAAGTACTATATTTTTACACGTAACTTTATTTTGGCGACTATGGGGTCAACACTTCCTGCATTGAACAGGCTGACAATAGCCGGCAATTGCTCTTTGAGCAATAAGCCCGGCTAAAAATTGAATTAATGTGTAACAGTGTTATGTTTACTACGTAAGTGCCTTGATTAAAGATAATAAGACCGAGTGATATGCACGAGTGAAATATTACAATACATGTTTCATAGATAATAACATCGCACCTCTACTGGGTGGCTGAATTAAGTGTTACTGCTTTTATGTTTGCAAGGAAACACAAATAGAGTTAACGAATCTAATCACAGATATCGGTAATATTTCGATTTATCCTTATCAATTTTTGAAGAATTATTCACTGTATGTTGAATTCGCGGAATTTTTATTTCCACAAATATAGCGAATATTAACTCCGCGAGTTAATTTCCTGCTGTACAGTAGGATGAGAATCTAAAATTTAGATTTATGAGGCAGAAGCACTTTATTATACTGATGTATATTATTATTTCTGAGGGTTGTAGAGCACATTTTATACCTCAGGGTAAAGCTTTTTGGAACTCTTCCAGTGTTGGAGAAGTCACTAACCACTCATATTGCAGGAAATCAAAATTGGAATCAGAAGTTGTCAGTTGAAAGTAAATTTTCTGAGGGGTGGATAGCACATGTTATACCCTGGGGTTTATCTTCGCTATATGTGAAAGTTTTCAGGGTATATAAAAAGAGTTATTTTTCATTCTTACCTTTATATAAGGAAAAATTGAACAGAAGTTGATGTAAATGTACTTAATACCTATATGTTCAAAATAAAACTGGCTATTAAAATTTAATCTTTTTTAATTCCACCTTTTCCCTTTCAGAAAACACTTAGTGGTCATAAGAACATCATCAGCTATGTGGACTCTAGCATTTCTATGGCACCTAACAAAGTATATGAGGTGATGTTGTTGATGCAGTACTGCAGAGGTGAGTTAGTATAGAGAGAAAATCAAAATCATATAAACTAAAAGTAATGATTTGTAAAATTTAGTATGGCCTAAATTCTTATTAGCTCACCCCGACAAAGTTGCTTATGCTATACCCCTGTGTTGGTTTCTGTGTCTGCATTGGTGTCCCGGTTAAGTTTTAGAAGGAGGTGTCATTCCTAAGTACCTACCTTGACCAAACTTGCATGGATGATGCAGCTAGGGATGAACAGTACCATACATGCTTCAGATGCTGGATCTGATTTACATTTATTGAAACAGGTTCATGCTCAAGTAACTATAAGCCCTATGATGACCAAACATGCATGGATGATGCATCTTGGGATGCACATTACAAAATTGCTTTGGATGCTGGATCTGACCTACATCTTCTAGGTGAGTGGACAGGTGATTGAACAGTTGAAGTTTTTGGACCAGGTCCATTTTCATGTATCTAAAGATCCTACCTGGACCAAACTTGTATAGATTTTGTATCTAGGGATGCATAATACCAGAACATTTGTTTGGTGTGAGACTTTGCCTTAAGATAACATTTGTTGAGGTGAGCTTTGTAATCTTTGATTACCTGAGGATTCTCTTCCTTGAAAAGGAATTGTGATATTTACACTTGTGAAATTAAATCCAAGTTCCTCTAAAATGCAATCATAATAATGAGCCTAACATACAAGGAATTTTGTTACAAGTTTTGTAATTTAAATAAATACATTGTCTAAGTATTAGGGCTGTCACGAGTACCTGAAATAACCATGAAACCGCGGTCCAAGTTGTTCGGTTCGGTTTCGGTTCCATTTTTCCGAATTTCGGTTCGGGTCTGGTTTATATATTAGAGTCTGTTCAATATAAAAAATGGCATTGAAATCAAAGGAATGATGACAATAACAGTGATGAATAAACATCACAACTGAACTCTACTTCATTCCATGACAAAACGCTTGTCGTGAAAGTATTAGATAATTATCAAAACGAGCAGGAATGGTCAGGTTGTGGCTAATAGTAGGCCAAGTAGTTCTACACACCGATGTCTAGACGTTCGCATGGTTAAGACTTGTTTTCTATGTAAATTTAATTTAACAAATAAAGATTTTTCAAGTTAAATTCATGAAATTAAGGTTTAAAATAGATGTAAATAACCGAACTGAAAACCCGAAACCGAACCGAAAATTTACAGAACCGACCCGACCCGAAAAATTTTGGAACCGTGACAGCCCTACTAAGTAATCTTGAATCATTGGGTTAAGTGTTACTTATCAAATATATCCTCTATTCATTGTTCTTTTACTAAATCATGTGAAAATATTAATGACCTGTTTTATTATGGTTTTTTTTAAACAGATCATGTGATACAACAGATGAATGAAAAAATAAACTCAGGCTTTTCAGAAAAAGAGGTTCTGAGGATATTTTGTGATGTATGTGAGGCAGTGGCCAGGTTACATCACTGTCAGACCCCAATAATACACCGAGATTTGAAGGTAAGACCTTAATGATACACAGAGATTAAAAGGTAAGACACCAGTAATACATATGGGTTACATTAAAACAAATGTTGCATGTAATTGCATAGAAGAAATGGAATTGATGTTCAAAGCCTTTCAAAATGACAGATTGATCGTTAAAGCTCAGATATTGTATCCATTTTTTTTCCCTCGGTAATTATGAATTAGTTCAATGTCAGTAGCTCCAAAGCTGCTAAAATATGAAGCCCACGTACAGTGACACAGACAGTTTAATCATGAGACAGTGGATAAAAACTATTTGCTCATATACATGTAAGTGTCAGAGTCACATAGAAAATTGGAAAGAGGGAGGAACTTTCATAAGGTTAACATTTTTTGAAAATATGAACCTATTTCAATATATGTAGATACATTTCATTAAGCAAGCGGATTTACTAGTTAACATTGGCTTTTTTATCCTTCTAGGTGTACATGTATGTAGATATTCTTCAGTTGGTATTCCATTTTTCTATTTCAATTTAATACTCTGTTGTGTATAGAATGTTGTGTTCAGGTTAAATTTAAGGCACTTTAGAGTGTCATTACTTGCATTATAATACAATAGATAGGAGCAAAAAGATCAAATTTTGTATTTGACAGAAGCACATGCATTTAAGTAAAATTTATATACTGTAGATTTGCTCTTAAGTTTTGTCTCAAAGAATTGAAATAGAAGGGGGACTTTTAAAAGTAGAAGGGTGTCTTCCTCCCCTAGTGAGGGTTGAATAACCAGAGGATTATGTCATTATAGGCCGGGGAAATTCCCTGGCCCCCAGGTCTTATGCACAACCCTGTTTTTAAATATAAATGCACTTATTTTTCTTGTTCTACAGTAAAAGATAAAGTTTTTAAACCTATTAAGAATTGTATGGAAAGGTTGTTGATAACAAATTTGTAATATTGTTTTCAGGTTGAGAATATTTTGGTGTCTGACAGTGGACATTATGTACTGTGTGATTTTGGGAGTGCAACTGCGAAAGCTGTTGTACCTGGTCAACAAAATGTCCAGCAGATTGAAGAGGAAATCAGAAAGTAAGATTCAGATCCCTTCTGTTAACTCTCTGATACCTGTGGTAAGATTCAGATCCCTTCTGTAAACTCCCTGATACCTGTAGTAAGATTCAGATCCCTTCTGTTAACTCTTTGATACCTGTAGTAAGATTCAGATCCCTTCTGTTAACTCTCTGATACCTGTGGTAAGATTCAGATCCCTTCTCTAAACTCCCTGATACCTGTAGTAAGATTCAGATCCCTTCTGTTAACTCTTTGATACCTGTAGTAAGATTCAGATCCCTTCTGTTAACTCTCTGATACCTGCCGTTGTGATATACTAAAATTATATTCATTCCAACTGAAACAATACATGTTTGGGCCAACATTTTTTTATTTTCTGTTTTACGAGAATTTTTTTCAAAAATTTGAGTCGGGGGTCGAAATAAAAATAAAAGCTCGAAATTTAAGCAGTCGGTCAGAAAAATAAAAATAAAATGAAAAAATGCAATAAAAATTTTTATTTTTAATTAAGGTTGGATTTTTTTTTTGTATGACCTTAATTTGTTAAAAAAACTGTGTTATTTGAAAAACTTATGTACACAAACACAGAATTGGTACTGTTAATGGATCATTGAACTATTTTTATTTTAAATTAAGGTTGGAATTTTTTTTGTATGACCTTAATTTGTTAGAAAAACAGTGTTATTTGAAAAACTTATGTACACAAAACACAGAATTGGTACTGTTAATGGATCAATGAACTATTTTAAATTTAACTTTCTCTTAGATATTTGGGGCAGGGGTGCATTTCTAGTATAAAGCTTGCAGTCTCTAACATTAATGCAAATCAAACATACAAATCTATAGTCTTCTCTCAGTTGTCAAATATCATATTGTCACCACAGTAAACCTATAGGACTTCTGTCACACCCCTCATAAACTTTTCAGAATCTTTTATTTTTCAGTATTCAGTAAATTATTCAGCAAATTACAAGATCTAAGGATCTGGGACTAGTTCTGGCAAAGTTATGGAGAAAATACAGTGCTGAGCATGCTAACTTTCAAAATAATTGTAGAAAATACACATCTTTCCCATAGTATACACATGTAAAATACCTATGACAATATTCTGTTTACTGCAGAATTTAAAAATTTAATTGTTGAAAATGGTTCTAATCCACAACTTTTGAATGAAAAAAGGAACCAGGTCTTGAATTGAAATAATATTTGTAAGGGAGTATCATTTACAACAATACTTTTCCCTAGTGGTAAAAAAAAGTTGTTTTACTAAACAAGAGCTATACATATACACTACTAATCCGTGATTCCTCTGACTCTTACCCCTGCTTTTATATTTTCAAAATATAAAAGCAGCGGTTAGAGTCAGAGGAATCTCGGATTAATACACTACATCAGCTGATATGAATACGCTGATCCATCAATGTATATTAATTTGTTACATAGCACGTAAAATTCCATAAAGCGATAAAAAAGGAAATAATGTCTTGTGTCAATCAAGCATATATACTGATATATTTTCGTAGATAATTCTGAATTCCAATATTTGTCATAAAACGAGTGAAAGTTGTGACTCGAATTTCCTCAGTCACGCCACTTTCTACCAGTTCTAGATTGTTGTAGTGTTCTGTCGTTACTTGTAAAAGAAAACATTTCTGTCTTAAAATTAAGTTTAAAAAAAATCTTCAAGACGTATTTCAATGTATTGAAGCAATTGTCAAAGATAATACGTACTCAAAACCTTTCAAAACAAGCGGTTGACAGAACCTCGATTTCCACGTGGCCCTCCGCATGACATTTGATCAAGATCACTGATTCATCTATTTCATTCAATCTGTCATTAAAATTTATACTTTTTCTAATATATAACACTGACACGTCACTTTTTAAACTGACTATTTAAAAACATGTGAAACCCTCCGATTCTGACATTTTGGCGCTATGCTGTGCAGTGACTCTTCACGCTTCGAATACTGTGATTGGATGAATCTATTTACCTCAGCCAATGACAAATCGCATTTTGAAAGGCTCGTAAAAAGGTTATTTCTTTTATTTTTTCAGTGACTATAAATAAACTATCGGCGGGAGAAATAAAAATAAAACTTGAATTGGGGGCTTTTATTTTTATTTCATTTTAGCCCAAATTAGGGTCGGCGCTCCCGTAAAACAGAATATAAAAAAATGTTGGCCTTGTTTTTCAATCAAACATTTTCATATATACCTGTATTGTAAGTCGATCTCTATTTCCTACTGAATTATTTAAAGGTACACCACAGTTTCCTACAGAGCTCCAGAAATGGTTGATTTATACGGAGGAAAACCAATTACCATAAAAAGTGATATCTGGGTTAGTATTCAGAGTCTAATTAAAAAATTAAAAAAAAAGACTGGGAATTATCATCAGAAGTATTCAGGAGTCGGTGCAGTTTATATCAATAAAAATATAAACTGCTATCTTGTAATGGTATAACTGATCTGTGATAAATCAATAAAAAAAAAAAAATAATGCTTTTATTTAAAAGGTATATTTAAAAATACTAACTTTTTGTTGAACTGTTCACTATGTACATATTTTTTGACAGGCTCTTGGTTGTTTACTCTACAAGTTGTGTTTCTTCACTTTGCCATTTGGTGAAAGTACCTTAGCTGTCCAGAGTGGAAATTTCACTATTCCTGATGATTCACGATACTCAAAGATGATGCATTCTCTTATTGGTAAGTCATATGGATTTTTACTATGATTTATTGTCATACAGATTTAAATTATGATTTATTTGAATTCTTACAACAATGAATGCAAAATAAAAATGATGTTTTTATGAGAATTTTGGGAATTATCTGCACCTATAGATGCTTATTTTATTTTTAACTTCTAAGTATATATTTACGAGAGAAATTGAAGTGCAGTTCTCAAAGTGAGGTAATAAAAGTAAAATTTGTTTTGTAGCATATATATTGGAGGTTGACCCAGAAAAGCGTCCAGATATATATCAGGTGTCCTGGCTGGCATTTAGTATGTCCCACAGAGATTGCCCAGTCCCTAACATGAATGTAAGCTGTCTTTTAATTTAACAATACTGATACTGTGAGCTTGTCTGTGGATTTACAGATTCCTTTTTTTTTTACCTCTTTAGCCAAATTATGTGTGCTCTTTATATATTTAACTGTAATAAAACTATCAATGAAATGCAGAATCCATTTTATCATGTTGAAGGTCTTGAAAAATCATTACAGCTGGTATTGGATTATGAGATTGATAAACAGTTTACCATATTTTTTAGGGTGCACCTTTGCCAGATCTAAGTAGATTACCAGTTCCTCTAACAGAATCAGAATCCAGACAAGTCAAAACTTCATCTTCAAAGTAATGAAGCTTTACTACAAACATTCAGGACTCTTTCCTTTGTCATTAATTTCTTATATTTGTTGATGTATATATATGTACATGTATGAGTGTGAACTCTCATTTCAACTTTTACTTATAGAAATACCCCTGTCCAGCCAATTGAGAGCACAACTGTAACCCCAAGGTCACGACCTAAAGGTCAAGCAATGCCACAGACCAATTCCCTGAACTTACCCATACAAACATCTGTAGTGCCAAGAAAACGTCCAACGCCTACAAACCCAACCCCTCCCATGCAACCAAATAAAGCAGGTCAGATTATCAGTAATAGGAAGAGTATAGCTGTTTATTATTTTTCATTATAATGACATCTGTTAAGGATGTTTATTATTTAAAAGGGATTGAATAAAAGATGCTCCTTGACCGGTGTCTTAACTGCTTATTCTTAGAATAGGCCACATTATCTTAAGTCAATATATTTGATGTGTAAACAAAGAAAATGTTTTATTAATATTTTATCGAGTTAAATTTCCATTCCATTTGATTAGTAGCAAAGATACAATATTTCTTTTTTAATTTTGTTAGTTACCTCTAACAGTTTTTCATTGACATTAATTAAAAAAGTTCAAAAGGTTTCTTTGGCATTAATTACAAAAGTGCTAAAGGTCACTTCATTTACTTTGTATTACAGAACCAATGAAAGGTACTGTACCACAGCAAGCCTATAGGAACCCTGCACCAGTTCAGCAAATACCTCCACAACAGGCAAGCTCAACTGTGTCAGGGGGACCCAGGCCTCAGTACTTCCCAGGTCAGCAACAAAATGTGTACCAGGCCCCTACTGTGAATCAGTTTCAGGGAAATCATCCTGGCCAATATCAACCTCCAAGTGGTCCAATGTCACAAACTAACTACATGTCCCAGCAACAAGGAGTTGTGCCCCCTCAACAACAGGGATTGGTACCCCCGCAACAACAGGGAATGATGCCCCCTCAACAACAGGGAGTGATGCAACAAGGGGTGGTGCGTTCTCAACCACAAGGAGTGGTGTCCTCTCAGCAACAAAGAGTGGTGCACCCTCAACAACAAGGAGTGGTTCACCCTCAACAACAGAGAATGATGTACCCTCCACAACAAATGAACTATGCACAACAACAGCAGCTGTATTATCAGCAGCAGAATCCAGCTAATGTGACACAACCCACGCCTGCTCAGAGTCGTGTGTCCCAGCAGGCAGTCCCCCAAAGCCATATTACACACTCCACAAGTAATTCTCAGATGTACCCCCCTTATTCTAGTCAGGAAAATGAGGCTCAGAAGCAAAGAAGGGAACATTATGTGCAGCTACAAGACTCCACTAATGTACAAAATAATTCTATTAGAAATGATGTATTTAAAAAACCCACTGTGCCACATTCCAAACCAAGAAGTGAAACAAAAGAAAATGTAAGTTCATTCACATCTGTACCACTGTATAAGCTACTTGCACAAACTTAAATTTTATGAAATTGATCATATATTCATTATGTACTTTATGTTCGTACATGTAAGTGAAAATTCTTAAATATGTTAACTAAATTACTTTTTTTATTGATTCATGTTTTTGAATTTTAGGGAAAACTGAATGTTGATGATGTTCAAAATTTGCTCTAAACTTGACAACTTGTGGTTATTTCAGACTGATTCACAACCCCTGATCTCCATAACACCTCCTCCATGTTCCCCAAAGCCTCACAAAACACACAAGCGTAATGTTAGTGACACAGCCTACCTCACCATGGGAGGCAAGGGCAGTGCTTTCAAGTACGTCAAACAATTCAGTCTCATATTTGTGATTCATGAATCATTTTACCAGTACAAAAAAGAATTCTGTGAAATTTTTGCCAAAAATTTGAATATATGCTTAAATAATTTTAATTGAATTATCCCTATAAAAGTTAGGGTTTTTTTTTTTTAAAAAAAAGGGAATATGAATTTAAAGAAATGATATATTTCTATAAATATGTAGGTTAAACAAAATGCTTTGAAAGAAAAGTTCTTCCTTCAGTGTAATTGATGTACTTTGGCAGATTTACAAAAAAGAAATTGTGATTGATGTGAAATCTTAAATATGCTGATTCTATTGGTCACTCTCACTGTATTGTGTAGGGCATATCACTCCAATAGGAATTTCCTGCCTGCTCCTCAGCACAATAAGTGTAAATCAGCCTCCACCACCCCCATACACTCTCCTCCAAGGTAAGTCTCAGGGGATCATACTCAAACTGTAAAGGATTTCATTGGGGCTGGATGGGGGGTCGTATAAGAAAATGAAAACTTTTTTGAGGTGAAAAATATTTAAATACTGTTTCTTGTTAAAATATACATTTAATTGAGTTATTATAGATATGATGATTTTACTGCCTTATGTAAATACTATTTACAGGTTGTTGGATATTTAGGAATTATCTTGAAATTTTATAAATACATTTGTTGTTGCATATTCTTCTTCATATATTTTTAAATTTTTGTAATCAAGTAAAATTCTCATTCTGTAAGCTGCACCCTTATATTTCTACCCCTCAGGGGGGCCCTTGCTGACTGGTCAGTTTTCTAGTTATATTTTCTGATACCTGTGCTTATTTTACTGAAGGTCTCCAGGTATGACACGAGCTGTATCAGCAGATATAGCAGAGTGGAATCCATTCGATGACAACTTTGGAGTAGATACAGAAGAGGAATTATTTGGAAAAGAGTTTGACAAACTGAGGAGAGGATCTAACAGCAGTAAGGGGTGGTATTTGTAGTCAAAGGGAATTTCAAGCAAATGATCATTGATACTTTAATCAGCAGTATTGCAGTGAACATTTGCAGAAACTTTAACAGTGGTCATTTAAAGTGACAGACTTGGTGTTTTGGATGTGTTCATTCTTTTGAGTTATGTTTGATGAATAAGCTTCCAATCCTTCATTCTAGGTATATCAAATGTCAAGAGTAGAGAAGACCTAGTCATGTCAGGGTCGGATTCTTCTGATCCATTTGAAAAAGCACCCTTTAAAAAACCAGGTATATATCTCAAATCAGCCTTTGATATTAATACTTGTTTCTTTATTTTTTGAAGGTGTCCATGGTGTATATGCTTGTCTAGATTTTGATTTTTTTTATTATTTTAAATACCAGTATTTATTTGGCAAGTAGTTTATATGAATATTAAGATTGACAAAATGTTCTAATTTTCTTTATGTTATATTCATCTACATATGTACAGTTCACACTTTGAATTTTTTTTTCCAATGGAAATTTAAATACATTGTAGGAAAAATTGTATACAACTCTATATTTGCTGCGGTTTTTAGTTTCATGGCAGGATAAACTTTTCAGTGTATTCAAATTAATCTCCATGATTAATAATCAACAAAAGGGACAGAAAGTTGACGATTTAGAACAGGTTGATCTAGAACTTATTTTAAAAAGATTTGTCTCCAATAAACTTAAGCAAATTCAAAGCTGTATACATTTGTCAATGAGTTGATTAGCTCAGTCCTGGATAAAGTAATTCCAAAATACTTTCCTTAGCATTTTGTTTTTATTTGCATGAGAGTCTTTGATATTTATTTTGTCCCATAGTAATTATTTTGCAGTTTTGTGCTTTACCCAATTTCAACAGAATAATATGCTAAAAATCCCTCTACTTCAATTAGCTAAAAATATTTATGTACATTTTGTAAAAGAAGTTTTCTCTTGTTCAGGATGAATGATATAAAATACAGTGATGACCTGTAATAAACTTTTAATGACTTTATTATCTAAGAAAAACTATTTCTCCCTTACTAAGCAAGAGATAAATGCTCCATGTAATCAACTGCATTTTAGATCAAACTCACCTATGTTATATCTTTTCCTCTTTCTTTTAAATTAATTTTCTTTCTTTTATCAGGTCTGGACGATTTCCAAATATGGAGGTAAAGAACGATAACTGAAAGTTACTATAAATATACATCATATACATGTAAATATTTCTCTGCCCAATCAGACAATAGCATTTTTACACACCCCAAAACATATTTCAAAGGAACAAAAAGAGAACACGTGCTTTTGTTTTTGTCCTCAAAAAGATTTTTTTGACAAAAAATCTTTAGAAGTAAGATGAAAAGTTTGGGCGAATAAGGTATTCCCCACATATTTACCGTGAACAAACCTGACATTTTCATCTCGGAAAAGAAAAAAAAATTAATGCATGTAACTATGCGATCGTTTAATTACGGAGGAATAGATCACACTGACAAGCTATTATCAAGTACAATTATAACAAATACGAACATACGTTTATGTTGGTAAATATAATTTTGCTTAGGCGTCCGATTGTCATCGATAACGCGTAGCTTCCATGTGTATAGCTCTACGTACTGCACACAAGTATTCATCGTATATAGACTACATGTACTTTTAAAATAACACGGGTTTCATAAGCGCCGAATACCATGTCATATACACTCTAAATGGACATAAGATGGAGAAAAGGGAATGTACATGAATGCTTTTTATCACCATATCTTACATGTATCTCGCATATCAGAAATGCATGGACGATTTCGTAATAAACACTCAGGAAATAATTAAGACTGTTATTCCCATACGAAAACTTTTTCATGTCAGGCTCTAAAAACTGAAAATCTGCCGTATTTATATCAAATTTCTTAACACAAGTTAAACTTTTTGGATTGCTACCTCGTAGAGACAGATTTTTAATCCCACTTAGAATTTATATTAAGCTTTCAAGTCATGTTTGTTCACGGTAGAATTGTCAAATATATTATATTATTCCTAAATATGCATAAAGTTCACAAAAAGTTTGGTCTAAAAAAATCTTTTGAGCAAAAAACTTTAAAACCACGTGTTTTATTTACTTTCTCATGGATTCGTCTAAATGCCGTTATCTGATTGGTCAGAAGGATTAGCACCTTGTTTATTCTGTGTATTTATAGCAATTCACGGTTATCGTTCTTGACTTCCATATTTGGAAATCGTCCAGACCTGTTTATGGAGTTGCTATTACTTGAGCATAATATAGTGTATTAGAGCATTTTCTGTTGTTTTTTGCATGCATTGCATGATTTTGGCTGAGCTCCATTTTGTACTACAGGTCATGTAAGGCATGGCAGCAGCTCTGGTAGTGAACCCCATAGAAGTGCCAACAGTTCCCAGTCAGGAGGTAAAGGTCACATGTAGGATTCCCAGCATGCACCAGAGCCAATCAGCTCAGACTTCCTGTGTAGGCTTGTTAGGACTCTCTGTCCTTCACCCCCTCTTTGTTGGTTTGTTATTGGAGTAAACAGGTCTGAACCTGTTTTTCTCTGATGACTTTGGTGCCCCCTTAACGTTCAGTTCCTGTTTTGAATTATTCCAGAACACAGACATAAGCGGAGGTACTCCCTTCCTTCATGGAGGCCGCAGGGTGTGTGTTGTTCTCCTCTTGTGGAGGAGGTGTAAACATGTAATCTGGTACAAGTTACAGACCAAAGACTATGTAGTTTACAATGCGTTTCTTCTTCCTACTCGACAAAGCTAAATAAATTAAGTTTTTAAAGTATGACATACTTGAACAAATTGACTGCACTTTAAAACTTTTTTTTTTAATGTAGGAAAAAAATGTTTAATGAAATCTTTTCATGCTATACTTGTACAGCTGGTTTAGTAGTGAGAAATTAGACCTGTAAACTTAGTATTTACATGTATATGGTAAGGTTTTAGAAGAATGCACATGTACAGTATAGGTAATAATAATGGGAATAATAGCTTTAAAGAGGGATAGTTAAATATGAAGATAGTTATTACTGTGAATAGGTAATCAGGGTTTGTCTTTTATGCAGGTTGGCTTAAATGTACCTTTACATGATCCATAACAAAGTATTATTTTGACAAGTTGATGACAACATTTTTACTTGTGGTATTACTTTTGAAAGTTGGAGTATCTTGTGATATATTTTTTTGAAAAAAACTTGCCATAGTGAGGTTGATGTTCTTTTGCTATCTTGTCCCATCAATGCCTGTCTCATTCAGTTGTCAGACTGCAATCTTAAAGCGAGCATGACTTAATGATTTAATTGTACATACTTGAGTCATTGATTTTACAATGTCTTTGTAATCCATTCTTTACGTTTATCACAAAAAAGTGCTGTTTTAATTCATTCTTTTACATTGAATCCATGATAGGTCATTTACTTTCTCTTTTCAACTTTTAATTCATTTTAGTTTGACACAAAAATGGCTCATTTTTCATTTTGTTTCATATTTTTGTTGTTTAATAACTGACTACCAGACTTGCGGCAATTCTAGTCAAGCATGTTTTATGTGTGGGTGTATGTGTACTTGTGGGTGGTGTGGAAATCTCAGAAATTGACTTTTTAAAGATGTGGCATGTAATTTATGATGCAATGTATGTTTTAATTTTTTTGTCAAAAATGGCATTTTGGACATTTTTAAGCTTTGAAACCAGATTCTAGGAAACCCAAGAGAATTTTATTACATGGAGTTACAGATTTTATGTACATGTATGTATTGAAAATGCACTGTGTGGCAGTTTATAATAAGTGAAGAATACCTTTTAATCAGGTTTTGAGATGTTTTATCTGTTAGTTGTATAAACTGTATGAAAAACCTTGTTTCAAAATTGGGTATTTGTTAAGGTTGTTGAGGAATGTATCTGGTTTCAAAAAGCTTACTTCATGGAATTTATTACAAAATAATTTTTTACGAAAAGAATTCATTCATAAACGGTGAATTTTGTCAGCAGTTTTGAAACAAGGTGAATAGCATTTGATCTTACAGGACAGTGCAATGAATATGTGCAAGAAATATTTTGTCATTGAAAAGATACACTATTGTGTTTTTTTTATTATTGAGGATTTGTTTATAATAAATCAGGAAAAAATGTTATCTTTTCCTTTTGTTTTCAAAACTGCTGACAAACTTTGGTGATGGTTGAGTGGGCTATTTGTTTATTTTACAAGTGGTCATGGGAACAAGATCAATGCATCCTGAATACATGTATATAAATTGGTCAGAATAATGTACATGAAATACTTTGTTTATTCAGGACTACATATTGCACCTTTAGTAATTGTATTCAGAACACATTGTGTGGTGTGTAAGACAAAGCATGTGGTGCTACACTTAGATTTGACTTAACTGCCACATTTTCTAACCAGTTATGAGAACCTTCAGATTATGATGTTTTGCACATCTCCCTTAAATATTCTCTGTTTTCTACAGGCACAAAATGAAGGGGGTGGGTGGGTAAAATGTCCTCAATTTCAAAGATAAAGTTTTGAAAGAAAAGTTTTTCTGAGGTTGCTTTTTAACAGTATTCATTTATTTACGAGCTCTGGTAATGCATTCTCATTATGAATTGACGTTTTTCCAATGGACGTTTAGAAGGCAGACCTGGGTATATTATAATGGTTTATATTTCCCAGTGGGTACAAGAAAATGGTCAACATTTTCATGTAGTGTCAGAGGAATATTAAATCTTGTAGCTCTGCACAAGGTATGATGCATGCCGTCACTACCAGCATGATATGACGTGACTTTCAAAACTAAGTTTTCTTCATTTGAAAAATACTAAAGAAACATTCTTTAACTATTTTAAAGTTTCCTTTTTGGAGGAAAAAACAAATGAGGTTTGGAATTAATTATTATTAGTAATTTATCAAGTTGAAACTTACCATTGGTATTATATTTCATAGATGAAGATGATCAAACAAAGAAGATGGAAGATCATGTGGACAACTCTGGTAATCAGTTCTTCCCTGCAACATTGATGAAGGCTGCACTGAGTCTGGGCTCTCGTTACCAGAAGTTTGTTGACACAGACGAGGATAAAGAAGAGAAACCATCAGCTGTGAGGGAATCTGCTGAATCAAAGCACAAGGAACACGAATCAAGTTCCTCTTATGCTGAGGATGATCATCCCATCAATCAAGTTCAGAACACAAAGAAAGATTTTAGCTATCAGGAGCTGGATGATGAATATGGGAGTCGGCCTGTTCCTGTGACATCTAAGCGCAAGGAAGGGGAGTGGAACATTGAAAATGAACAGACTCAGAGCAATGCGACTTCAGTTCCAGGACAAGGCCAATTGCCTACAGACAGGATTATGGGACATGAGTACGGAGTAAGACCTCTTCTGGATGATGATGAGCTGGAGGATGACTTTAGACCGCCTCACTTTCATGGCAGTGTGGAGATTGGATTCTCACATGAACATGACAGTGATGACAGTCATGAAGGAAGTAGCAACAGTACTGTGTCCCCGCAAGTAGGACTTAGTCCTGCAATGTCTCCAACGGTTAACGACAAGGAAAAAAGTGACCCATTTACTGCTGCTCCATTCAGGAAAAGGTTTTCAAAGAAAAAATCTACAACAAATAATGTTTTATCCACAAAATCTTCCATGAAAGAGTGTGATCCATTTGCTAAAGCTCCATTTCATCCTAACTTCCTACCAAAGTCTAAAACACATCATTCTGTAGGAGGGGGTTCAAGTCCTTTATTACAAACAAATGAAGACAAGAAAAAAGTGGATGTGAGCAAGGATTTAGCTGCAAGTATTCCATATGCGACTCTTCCAAGAAAATCAAACTCGCGCATTTTATCTGGCTCGTCTTCTGTAGGAATGTCTCCTGATGGGGAGAAGGCCTCTCCGGACACTTTATTTACAGCGGATCCCATGTACACAAAATCCAGTCATTCCAGTGTTAAGGGCGGCTCCTCTGTACAGTATCATTCACTGACAACCGATGATCCATTCCAGTCTGTTCCATTCAAACCCAAATTGAAGAAGACTAGATCAACAAAAGAGTCCATTAACATCATGGATATGGCAATACCACCTACAGAACCTGCAAAACCAGTGCAAGAAATCTCGAAAAGATCTACCCCATCAAAGACCAGTATACCAAAATCTCATTCCTTTGGGTCAATGGGTTCCATAACTCCCTCCAAGCCCAACAGACCCCTCCCTTCCCGGACATCTGGAGATAAATTGTACCAGCAGTTAGAAGAGTTGACCATTGACAGGGATGATAGGCAATTCTCCACTGCCAGCCCTCAACCTGGTGACCATCTTATCACCATGGATGACTCATCTGATGACAGTTTTGAAAGTGAACTCTCCAAATCAAAATCCAAAGGAAGGAAAAGCCCAAAAGATTACATGGAATCTGGGTTTTCCAATATGAGTTTTAATGATGATGAACTAGCAGAGTCAATGGACTCCTTTTCCTCTCAGACTGCCAGTGTTAGAGATCTCAATATTGCAAGTATACGACACCCAGCATTCTCAAAAGAAAACTCCCCAATGTCAGTAACGAAAGCATCTACTGAGCCATTAAAAGTAAGCTCCGGTGGTTATGACACTTTTACATGGCCTCGGAAGCAGAGGAAGTTAGCAACAAATGAACCATTTAGTTCAAAAAAGAAGATAGATGCTGTTTGATAATGGAGGATCTGTTTTTATTTATTGTTAAATATAAGGTTGTTCCATTAGATTTGTGATATATTCCACTTACATTGTATAATTATTGTTATCTTTTCTTCGGGGTACACTGAGATTCTGTGGTACCTTTACTTCTTTTTTGTTACTTTTTACTTAGATTTAATATTGATATTTTATCATTCTTTTGCTTTCTGTTCTAGTTACACTCTCAGTGTTATCCTATATTAGCGATGTTGAAGGTAATCTATGCATTTTTTGGAGCTTATAAATTTTTGCTTATGCTATGTCAGAGATTTTGTAATAATATTTCTTTCTTCCCATAGCAGAAGGTTCTGTCAAGTTTAGTTGAAATTTTTACATTGTATAACAATAAGAGCCTTGATTAATGGGCAAATCAAATGCTGGGGTAAACAGACTTTAGTTCATCTGTAGCAAGACTGCATAATGCATTGTAGGTGCTATAACTTTTATTGGTGGAAGTGATTGTTTCCCAAATTCCCATTCTTGAGTTCTCTGTTACTGTTCTTTCTTTTTTTTTACAGCTATTACAGGAGTATTTATAATAGAGTTATCGGCATTCTTTAAATTCAAGAAAAGGAGATATTCCTCTTTGTAATTTTTTTATAACATTTATTTCATCATTAAGAAAACTTCAAATGTTTTTCATATTTAAGAAAAGGTCAATTGTGTTCAGTATTCTTGGAATGATAAATGTTGTGTAACTGAAGCAAGTTAAGTGTGAAAGTTAAATATTACTCTGTGGTTAATCTCCTGACAGGTACAGATCACAGGAAATCTTTTTTTTTTTTTTTTGGTGGATTCTCTTTTTTGAATTTGGTTTAGAATCAATGTTAAATTTTTTCTGCATCTCAAGCAATGGCTTGAACAATAAATGAATTGCAGAGATACGTAAAAGATTTTATGATGTTTTTTTTTTCGAAATTATCCTGTTAAAGTTCATTCTGTATCTCAAGCAATAACTTGAACAATAAATTGGGCAAGATCCTGCTGTTTCGTTTTTTTAGTTTCAGCAATACCCTATTGTAACGCTAATTTATTTCTTATAATACAGTAGTCGTAATCAAACTGTGATATTTAATCCTTTGTTTCTTCTGTTCACTGCTGTAATTTTAATGATTTTGATTTTTTTTTCATTGTTCCATCCATTTGTCATATGTTGAGAAATGTACATACTTTTATGGATACAAATAAATCTGCTAGAATGTTACTCGTCTTTTATGGTTAGATAGTGCTCCGATTTAAAATTTGGGATAGACATGCTGGTATTGTCATGGTAAATATTTTCAGTATGATTTTAGGCCTTTGGTGGCCAGACATGCAAGTCTCGAGGAATATGCCATATTTCATTTAATTGAATAAAGAAGCCCGATTGGGTGTACATTTCCCTTGGTAAATTGACGTAACCCTCAAAATACAAGAAATGTGTCATGTACAAGCTCTTCATGATTAAAAACTTGCTTTTTCTTCCCTTGATCTTGATTCATAAGATGTTGCATCAAATTCACACTACCTGGCCTTGACAATTGTATGAGTCAGTAATTTTATATTTTTTCTTGCTTTGAACTTGCATATGTAAATTTCTAATTTCAATTGCATTGTGATAGGGATATAAATGTTATTTTAGGTACTGAGTCACTGAAGTATGCATATAATACAATTTGAAAGTTTCTGGAGTTTAAAGAAAGATGTAATTTTCTCTTATATATATTTCTATGTGTAAGCCTATACTAGCTGGTGCCTAAGGCCATATGTGATATATTTTTACAATTTTGAACAAAGTCTTAATTGATTACTACAGCTGCACATTTCAAGGACAAAGCTAATTAGTATATAAAGCAATAATGCAATCCTAATATGGTTCAGATCAGGTTCAGACCAAGGGAACGTGAATTTCATTATTTTTGGCTAGTATGTTTTCCCACAACTTCCTCCTCGGGGAACAATCATACAGAATTCCAATGAGGGCAAATATTTAGTCTTGAACCTGAATGTCGGTGTGGTTTATGTAGTTGAAATTTCTGAAGGCACCTCAAACTTTGACCTTTTGACCTCAAAATCAATAGGAGTCTTTATATTTATATCATATTGACTACCATAAAGGTATAAAATTTCATCGCAAAACCTTTCAGAGAAGAAGAGTTATCGACAGGAAACCATTTTATGCAAGTTCTTAATTTTTCACCTTGACTTATGACCTAACAAATCATCAGAAATCTTCTTTAAGTCATTTGGGGTTATGATATAAAATTTCATAGAAAAGGCTCATCTGGAAACTTTTTTTTCTGGACTGTAAGGATTTTTTACCTTGATCTTTTGACCTGAAAATCATTGGGGGGGGGAGGGGGGGAGGGTTCTTTAAGTCACTATGAATTTCTGACCTTGATCTTTCGACCTCAAAATCAATGGACGTCTTTTTTAGGCCGTAGTGAAATAAAATTTTATTGTAAAATCTCAGACGCTTTTTAAGATAACTGGAAACGAAAGTGTTGCACACACATATACACAATGTAAGAACTTGTGACCCCTCTCTTTGAGGTTTTGCAATGAAATTTTTGTTCCTTTAGTCAATATGACTTTAAGGTATGTCACTTTTAAAGGGGCTTAGACACAGATATGAAGATAATATTTTCTCAAATTTTCTGTATAATATCATGACTTATATGTTGCTATAGCATTTCACACGGAATTGTAATAAAACTTATTTTATCTGGAAATTATTGAAACTATACGAATTTCGGGACGCGTTTGATTGACACATGCTTGCACTTTCACAAAGTTTACGTTATCTTTAGTACTTAAGAAAAGTAGAAATTTTGTTGTGTATTATTGAAAAATATTAAAACTATAATCCAGAAAATTCACAGTAAAAATTTGAGAACGCAAAACCAACTCATATTGTCAGTCTGTGCTCATTGATGTGTACAGAGTTTAACAAATTGAATACACCCCGTGAAACGTAAACATTAACAATAACAGAGCTCGTGTCCTGTTTACAAAAGCAGTTTACGTTTCACGGGTGTGTTCAATTTGTTAAACTCTGCACACATCACTGAGCACGGACTGGCAATACAATTAACACCTTTAACTAACCTGAGCCGAAGGCTATAGTGAGCTTTTCTGATCAAAATTTGTCCGTTGTCTGTCGTCTAATTAACTTTTCACAGTTTCGTCTTCTTCTCAATAGCCACTAAACCAATTTCAACCAAACTTGGCATAGAGTATGCTTGGGTAAAGGGGATTCAAGTTTGTTCTAAAGAAGGACCACACCCTATTCCAAGGGGAGATAACTAAGAAATAGTGAAAATTGGGTGGGGGTATTTAAAAATCTTATTCTCAAGAACCACTGGGCCAGAATAGATGAAACTTAAGTGAAAATTTCCTGACATGATGTAGATTCAAGTTTGTTCAAATCATGACCCTTGAGGGCACAATGGGCGATCAAAATTTTACATAGAAATATATAGGAAACATCTTTAACAATCATCTTCTCAAGAACAACCATGATTGGTAATTTTTATTTGGAAGCATCCTAAGGTAGTGTGGATTCAGATTTGTTCAAATCATGACCCCCGGAGCTAAGGTGGGGTCAGGATGAGCGAACAAAGTTTTACATAAAAATATATAGGAAAAATATTTAAAAATCTTCTTCTATTTTACATAGAAATATATAGGAAAAATATTTAAAAATCTTCTTCTATTTTACATAGAAATATATAGGAAAAATATTTAAAAATCTTCTTCTCTAAGACAGGAAAGCCATGATTGGTCATATTTATGTGAAAGCACCCTCAGATAGTGTAGATTCAACTTTGTTCAAATCATGACCCACGGGGCTAGGATGGGGTCAGAATGAGCGAACAAAATTTTACATAGAAATATATTGGAAAAATATCTAAACATCTTCTCAAGAACAGCAAAGCCATGATTAGTGATATTTATATGGAAGCATCCTCAGGTGATATAGATTCAAGTTTATTTATATCAGAGCCCCTAGAGCTAGGGTGGGGCCTCAGTGGGAGATCAAATTTTTACGTAGGTATACATATGAAAAATCTTTAAAAATCTTCTTCTCAAGAACAGTAAAGGAATGATTAGACATATTTATATGGAAGCATCCTCAGGTAGTTTACATTCAAGATTGTAAAAATCATGATCCCAGGGGTAGGATGGGGCCTTAATTGATGATCAAATTTTACATGAGAATACATGTACATATGATAAATTGTTAAAGTCAGCAAATCCATGATTAGTTATATTAATTCAGAAGCATCCTCAGGCAAGGTATATTCAAATTTATTCAAATCATGTCGGTTGGGGGTAGGGCGGGGCTACAATAGAAGATCAAACATATAGAAAAAAATCTAAAGCCATGATTAGTCAAAGAAACACGAAAGCATCCTCAGTTGGTGTAGATTCAAGTGTGAATACTCAGTTGGTGTAGACTCAAGTGTGAATAAATCAAGCCCCCTACCATTTCGATCCCGGGGGAGAGGGGGGGGGGGGGTGATCACATATGATTTAACCTTTTCAATACTAAACTAATTTCTGCTTTTTTTCTAGTCAATGTGCTCAGGTGATCGATGTGGCCATTGGCCTCTTGTCAATTTTTGTCCCCCGTTCTCACTGAAAGTGGGGGATATTAATTTGTGTCTGTCGGTCTGTCATTCTTTCTGTATAACACTGCTGATTCCGAACAATATCTCAAAAAGTTTTATATCACATCTCTTTATGGTCTAAAGAAGATCCCTATTGATTTTAAGGTCCAAAGGTCAAGGTCATAAATTCATACATTCTGTCTATGTGTAATACTTTTTTTCCAGACGATGTCTTAAAAAGCCGTTGAGCTTTCACAATGAAATTTATATCACAACTCCTTATGACCTCAAGAAGACCTCTATTGAATTTAAGGTCCAAAGGTCAAGGTTTTTTCAATTTAATTTGATATCACAACTCCCTTTGGCCGAAAGAAGATCGCTATTGATTTTGAGGTCAATGGTGAAGGTAAGAAATCCATACACCTTATTTGTATAAACACTTTCGTTTCCAAATGATATCTTATAAAGCCTTTCAGCCTTAGCAATGAATTTTTGAATCACAACTCCATTTGGCCTAAAAAAGACCCCCAAAGATTCTCAAGTCCAAAGGTCAAGGCCAGAAATAGCTGCAGCTCTCTGGTTGAGAAACTTTATCTGTCCGAATTTTCTCAACCGGAGAGCTACAGTTCTGCAGCTAGGTCAGAAATCCATACATTGCAAGTAACAGTTTCCTAATGATAACTCTCTGTTGAGCTTCTTTCAATAAAATTTAATATTGCAACTCTGTGGCGCAAAGAAAACTCTTATCAATTTTAAGGTCAACGGGTCAGAAAATCATATATTCTCTCTGTGTGTAACATTTTTGTTTCCGGACTATATCCTAGACACGATATCACAACTTCTTTTAGACTTAAAAAGACCCCTATTGATGTTGAGGTCAAAATGTCAAAGGTAAAGATCAGACATTTATATGTTGTAAAAAATAGTATAACGTAAGTTCTCCTAGAGCTTTTTAAATGATTTTATATATCGTAACTCCTAGTGACTTAAAGAAGATCTTCTATTAATTTTTAGTTAAAAGGTCAAGGTCGGAATTTCATACAATGCACAAAATGTTTTCCAGATGATAACTTTCGAATATCATATAGGTTGAAGGTATCTACTATATTTTTTGAAGTCTTTACTTTATGGTCTGTATTGATTAGTGGATAATTATACGAATCGAATGCTCATCCACTTCTCAGCCTAAGGGGACCGTGTCGACAATCTGATTAAAATCAGCTGTTCTGATATCATGAATTCTATCATCATATTTGATAAATATAGCAAAAGTTCGTAAGCGGTAGCGTATCAGAACAGCTGATTTTAATCAGATTAACCGTGTCGACCATTTGATAGGGCGCCGGGGGGGGGGGCAAATTTTGTCGGGTCAGTTTATATCTATTTTCATACCAGTGAACAGGTAAAGGACAGATTATTATTTCCAAGATGATTGGGGACAGATTATTTCTTTTCTTCTCACTGAACAAAGTTTGACAAGTAAAAAAAAAAACTTGATGGAAATTGCCAATTTTGTTTATTTGTCTCCCCCCCTCCCAATCTCCACCATTCACCCAAGTTGGGTGATGGGTGGAGATGGGGGTGGGTAGTAGGATCAGGCAAGGACATATTACTTATTTCCTTATCAATCGAGGACAGATTAATAATTATTTATTTTTAAAATTTTTGAGGACAGAGATTTGTCATTTCCAAAGTCTGTGCCTCCCCCCCCCCCTCCCGAATGAAATAGTTGTCACCTAAAGCTGTATAGAGTATGAAATGATAAGCTTAATATTGTACATCTTCAACAAATATGCCTCCAAGAGTTTAGACAACAAACAAATCCTTCTACAATAATTTATAACTCCCGCTATCGTCACTCTCTAGCAACAGGAGGCGAAAAGTTATAGGCGTCGACTTCCGTTACTATGATTGTTTTCAGTTTTGTTTTTTAGATAGGTGCTTGTTCGTACACATTGCAAGCACATGCCGACCATTCGGCGTTTTAATAAGGACATATCGAATGTCATTCATGATGGGTCGTATTGGAAATGTGGAGCATGTGAAAAACAGACAGGGTACCATAAAAAGCGCGAATTCTTACCACATCCTGGATATAGAAATAGACGGCAACATTAATGCATGCTCTAGCAATATCTGTGATGTGTCGGACAGAGAAATACAACTCTACAAATATACAGACATTCCAGATTTCCTACAAGGAAACCCTTATGTTACACAAGGTTACAGGGTGATGCTTCCATTTAGTCTATGTTTGAAAAGGTATGTATAATCATAATGAATTGTGTTATGCACTCGGATATATTTAAAATTATTTATAAAATCCTAAATTTTTTATAAATGCAAAATTTTTGACAACGCATATTAAAACAGTTTATTTTCACTTATTGCAAAATCTTCCTAATAGATATCTGTTCTGTCATTTTTCAGTATATTTGTTTGGAGCAATGAGACTCTAAACATCTGGACACATCTGCTAGGTTTCCTTATGTTTCTGTTATTGATGCTGTATGACAATCTGATAATTCTACCTAGAATCAACAGTTTCTTATCTGATTATGTTGTGGTTACGCTTGGTTTACTATGCTACCAGGTAAGACTGCAGCAATTATACTACCAGCCAGTGGTGGTTATGCTTGATTTACTGTGCTACCAAATAAATTACCAGTAATATAAGTTAAAACTTAACTGTTTGTCTTTCTGTAGCTATTGATTTGCAGTTTCTGTATCATAACGAAGTTTCTCCTCTTCTGAAAAATACTGTAAATAAATTAATTTATGTGTATAGTCATTCAAAGATACTTCTAATCGGTTGATGAAAATTTCTTGTACTTGTTTTGTAGATATGCATGCTGTGTTCTGTTGGTTTTCACATGTTCTGCTGCCACTCAGAGCGAGCCAGTCGTCGATGGTTAGCAGTGGATCTTACAGGGATATCACTGGGGGTCATTGGCTGCTATTTACCAGCAGTTCATTATGCATTTTATTGTTTGTCTGTAAGTCATCAAAAGTTTCATGAAATGAATATCTAAGATTTGCAGATTAACAAAAGTACACAATATTAATCCTACCAGTAAATGGAATATGGATATAATTTAGTACAACAACTAACATCATAGAGATAGAATATCCGGAAAAGATTAATCAAGCAATTTCTTCCTGTCCAATTGACAGTGAATATATACTTGATTAGAGATAAAATACTGTAGTGTATGTGTACTTGAAAAAGCGGGCTTCATAGTTTAGCGCCTTTGGCGCGGACAACGATGCGCTAATTCATAAATACTGCTAAGAAATCATTAATACAATACACAGCACGGATATGTGTAGCGCTAATTCATGATTAGGCCAACAACTCCATTACCCTTGATTGCGCTAAATTTTTAATACGCCAGTTAATGTACGGTAATAGAGTTACTTATTAACCATTTGAACAGAAGCCTTTAAATGGATACAAAATACTGGTTATTATTATTTACTAATTCCAGTTTAAACTGTTTATCATGGTTAATAGCTTTTTAACTTAGTTATCACATCTCTAAATCATGATCACAGAGTTATTTTTAAAAAATAATGTTTATGAAGAATTGGAACTTGAAATGTTCTATTATTTTGCATTGTTTCAGGTGTGGAGAGACATTTATTTTATTATCATCACCATTCTAACAGTAAGCACGATAGTGATACAGCTCCATCAAAAGTTCTTCACACATGGCTGGTTTAGGTATAGAATCCTCATCTATGTGTTTCTGGTTGGGTATGGTGTTATACCCACAATACATTGGATTTATCTTAATGGAGGACTACAAGCTGAAATAGTACAGGTTAGGGCATTCTCAGATTTTTCTGATCCCATGCTGTAAGAATGAAAATAGATCACAGAATATGGTATATTGCAATCAATAGTGCAATAATTTATCATTAGCATGATAGTTTTACCTTCTTTTTAATATTACAACTTCTTCATTCTCAGAAAGATTCAAAATTCATGATTAGGGCTGGAAAAATATATGTACCATGTACCATGTACATGTGCAGTTAAACGTCGGTATCTCAAACACTGATATCTCGAATACCATGGATATGTCAAAGTGATTTGGAAGTTCCAACAACATATTCCTTTAGTATTTTACCCTTGATATCTTGAATTCTTGGATATCTCAAAGTTTTTTCTCAGTCCCATGGAGTTCAAGATAACGAGGTTTGACTGTATATGATACAGGTTATCCTTTAATATGCAGTGGCTGTGATATATAAATACTATATATTTTTTTTATTAAAATTAATTTGATGGGTAAATTAAACATTTTTGTCCTGAATTTAGAAAAAATCTTTAAAAAAAAATAGAATGAAGGAAATATGAATTATCAGAATGTCTCAATCTTTAAAATGTTAAAATACACTGTAGTATTAATCTACATACTAAATGTAATATATTTCCTTTTTCAGATGTTTGTTCCAAAAGTGATGACCATATATTTTACTGGAATTTTAGCCTTAGTGTTTTATTTAAGCAAATTTCCAGAAAGATTTTTACCAGGTAATTAAGAAAATCTTAGTCTGTGTTAGATTACTTATTAAATTGCTGTTGATTTGAATTTCCTTGATTACTCCCTTTTTTATTTGTAGGTACCTTTGATTATATTGGATCTAGTCATCAGTGGTGGCATGTGATTGTTGTGGGGGCGTTTCTGTACTGGCATTATGCTGGACAGGAAATCTTACTATACAGACAAAGTCACCAGTGTCTCATTTAACCTCTATATTACTGTGATACTCAGTGCAATGTTTTGTTAGTGTATTTATAGTGTAATAAATTTTAAATCTCCAAGCAGGTGTATATGTCAATTCTTTAAAAAGTGTATCTCCATTACACCACTACTAATGGCCATCACCCATTTCTGTGAAGAATCAAAAATTTTTCGAGAATGGGTGATTTGGATTTTATAATTTAGAAACGATTGCTGGTGACCAGATAGCTCAGTTGGTAGAGCACCTGACTGGAGATTCAGGGGGCCTGGGTTGGAATCCCAGTCTGATCCATCTCATTTTTCTCCTCTCCCATTACATTTGGTGCCGTGCCATGTCTTGGAAGTGACAGGTGCAAGACTTGCCAGGAAAGAGCCAGGGTTGGTGCCTTTGGGGGCCGAAGACCTTTAAGGAGGGAGGAATGTGGTGGTCAGATGGGTTCAATAGCTGGTGGCCACTTAGCTCAGTTGGTAGAGCACTTGACTGGAAATTCAGGGGGCCTGGGTTTGAATCCCAATCTGATCCATCAATTTTTTTCCTCTCCTGTTTCACATTATTCTAGCAAAATTATTCTTTTGAATAAATAAAACTTATTCTGTATTGGCCACAGCACTAATCATCAGATTTATTAGCTTCATTTACCAATTGATTACATCATACTGAAATTCTATTCACTCTCTACATATTTCATTCTCATCGGTATTTCATCACTTCGTGCAGTCACACTGACTTTTATATTATGGGTGACAAGTAAGTTCAAAACCTAAAAAGGAATGAATATTGAATAGCCTATATAATTTTCAGATGACATGTTTAGTCTGAGTTATCCCCGTTGACAGTTTTTTCCATATGATAAAAATCTCCTGTATGGAAAATGTCTCCTTATGTTTTTTAGACTTTCTGAGATTTGTCACAGAAATAAAATGCCAATTTTTTTTTTGTATGGACTAGGTTAAATTCTACATGTGTTTAATTTAAAAGTCCAGTGGATTCAAATCTGGAGAGCTCATACATGTCATAGCTAGTGTTCTAGCTGCAGAACTGTAGCATTATGGTTTTATATTTTAGTCTTTGACCATAATGCTACAGATCCTGTAATGTAAATAAAGTACAATTTTCCAGCATTGGTCAATCAACGACCTTTCATTCCCTAATTCTAGACATATTCTATAACCAACCTGTATATTTTATCCACCTCCTAACCCTTTCTATTTGTCTCTACAGACCAATAAACTAGCTTGTTGTGAATTTGTTGGCGGATGGTTTAATGACCTTGACCTTATTGCTCCAGGTTCAGGATCTGAGTATTAAAATGATTATACTTGGGCAGTTTTGTATTTGGGGTTTTTCCACCTTTTCAGTAGACACCTTTTTGTTTGTATGCTGAAAATGTATTTTCCTTATAAAAATATATTTTTAATGTAAAAAAAAAAAATGTTTCGAAAACTATTAATGTATAAAATATAAAACCACAATGCTACAGTTCTGCAGCTACTTGTGTTCTAGGTTGCTGGAAATTCCCTTGGGCTGCATTGCATTCCCAGTTTTTTTTTTTATTACTTGTCGAAGTGGCCCTGTATTGTGTGCCATGCAGAAGGGAAACAATAATGTCCCAATTTTTCAATTTATCCACTAAACAGAAGTTAGGGGAAAGCCATTTAATTTGGGCTGGGGGGTTGCTGGCAGATTTTGGAAATAAATATTCTCTCCTTGAACATTTTTAAAATAAATAATCTCTCCTCCACTGGCAAGAAAATAAATAATATGACCTTAACTGGATCTTACCCAATCCCCACCCCTCACCACAAAAGAGAGTTTTGAAGTTTGGCAATTTTCTTTCTTTTTTTGGTTTGTCAGACTTTTCCTGTGGGGAAAATAATCTGTCCCTGGTCATATTCATAAAAATAAATAATCTGACTCAAACCAGAAGTCTCTGATGAGACTGTAGCTCTACTGGTCTGTACGTATAACAAAAGAAAAGTAGCACTTGGATTTGAAACTTTGCAACATGCAACAATAAATAGAATTATGTATCTTAATGTAGTCTACTTCTGTGCCAAGTTATATTGAAATCAAATGAAAACTGTAGGAGGAGTAGCGTTTTGAAAGTATTTTACGGAAATTTCTATTTTTAGTAACCATGACAACACCATTCACCGAAATAAACAAAACAGAAATACCAGATATACATATCATGTATCGTAGTGTATTCTAATTGTGTGCCAAATTAGATTAAAATCAGACCAAAACTGTAGGAGGAGTAACGTTTTACAGGAATTTCACAAAAATTTCTATTTTAAGTAACCATGGCAACACTGTTCATTGAATTCAAAAACCGTTGCATTAAATTATGTATCTTAGTATAGTCTTCTTGTATGCCTAATTATATTAAATGCAGAATAAAACTGTAGCAGGAGTAGCGTTTTAAAGGAATTTCACAGAAATTTCTATTTTTAGTAACCATGGCAACACCATTCATCGAAATCGAAAACCGATGAAGTAAATTATGTATCTAAGTGTAGTCTACTTGTATGCCAAGTTATATTGAAATCAGACCAAAACTGTAGGAGGAGTAGCATTTTAAAGGAATTTCACAGAAAATTCTATTTTTAGTAACCATGGCAACACCGTCCATCTAAATCAAAAACCGATGCACTAAATTATGTATCTTAGTGTAGTCTACTTGTGTGCCAAGTTATATTGCAATCAGACCAAAACTGTAGGAGGAGTAGCGTTTTAAAGGAATTTCACAGAAATTTCTATTTTTAGTAACCATGGCAACACCGTCCATCGAAATCAAAAACCGATGTACTAAATTATGTATCTTGATGTAGTCTACTTATGTGCCAAGTTATATTGAAATCAGACTAAAACTGTAGGAGGAGTAGGGTTTTAAAGGAATTTCACAGAAATTTCTATTTTTAGTAACCATGGCAACACCGTCTTTGAAATCAAAAACCGATGCACTAAATTAGTTATATTGCAATCAGACCAAAACTGTAGGAGGAGTAGCGTTTTAAAGGAATTTCACAGAAATTTCTATTTTTAGTAACCATGGCAACACCATCCATCGAAATCGAAAACTGATGCACTAAATTATGTATCTTGATGTAGTCTACTTATGTGCCAAGTTATATTGAAATCAGACTAAAACTGTAGGAGGAGAAGCGTTTTAAAGGAATTTCACAGAAATTTCTATTTTTAGTAACCATGGCAACACTGTCCATCGAAATCAAAAACCGATGCACTAGATTATGTATCTTAGTGTAGTCTACTTGTGTGCCAAGTTATATTGAAATCGGACCAAAACTGTAGGAGGAGTAGCATTTTAAAGGAATTTCACAGAAATTTCTATTTTTAGTAACCAAGGAAACACCGTCCATCGAAATCAAAAACCGATGCACTTAATTATGTATCTTAGTGTAGCCTACTTGTGTGCCAAGTTATATTGAAATTGGACCAAAACTGTAGGAGGAGTAGCGTTTTGAAAAATTGTTTACAGACAGACGGACAGACAGACGGATGGACGCCGGACACCTTACTATCGCATAAGCTCTTCTGGTCTCTGACCAGTAGAGCTAAAAATTAACCAGCCCTTTATTCTGTCAGTGCAATTATATTCAGGCCATAACTTCAGAAGAACATTGGAAGTTAATAGTTGACACAAAAATTGCTTGATCCAAGAATATGTCATCAAATGAACCCAAGGTCATTTAGGCAAGTTCAAAGTCACTGACAAAACTGTAAAATTTGTGTAACTTTCAAATGAACAAATATTGGAAGTTGGTATAAAGCATAAATATTACTTTTAACATGAGGGTTTGATATGACCTTTGACCCATGGTCATTTGATCAAACACAAGGTCATGTTTAACAAATGATAGATTCCTATCCTGGCCATGTCTCATAATGGAGAAACATTGAAAGCTTATAATTGACACAAAGGTTGCTTATGATCCTAGAGTATGTCATGACATTGATCCAAGGCCATTTGGGCAACTTTAAGTTCACTTGCAAAAATAGCATATAATTCATGTTTGACCTGTTACTCTCTAATGGAAAAATATTGCAAGATGATACATGACAGAAAGATGGCTTAAGACAGAGGGTTTGTCATGATGACCTTAACCAAGGACACACATGTGTATGGAACTCAAGGTCTCTGGCAGAAAATTGTAAAATTCATGTCCATAACTTTCTTAGGGAGAAACATTCATACTTCGCACAAAGATTACTTATGACCTGAGTGTGTGCAATGACATTAACCCAAGGTCATTAGATTACATTAAGAATAATATGTAATTCCTATCGGTCCATAACTCACTAATAGAGACATATTGGAAGCTGATTCTTGACAATTTGTTTTTAGCTAAGGCTGTGTTAGGACCTTGATCCAAGGTAATCTGGACAAGTTTAAGGTCACTGAGGGGAAAAGTAAATAATCTGAGTCTGTTTATCATTCGAAAAGGCTACCCTCAGGACGTGTTTATTAAATACATCTTGGCTTTTTTTTATAACCTAGACACTTTTTACATAATACAGTTCTTCCCCCTATACATATATTTAATAATAACGGAGTGGTTTTTAGCAAGTTACGTTTCCTGAACAGCGATTTTATCAGTATCAGAAAATTTATGATGATATAGATCCATATATTGAATAAGAATAAATAACCCACTGCAGTAAAATTATGTTTACTATATGAATACTATTAAATTTACTACTAAGGTATCAGTTTTAACTGTTTATCTTGAATACTCATCAGATTGTAGACTTCAGACTGTCACTGTACAAGTAAATCAATATGGCCAAGAAAATTTATATCTTAAAAAAAATTCTTTTGTGCAAATGGGCAATTCCATGCAAAGCACTAGATCCTCATTAGACTGCAAGGAGTATGCTTCTTTAATTTGATTATCAATTTATCATAACATACTACATGGTAGGATGCACTTTCATTTGCTGGAAATAAATATCAAAGATATATTTCATCTGGTCTGAAAAGAATCGAGTTTAATGAGAAACTGCAATTTTTTCCATGTTTTTTACCTTTGTTTTACAATCAGCATTGAATACTAAATCTCAAAGCAAGCAAGAAGAAAAATATAGAATATCTGAAATAAAGTTTTAAACAAAATTTATTTTCAAGTATCATGACCTAAAGTGATGCCAGACAGTTTTCAACACTAGTCTGTTTTTACTGATATCTAGTCAGTCATTAGATCAGACAATGCAAACATTGTATGAGTGATATAAACCCTATGCATTATTTAGGGTCTTCCATCAGAAATTGTTCCTCTTTCTTAAACTGTAGATTTAGATTTTCCCATCTCTGGCTTATTTCTTTTGGAGGGAAGAATTCCCATTCATTGTTGAATCGGTTCCCAAGCTGCCATTTTGGGTACCTGTCGAAGCCATAGGAATATCCTGGGAACCACCTGATTCCCTTGTGGCGCCCCTCAGACAAGGCAGATTTCTCATCATTCCTTGTGGCCTCCGGGAAATAGTAACAAAGCATTTCCTTAGACATGTGTTCCATGGGAGGTAAGCTGTTAATGGACTTCATCTGTGTGAAAAAAATCCAATGGAATAAATGTAAGATGATAAACTGAAACTGATTGAAAACAATGTATTTCCCTTATTCCAATGAAATTGTGTGATAAACTGGGATTATTACATTTCGGGCTAATACATTTTGTGTTGATCTTTACAGATATTGTAATAATGCAAATTGTAATAAATCTTTTGGCATAGGGGTCAGCACCAAAACATTACAATGGAAAAATTGATAGTTCTTCGCAGAGGGCTTGATTATTAGAAAATGGTTCTTGATTTAAAGCTTTTATATTTCCCACAATAAAGTTTCTGTAAGGAGACAAACAACAATTGTTAAATTTTGCATTATTACACTCTGCATTAAGATCCACACAAAACATAATTTTGCAAATGTTATTCAGTTAAACATGCTTATAGTGAAATGCCAGGGAGAATTTTCATTTGTTATAAACTTAATTTGTTATATCCAATAAGTTCACAATATGCTTTGTAAGCATGAATTCATTAGAAGCATATTTGCCAAAACCATGTTTTACTGTAATCCGAGTTTATTACATTTTGTCATTATTACAGCTTGTGTTAAAACAATAAAAGCTTACATAAATACTTGTATTTCTCTTTACTAGTGTATTCATATTTGTCTAACATCTCAATCAAAAAGTAAGAAAAATGAAAATAGACTCCTTACTTTCAGTTCATTTTCAAAGATGACAAGGTCCATTTCCTCAACTAAATCTTCACCACTCTTTGTCTAGAAATAAATTCATTTTATGATTACAATGAAATAAACAAGAAGTTTGTGGGAAATCAGCAATGACATCAAGGATCAACTCTCTTCGTAAGTCAACTCAAAAAAGATAAAAAACTAAAAATTCCTTAATCTAACTTGACTATCCAAGGTATATTTTTGACAATTTTAAATTCCCTGAGGATAATTCTTTACCAGGTGATTACAATCTGGTTTTAATATTTTGTATATGTGTACATACTGTACTGAATAAATTTTCTGAAAAATATGTAACAAGTTTTATATTGTTGTCAATCTCTTAATAAAATTTTTATTCCATCAAACATGCAACAACAATTAATCACAAAATTTCATTGCAACTTATCATTATATAGTTCACAAGCAAGTTCTATGAAAAATATAGTAGAAATTTGAATGCTACACCTGAATGACCTTTACATATTTCTAAAGATCTATGATGAATTGTCCATTGTATAGACAACTGAGAGTCATTTCTGTCCAGTTTACTTACTGTGAAATCAACTTTGTGGGAGACCAATGGATTTCACGGGTCACCCTTATACATGAATTTATACCCCCAGAGACAAAACTCTGTCAATGTATGGGTTCACTGAATCTTATATTTGAGTTCCACTTGAAATTACATCCCCATAAACCATCAAAGATTTAGTTTCCCATAAACACTCCCCCCTACCCCCCCCCCCCCCAACTCCTGAATAAAATTGATTCCACAATACTAACATATCTATAATGTACATGTATTAAGATGACCAGTGTTTTAGCTGTTGTGAATCTGTCTGTTTTACTTACGACTTGTTTCTTCTCCTCCTCCAGTGTTGCCTTCTTATTTTTGGGATCGCTTGGGTAGGGTACAGTTGTGGATGTGTACTGAAATAACAGGTAATTCATTTAGCTTTCTTGTATGAATAATGATTACCGGTAAAAGACAAGACAAGACTTTTAATTAATAATGTCTTTCACTCATAAATATGATCAAAACTAACATTTTTGAATATTTATAAAATATCAAAGCACAACTTACAAATTTCTCTAGTTTATCAACAAAAGCTTTGTCGGGTATTCTGGTCTTGTAATACTCAAAATCCACAGGAGGCTTAGCATCATGTTTATTTGTTAACCTAAAATAGCAAAAGAAGTTTTATTGGATATATATCATAAAAAAAAGAAAAAAAATTCACCAACATGAAAATAAATAAAAACAAAACAAGGGTCCATGGGCCACAATACTCACAGGAATCACCTTGAACCTGCTGTTCAGAGAAGAGGATTTAAAAAAAAATCTATTCGTTCCAAATTTTATTCCCTATAATCTCACCCTAACCCTAGAGACATGATTCAAACAAACTTGAATCTTCCCTACCCGAGAATCTTGGAAATTAATAACATCAATGATGGCCCTTTGGTTCTTGAGAAGATTTATAAAAGACCCCACTCTATGTTTGCTTTTCTTTGATTATCTCCCATTGGAAGAGGGCATGCCCTACATTTTTAACACCCCTTTGCCCAAGGATGACATTGATGTTCTGTACAAGTTTAGCTGAACCTTGCCCATTGGTTCTAGAAAGGAACAAGAAAATGTGCAAAGTTTAAAGGTGGATGGACAGACCTATAGTCTACAGAATTTGAAAATTCTCTCAGTCAATCTGGCTTACAACTTGCACAGTTTTGCAGGCCATGTCAATATTTGCAAGTCACAAAAATCATTCTTTTCAGAAAAAAACAGTTGTATTTATGTCAATATTTATAACAATGGCTGTATTTTCAATTTAAATTCATTAAGAAAGTTGCAACTAACATACGATGTCATGTGACATCACAGTCTAGACCTTCCAAATGTCTTGTATGGTTTGATGAGGCAGATCAAAGTTTTAAAAATGTGTAAGCTATGTAAAGGTTTTTGATGGCATCCAGTAATAAATACAACTGTGCTTGCACAAAGAGTCACACCATAAAACATATTAAGGTTTTTTTAAATGTTGGACATGAAGATCCGCTACTTCTGAACTTTTGTCATACATTTGCAATTTTTTCCAGCAAATTCTACAAAACTGAAAAGTTTCACAAACTCTGCAGACAAAAAAAAACATACAGGACAACAGATGATCAGAAAAGCTCACTTAAGCTTATAGCACATTGACATAAAATGTTTTGGTGCATCATTCTGAAGAAGCAGTTTGAGTACAGATTCTTCATATTAATATTATTTCTATACATTAACTGAAATTATCTCATGTTAATAACAAATGTTTAAAACATGGCAGTTTGAAAATATCTTCATACAGGTTGGAACCAATTGCCTAATCGGCTTCATCCAATAATGCAATACACGTGTCCAACAGTGTGCAGGTTCACATTTTAATGCAAGCATGTGGTCTGGCTCAGCACAGAGTTCAGGGATTTTCCACTACATTTTGGTAATGGGCCATTGGGGCCTGGGCCCTTGGAATTGGGAATTTATTAACATTTTTTTACTATTTGGGAAAAAATATACCCAGTGAAATAACCGTGTGCCCGACCGCCCGAGACGCACAAATTTTGCCGCGGACAAACAGATTTGCATGTATCAACGCCCGGCTGGACGTGTTAAAATTTACCATGAATTAAAATTCATATATTTAATAAATATCTCTCAAATCAACTGATAGTATCGGTAGCTAAGTGTAACAAGCAAAGGGTAGAACTCAACAGCCTATAGATTTGGGATGGAAGTTATGGTGATCGTGCCCCATTCACATTATCACTAAAACTTATTCATAAAAGACTTATTTTCTTGGGCTAGTTGAGTTTTGGCTGGGCTGACAACTTTCACTAGCAGTCAGCCCTGCATGTATAGCTAATTCTATTGTGAGTTTCAAACACTGATATACCAAGACAATATTCAAGAAATAAACATTAATTATGAATAAATTTCAGCTTTTATTTAACAATTTAGAACTTTCAATCAGAGAAAAGACAATTTAAAAAATTGTCAGTCATCAACAGGACAAGGCTTCCCTTAACTTTTGTCATTCCATTGATTTTCAACTCTGAGCACAACACACAATTACAGGTAACTCTCGATACCTCGAAGTCCGCGGGACCAAGGAAAAACTTCGAGAGCTCAAGAGTTCGAGTTTTCAAGAGTCTGGAATTTTCCGGGTTTGTTGACAGGTTTTAAAATTAGTCTTACCGGATGTAATGATTTTCATGCAGTGCTAACCTTTCACACATCGTTTTTATAAAACAACGATATTTTTCGTAATTTAGATGAATATTTCATTAAACTGAGTAAAGCAACAATGTATATCGTCATTTCAATCTTTGTAATACGGACATCATACTACGCATTCATTACATAAAAACGATATTTTACAGTGTCGTACATAGCATTGACTATTCCAAACATGATCACTGAATGCAGTTCTGTAAGTATTTGTCCAATAGTCGTCATATTGACATTGAGACTGTTTCAGCTTTTTCATATTTCATTTAACTTTGACACTGACTCGAAATAAAAATTAAATTAGTGTTTCGTCTTTTAATCAATTACTACCTTTCACTGCCACTGCGTCTCTAAATTATAGTAAGACAGTCGATGATAATTATTTTAATAGCATATAGGCAAAATATGATTAATTATAAATCAATTATCACCTTCAACATAAGTGTCACCTGAATAAACATCCCGTTCCTCGAGACCCGCGCCTTCTGCCTGGGGCCATTTAAATGTCCAGGTAAAGGTGCTAATTATATAACCTTGTATACACATAGCCACTTCGAGGTATCGAGGGTAAATTCTAATAGAATATGCATAGCGGGACTGCATTTTGAATTCGAGGGATCAAGGGTTTCTCGAGATTAAGAGTTCGAGAAATCAAGAGTAAATTTGCTTAGTTATATAAGGGAAAAATTTGGGACCGGAGACTCACTTCGAGGGATCAAGAACTTCGAGAGATCGAAGTTCGAGCCATTAAGAGTTACCTGTAATTTTTTGGGAAAAAGAGAGGGTTTTTGCAATTTGGAATGAGGCCTAAATTCGGCCATACATGGGGCAGTGAAAAATCCCTGGAGTTTTCCATTAGGTCGCAGTAAAAAAGGGAAAGTTAGTTCGTACTATGAAAAATTACCAACAATGGCAATTTTCAATTATGAAAATAACAGTCGGTTATTTACATAGTTCATGGGCACTAGAAATTAGTGTAAATACATAGACATTGTTTCATTTATGATGACCCAATCAAAAGTCTGCAACATTCGTTACATTACTATTTATATCCAAATGGGCTATTATATTCCATTTGGCCAGCTGATTCCAACCTGTCATATCTTGATTTATGGAGCATTTTCCTTTACACCCGAATTTCCTCAAAACATTTTGTTTCAATTATATCGCATACAGTCCGACAACATAACTTATCTACTTTTGTTTCTTTCATTGGACATCATTAACGTCAAATATTTCTTTTGTTATCTTCTCTATAAAAAAGTTAACATCAAGTATAAATACTGTATGCTTACGCTCCGGATAATCCTTGATTAATCAACGCTAGCTCTTTTGCTTTCGGTGCTACTTCTGCTGGAAAATTTTTCATAAACTCTGCAACATTTAAACTTGATTTTGATATTCTAGAGCAACGAAGAACTTCAAAGAACCTCATTTTTGAGAGTTCTTTGCCTTTGCTGGTCGTCCACTTGTTCGGCAACGGAGGACGTCAAAGTCTCTGCAACGTTTGGTTACAACTTAACCGAATCGTTCTTAGGCTAATTCGACTAATTCGATAATTATTTTTGATATAGAGGATAAAGTAAACATGTATTTCAACCCGCTGCGTGCTCAAAAGTAAGATATACTAAAGGAAAGAAAATCTTCTTTTAAGTATACACATGTATATTACTTTCGGTAAAAGATGCGAGAGTTGTCAGCAAAGAAAAAAATGTCTTCAATGAGCAATGCAAAAATGTATTTAATGTGAACACTTTTGTATCTGTTATCATGAAGTTGATTACTTTGTAATGTCTACAATGTAAAGTAACTCTGCAGGTTATGCTTTTAAGCGTAAATTAAACAAAAAACTTTTGAAGACAAAATGTTTGTTAACATGTGGGTCGCAAGTCATTGAAGGCGTGGGTAGTGTAACGATGTATAATTTGTGTATTCAGAATAGTCGACCTGGTTCTATGAAATTAACCTAAACCTTCAAAAGGTATTTGAACGATCACAGCTAAACTGTGGGATTCATTAGTCTTACAACAGAAGAAAGATGATTATTTCGAAGATAAGATTAGTTTGGTAGATGACCTAATATTGGGGCTTACCACGCTTATCCTTACAATACTAGATGGAATGCCTAACGGTGAAGGTTGCCACACTAAATTAGTAGAATTGTGTTATTACTGCAAATTACAGTATCGTGACTAACCATTTAGAGGCCGACCATAGAGAGGACAATCTCTCGTAGGCTTGCTTGATATACCTTCCGGGACACGGTGTAAGTTTCTGGTAGAGCAATGACTGTTATTCCTGATTAAGGACAACTCGTTATATCTTTTTGTCGGAAGCTGGCCACTGTTATAAGTTACCTAGGGCTTGTAATCATGGTTGACTACGCGCCTGAAAAGCATAACTGGTGTCTGTCCGATGACAATGGTGAACCCCCGATTTCTTTATAACTATAAGGCCAACCATCAAGTGTGATTTTCCCTTTAGTAAGGGAAGGGTCATATCTGTATATATTTGCAGGCCAATTATTTCATACTCATTTGAGGAAAATTATTTATTTGCTAAAAAAATCACCCCCCCCATCTTATATTCAACCAGGTAGGGACCCCTCAGCACGTTCAAGTCTGATATGTATACAATGTCGTTGCATTATTTAATAATGCAAGTATGTTCATGTAATACTGAAACTAATGGCCTGGATTTTACCAATTTTTTTTTCTTTTTTTTTTTTTTTGGCTAAACCCTCTGTCGTTTGAATTCAAACGTAAATGGGGAGGGATTTCTTAAAACCTAAGACCAAACTTAAAACTGATTTGGTGAAAGTGTAACACTACTGTTTTTCCATCATTTTTAACAAAAATTTGAAAATATTTTTGTCTTTAAAAAAAAAAAACATCATTTATAATCATTTCTGTCCAAAAAAAAAAAAACAAAAAAAAAAAACAACAAAAAAAAAAACAAACAAACAAAAACAAAAAACAAACAAACACAAAAAAACCCCCTGAATTTCTGATTCCAGAGTATGATTTTTAGATATCAAGAAATTCGACTTTTTTTCAATATATATAATAAGATTTTCTTACATAATTTTTTACTGATATCTATAGTATCAACAAATCAATTTACTGATGACATGAAATATGAAACGTCGCATAAGTATTTTAAGGTAATTTCTAGGTAGAAAAAAATCCTTCAGAAATCATCCGGTATCTATCAAAAAAACTCAATTTTCCGATCTCACAAAAAAATTCTATCAAAAACATAATCAGGATTTTTAAGATATGAAATATTCTGTTTTCTGATATCAGTTTTTTTTTATATATCAAAAACTTGAATTTCTGACTGAAAAAATTCTGATATCAGAAATCAAGTACAGCTATTTACTCGGATTGAATATATGAGAGAAACATTGAATATCAGTCATTCAATTTGTTGATATCAGAAATAATTGTTAATTTCTAATATAAAAAAATTAGTTTTTGATATCAATGATTTTCTGATATCAAAAATTCGAATTCTTAGCCGGTATCAAATATCATGTGTTGATATCAAACATTATTTTTCAACGTCAAACTTTTTTTTTTGTTATCAAGAATTCAAATTCATGATATCAAGAATTCTTTTCTTTCTCCTTTCTTTTGATTTCAGAAAATACCTCAAAAATACTAAAGCGGTGCCTCATTATGACAAAAGAAAATTCTTCTTATTTTTTTTTTACCCCAGAAATTATCTCCAAATTCTCGCATTTCACACAAAAAAATTCAGCATGTTATCATTGTGAAACTATTGATTTCACTATTTTAAACACAATACACTTGAGGATGCAATGTTGTGCTGTACAAGAGGGCTTAACCAAGCCAAAGAAGTTTACCCCGAAATAGTAATCGTAAGACTTAATAAAAATTTCAAAAAGATTGAAAGCATTTTACTAACGTTGATTTCAACGGGATTACAACGAGAAGAAAGACGAGAAACGATTAATGATGTTGCAGATGAAATCTTAAAGGACTTGCTGTTTATTTACCTGCTGTGCAATTCTGCAGGGATTGCCTCAGGATTTTTTGTAATCTCTTATTTCTAAATTATGTCATCAGAAAAGTCCAAGATGGATTCCGATGTGGAATCAAAAGTTGCCCAAAACAGACACAGTCAGTGGGTGAAGCTGAATGTTGGTGGGACTGTGTTTTTGACGACTAGAACCACCCTATGTAGAGACCCCAAATCCTTCCTGTATAGACTTATACAAGACGAACCAGACCTTAACTCAGACAAGGTATTTAAGTAGTTAATCTGTTTTATGTCATAACTATTATAGATTTGTGTATCCTGTTTTTGTTTACAACAGGCCTAATAAAAACAATCCACACGTGTAATGAATGTATCTAATCCACATAAAAATGATTAATTGTACTCATTATACCTAAAAATGTTTGTTAATACTGCTACTTTTTGCCTCTCAATAAACTTTTGATGGGACATCGGTTTATTTTCATAATCGATCATTGGTTGGAATCGGTTACTGCTTCTGATGCGATTTTACTGATCTTAGATTTGTATATAAAAAGCAGATTAATATGTTGATGGTGCGACCGTTAGGGCGAGCGCAGATACCTATACAGTTTTTTATTTACATCGTCTCTTCAAACCGCACATGACATTTGGTACGTCTAGATGTCTGATGTCACATGACGTGGTATGTAAGTTGCATAAGCAAATCTTAGCCTGAACAGCGTTAGTTTTAACGAAGAATGTTTAGTCTACTGTTTTTATTTTTTGTTGAACTTTAGTTGCTACCACAAGAATGTAGTTTGCAGTGAGGAATATGTGAAGTATGAAAGCCCTAGCACCAACGGTTCAAAAGTTATGGCCAAGGTTAAAGTTTTTCAAAAGTAGGTCAAACTCCAAGGTCAAGGTTAAAGGGTCAAAGTTGTTGGTATCCAAAGGAAGGACTTGTCACAAGGATTACACATGTGAAGTATGAAAGCCTTAGCACCAATTGTTCAAAAGTTATGGCCAAGGTTAAAGTTGGATAAAATTTTGCAAAACTGGGTCAAACTCCAAGGTCAAGGTCAAATATGGTGGTACCCAAAGAAAGGTCTTGTCACAAGGAATACACATGTGAAATATGAAAGCCATAGCTCCAACCAATCAAAAGTTATGGGCAATGTTAAAGTTTTTGCGGACAAACAGACAGACAGACGGATGGGCATGGCAAAAACTATATACCCCCGAATCTTCGATACGGGGGCATAAAAATGTTGATGTCATGTTCAACTTGAATGTTTTAAACTATAACAAAAATAAAGCATTCATTTTATAATTATGCATACATAATTGTTTACTGTACAGTTAAACAATTTGTTGTTTAATGTTGGTCAGTTGGGAAAAAAGTGTTAAAAGAACAAGTCTGTCTGTTTATTTACTGCTTCTTCATAGATAAAGAGTAAAACAAACTTATATCAGTGTTTGAAACTCAATATTAGCAATACCGGGTATTAGCTAGACATGCAGGGCTGACTGCTAGTGAAAGTTGTCAGCCCTGCCAAAACATTACTAGCTCGAGAAAATAAAAGTCTTTTATAACTTTGTTTTTAGCGATAATGTGAATTGGGCACGATCACCATAACTTCCATTCTGAATCTATAGGCTGTCGAATTCTACCCCTTTGCTTGTTGCACTTAGTTACCAGTACTATTAGTTGATTTAAGAGATATTTATCAAATATATGAATTTTAAATATGGCAAATTTTAACACGTCCAGCCGGGTATACGTGCAAATCTGTACGTCCGCATCAAAATTTGTGCGTCTAGGGCGGTAAAGCGCACGGTTATTTCAAACACAGCTTATATGTTAGAAAAATACATACTTGTATGTGTACTGGTATACAGAACCGTGCATTTAAATTTTAAATCATAAACAGACCTCTTAATTCATTACATATTTAAGTTTTCATGTCAATTTTTTTAGGATAGAAGTCTCACAACAAAGTTTAAATGTCAAACTTGATATTGTGAATAGGGTTTAATGGACTGGTTTACATGAAATATTTCGCCTGTTTAAAAGAATGAGAGTCTGTAGGATTGACCCATGGTGGCTTATTTGGCATATCTCACATTTCCTCTCATATACTGGTATATGCAGGGGTATGATGTATTTAAAGTTATAATCAAACATTAATTCAAAAAGTCAAATAGATTAATGTAAATAATTTTTTTTTAGCTAGACATTAATTTTTTGCATAATTAAGGGAGACTATCTTCTCATGAAAATTTTTCGGATATATTTGTGTTATTAAAGATTATAAAAATAACTGAAATTAGTTTTTTTTTTGGTGGCTTATTAAAACCAAATAATTACATGTATCTCTCAAAAGTAAGGTTATTTTGTACAGTAATAGAAGGGTAAAATGGGCCAGAGACCAGATTGGGAATCAAACCTTTGATTTCTGAACTCTAAATAGTATTCTACCATTGAGTTAATATGTTTATGTATGTATTAGATGTGTTTGGGGTTGGATCAGACTGCCCTTTCATTATAAATGCATCTTAAATAATTTTGTTATGAATAATCATGTTGAGGAGTTTTGATTGACAATTCATCCTTTGAATAAAACACAAAATATATGATACTTTATATTAGGACTCTTTGTAGTGTGAGAGCCCTGTGTAAAGCAAATATCCACCTTAAGGTTTTTCAGTATCTTATGAAATTTATTGTAAAATTCCATGCTCAATTGGAGAGATTTTTTTTTTTTCATTTCTACAGTAAACTTGTCTAATCCGTACACCACTGGTTCCAAAAAAATTGGCTGGATTAGACAACATACCGGATTAGACTACATTTTAAACAATTGAAATTACTGATAGGGACTTAAAATTTACATCGTATTAGACAAGATTTCGAAATACATAACATCCAGATTAGACAAGTTTCATTGTATATGTTTTATTTACAGTTGTGAAGTCTTCTGTAAAATTGTAGGGAAACAATCATTAGCAAATTTTGATTATTTTGTGAGGAGAAGTAAACCCAAAAAGTGATCTATATATGTATAGCAAAGATTCAAGCTCAGCTGAGAACTGACAGCTTGCATTCTTAGTTATAAGCTCTACTGGTCAGAGACCAGAAGAGCTTATGCAATAGTAAGGTGTCCGTCGTCCATCCGTCTGTCTGTCTGTCTGTCCGTCTGTCTGTAAACAATTTTTCAAAACGCTACTCCTCCTACAGTTTTAGTCTGATTTCAATATAACTTGGCACACAAGTAGACTACACTAAGATACATAATTTAGTGCATCGGTTTTTGATTTCGATGAACGGTGTTGCCATGGTTACTAAAAATAGAAATTTCTGTGAAATTCCTTTAAAACGCTACTCCTCCTACAGTTTTGGTCCGATTTCAATATAACTTGGCACACAAGTAGACTACACTAAGATACATAATTTAGTGCATAGGTTTTTGATTTCGATGAACCATGTTGCCATGGTTACTAAAAATAGAAATTTCTGTGAAATTCCTTTAAAATGCTACTTCTCCTACAGTTTTAGTCTGATTTCAATATAACTTGGCACACAAGTAGACTACACTAAGATACATAATCTAGTGCATCGGTTTTAGATTTCAATGAACGGTGTTGCCATGGTTCCTAAAAATAGAAATTTCTGCGAAATTCATTTAAAACGCTACTCTTCCTTCAGTTTTGGTCTGATATTAAAATAACTTGGCAAACAAGTAGACTACACTAAGATACATAATTTAGTGCATCAGTTTTTGATTTCAATGAACTGTGTTGCCATGGTTACTAAAAATAGAAATTTTTGTGAACTTTCTTTAAAAGGCTACTCCTCCTTCAGTTTTAGTCTGATTTCAATATAACTTGGCACACAAGTAGACTACATTAAGATACATTATTCTATTTATTGCTGCGTGTTGCAAAGTTTCAAATCCAAGTGCTACTTTTACTTTGTTTTATGTACAGACCAGTTTTATGTACAGACCAGTTTTTGATTTCAATGAAATGATTTCTACAGTCTCATCAGAGACTTCTGGTTGTTGGTACACTCTAATGTTAGATTTCATAATATCATTTATTACATTTTCAAGAGTGAAATAATATAATTTATTAATGAAAAAAGATATTAGATTCATAAACTTGTTATTTTCAGTGTGAAAATAGCAAAAGTGTTATTTTTACAGAGAAAATAATAAATTTTTGGCAGAAATGTCCTTCCATTCATGAAGAGTGTTAGAGAAAATACTCCCTAAACATAGTGAGAGTAAATAAACTATTCCGACACTGACATAAGTAAAACTACCAAAGTTTCTCCAAATTATTAAAATCCATGTTTACAGTTTTCAGTCTATCAATCGCTTAGCTGTGATCTCACAACAGCTCAGCTATGATGTCATAGCCTATGACACTGTGTTACAAAAAGACAGCTAATAGGTGTTAGGGCCAAAAGGGAAAGCCAAAGAAAATGTCATATTAAACAGAAAATTTAATGTCTTATAGTTGGATATGAAATTTACTCCTTAGACAGGATTTTTTTTAAAATTTTCACTCATGGTCTGCACAAGTGAAAATCTTTAAAAAAAAAAAAAAAAAAAAAGACGAATTCTGTCCCATTGTGAACTTAAGTCCATATCCAACTTCAAAACATTGAATATCCTCAGTATATCCTCTGATTCCTCTCTGTTGTTTACAGGATGAGAATGGTGCTTATCTGATTGACCGGGACCCTACTTACTTTGGGCCTGTCCTGAATTACCTCCGACACGGAAAACTAGTGCTGAACAAAGACCTGGCAGATGAAGGTAAACACCATATTTTCTGGATTTAATTTGAAGTCTTTTTGACATACAGTAAAAAACACTGATGGAAAAGTGCCAGGGATGATCAACTTTGATTTGTTATAAACAATGTTTGTTTTAAACTGTGCGGAATGAAAATCACTTTGCTGTAAGTGTGAATTCATTTTATTTAGGGCATATGCTGTAACCTTGTTTTACTGTAATTTGTTTTCAACTATTCTGTCCTGATGAATTGAAATCTTATTAAGCAAAGGCAAAAAAAAAAATTAAATTTAGCCAAGAAAACATATATATAAAAAGAATCTCCCATGTTTTTAGCTCATGTGAACCAAAGATTCAAGTGACTTTTTCTGATCCTTTGTCTTTCGTCATCTCTCAGTCTGTTCGTCTGTTAACTTTTTACATTTTCAACTTCTTTTCATGAACCACTGACCCAATTTCAACCAAACTTACTTCAAAGCATTCTTGGGAAAAAAGAATGTAAATTTATTCAAATGAAGTGCCAGACCCTTTTGAAATGGGAGATAATTACAACATAGTGAAAATATATGGTGGGTGTCTTTAAAAAATCTCCTCAAGAATAACTGAGCCGGAAAAGTTGAAACTTATGTGAATTTAGTTCCTTAACATAATGTAGATTCAAATTTGTTCAAATAATGACCCAAATGGATAGGTGGGGCCACAATAGATAGTTTTCCTATGATGTTTTTTGCCTCCGAGTTATTCCCCTTGGCTGCCATATTGTAGGTCAAAGTGGTGGATTTTCCTCTTTGAGCAACCAATTTTTACAATATTGAAATTATGAATTAAAGGATGCTTCAAAGGGGTCTGGACACAGTTGCATTGCCGTTTTGTTTACTATTTCAAATTTTTATTTTTATTCAAAAATAATTTCAGTTTAATAAATTGAACTTGCATGAAAATTGGTAAAGACATTATTGATTACATCAGATCAAACATCTGTTTTTGTAAACATGGGTATGAGCTCTGTTATTGTTAATGTTAACCCTTTTTAACATTTTACCGGATGTGTTCAATTTGTTTAGTCTGCACACATCACTGAGCACGGACTTACAATACAAGTGAGTTGGATTTGCTTTCTCACATTTCTAATCTGAATTTTCTGGATTATAGTTTTGATATTGTTTATAAATTCACAATGAATTCTCCACTTTTCTTAAATTAAAAGGATAAAGTTTACTTAGTGAGAGTACATGGATGCATGTCAATCAAGCGTATCCCGAAATTCATAGTTTAAGTAATTTCCAGATGGAAGAAGTTCCTAAACACGCTTTTATAATATTTTTACATATTTTTATTTTTTTTTCTCTACATTGGTCTAAAAATAGATCGGGAAATTCCAAATTGAAACAAATAGATTTGGAAAGCTATTTCACTTGCTACCAACTTCCACTCAGGTGAACTTAAAAGAGAATATATAAATTGGGGAGGGGGTGGTTGGGAGGGGGTGTAGCCCCCCCAACACTTTTTTTCCTGAACGTAAATTTTTACTTTTAATTTAGGCTAAAAAATCTTCAGTATTAGGCTGGTCCCTGACTAATGGACCCCAAAACAAAATTTGAAGTTAAGAGAATTCTCTTTTCATGGGGCTAATCAAAGATTTTTTTTCAGCAGTCAGATTTTCCTGATAATTTCCCCTTTCAAAATCGATCCTATAAAAGAGCCTGACATTTCTTTTCTTCATAGCAACTAAACTAGATGCAGATTTTAAAAAAGATTCAAAATAATTACGACTGGTAATGTTTATTTGACCATGTTTCTCTCATGGCTAGGACTTCAGCAAATGTAAACAAGATGGCATGAATTCTTTAATTAGTTTGTATCATTTAATCATTGAATCATATTATAAAACAATTATTGCTGTTTTTTCAGTCAATACGATGATTTAGCCACCTTCAAAGTACAATATTCACCTCGCCCTTCGGGCTCGGTGAATATTGTACTCCTCAGATTGCTTAATCGTCGTATTGACCTCAAAAACAGCAATAATTGTATATTATTTTGACATTACAAACGTTGAACACCTTGCACGTGCAACGTTGAAAATCAAAATTTACACTCACATCAAAGAGTGTAACGATAGTAGCTATTAGCTCTTCCATTAATTGTGACTTACCCTAAGGATAACACAAACTGAATAATACATGATAGCATGTTACTCAGTTTGTTTTCACACACCATGGCAGTTATGAGACAGCATTTTTCAAATAATAATATTAAAATTCAATGCTTAAATATCTGTCAGTTGTTCTTGTAGTGCTGCATTTGATCTTTATTTTCTGAGTGAGTGAATATATAAAAGTTAACAGAGTATTTCCATTCTCTGGCACCTATAGTTTTTTTTTTTTTTTTTTTTTTTTTTAAAACACAGATTTTGTATTCAGAAATGCATATTACTAAATGTGCCTTGAATGCTGCATATTAAAGCTTTTAGAGTAAGTGAATTCCCAAGTGGATACAAGTTTGACAATGATCAACTTCATGATATCACTAAGGATGAATGTGCTATGCTGAGGATGTATTAAGTGGACTAAGTAAATTCGGTAGTTTATTTAAATTTTCATTGTCCAAACTTGCACAGAATTGGACCATTTAAATTCTGGAGTTACTTTTAAAGTTTCATTGTCCAAACTTCCACAGATGTTGTGTCTAGGGATGCATATTATTGATGTGCTTAAGGCCATCCTTAAAAAATTGTTTGTTTGGAATTGTCGCCTTGGAGGTTTCAGACCCAGGAGGGAGGGAGGGAATTTTTTTTTTTCAAAATTACAGTTAAATTAAAAATTGATGATAAAAATCTCAATAAGGGATGAGCACATTATTTTCTGCCTTTTTGTAAAGGGTATCTCCCATCAACCAGGAGCCCAGTTTTGCTTAGATCCTACACTTATTAAGTGATTGGGTGGCACAGTGGTAACAGGCCAAGAATTGTTTGAATAAAAAAATCTTATTTTTGGTAAATAAAATTTTTCAAGGAGGGGTCATTTCAATGAGGCAGGAGGCAATTCCAAGCAAGCAATAATTTTATTCTGGCCTAAGTGATCTGTATTTTTTAATAATTGTGAAATCAAATCTCTGGGAGAAGTCCACTCCAAAGTTACTTCACGTTCAACAATAACAAAATTTGCATAGGCATTACATTAGGTGATATATGTAACCAATAATATTTCAGGTACTAGCACATGACCAACAATTTACAAATTAAATAGGAAGCTGAATTTTTTCAGTACTCTGCCTTTAGTAATGAGTACTTATATGCATACATTGGTGTCTCATATAATCAGAATTTGAATCAACATTTACACTTATCCTTGGAAAGTGGATCTTTTCAATATTTTCAATTGACATCACTCAGAGTCAGCAACAGAATGTCAGTACATGTATTTTAACTACATGTATTATACAGGACTGTAGCTCATAGGTTGTTTTTTTTTTCCATTAGAGGAAATGGGGAAGGGAGAATTTACCATTTAAGAAATAAATGTTTGAAAATATGAGTTTTCATTAATGTTTACTAGCTTAATATGTAAAATATGAGTTTTTTTTTTAATTTTTAGTGGCCAAAATAGAAAATTTTACATGGTTTGATCCAGAAATCTGCTTTTCTGGTACAAAAAAACTGAAACTGTTAGTTCAAAATGTGCATGGATAGATAAATCCCATTTTCTGTTGTTAAAAGAATCTGTTTGCAAGACCTGTATCAAAATTCCGTCATGCAAAATTCATGTAAGCAATTTGGCTTTTTCTGCCTTTGGGTGTAAAACCAAAACAATTACACCATTCAATACTCTTGCTAGATTTCCCAAAAGGTATAAGTGGGATGTCAAATGATGATACGTATGCCATATGGTTAAAAGCTTTCTTCAATGTGGTCTTGATTGCCTGGTTGAAACAATACAAATGATGTCTAGAGGGATGTGGACATAAATTGCTTTGGAAGCAATGTCTCATCTACCAAAATTCCACAGTTGTGTTAGATTTACATGCAATCCAGGCTTATGAACCAATCTTTATTGCCAGCCATTTTCAAACTGTGATCAGCGTATACCTTTTTTTTATTATTTTTTTCTTAAGCAATGTTTAGAGTCAGATACACAGTCTGCATTGATTTTGGTTCAGGTAGATACCTGGGAACAACACTATTATGGCAAAATGACGAGTTTATCGACTAGGCTAGCTCTGGGCTTTATCTTTGGCTTTTTTTGCTGGCTGTGAAATTGATCTATGACTTCCTTTGTTTATCGGGTGGACTGCCAGATGATTCCAAGCAGTCTGTCCACCCACTGCAAGGATGTAATATCAACGTTTAATATGATATTAAAGTAAATCACGACTATCAGAAGTATAGCCATTATTGATTTTGTATTGAAGCCTCTAAGTCTGTTTGGTTAATTAGTGATTGCTTAATGTAAATCCATTCACTAAGGCCACATGGCCATCCTGCCTTGTGGGAAGACATATATCATGTACAGTTTGATAAATCTGGTGTACATTAATTAGGGGAATTGATTGCTGATTGAATCCCTGTTGATATAAGTGATGTCTCAATGGAATGATTTCTGAACAATTTGTCACCCATGAGACTATGTATAAACAAAGTTTTCCTCTAAATTAATTTCACTTCAGAATATTGCATCAGACATGGACATTTGATCACCAAAGTGGTAATGTGTTTTTAGGTCCCAAGAGAATCCCTGATTTCATTCAAGTTGTTTTGTGACTTTTCTATTCATCAGCAGCAATCTGGTATATCAGTCCTTCTTTATTTATACTTAAATTTATTACAGCGTAAGGATAAGTAATTGTGAGGAATCAGGAAGCTCATGATAATTCATGCTTAATTGCTTTCACTACTTATAAATACCAGTTATCACACTGCTTCTGTCAGTTATCACACTGCTTCTGTCAGTTATCACACTGCTTCTGTCAGGTATCACACTGCTTCTGTCAGTTATCACACTGCTTCTGTCAGTTATCACACTGCTTCTGTCAGTTATCACACTGCTTGGATCGACTGCTTATGTTATTTATCTAACCGCTAATTTCAGATATTACACTGCTTATTTTAGTTGTTACATGCTTATATGACTAATAACACTGCTTATGTCAGATATTACACTACTTAATCACAATCACACAGCTTATGCCAGTTATCACACTGCTAAAATCAAATATAACACTGCTTATAACAGTTATCATTCAGCTTATATACAAGCTATCACAGTGCTGATGTCAGTTATCAAACTGTTTATGTCAATAATCACAGTGTAAAATCAAATTCTGGCAGTGCTTATGTCAGTCATTACACTGCTTGTGTCAGTTATCACACTGTTAAAGTGAATTATAACAGTGCTTATGTCATTCATCAAACTGCTTGTGTCATTCATCACGTTGCTTGTGTCATTCATCACACTGCTCTTGTCATTCATCACATTGCTTGTGTCATTTATCACACTGCTTGTGTCAGTTATCACACTGCTAATGGCAGTTATCACATTGCTTATGATAGTTATTACACTGGTTATGTCAGTCATCATATGACATATGTCAGTTATCATACTGTTTATGTCAATTATCACACTGTTTATGTCAGTTATCACACAGTTAATGTCTGGTACACTGTTTATTTTTGTAATTGCACTACATATGTACTTATACTTATGTCAATTATTGCACTGTTTATGTTAGTTATTACACTGCTTATGTCAGTTATCACAATGGTTTTTTTTTTAGTTAATACACCGCTCATGTCAGTTATCAACCACTTCTTATTTATTTGTTACACTACTTATGCTAATTATGACACACTACTTATGCTAATTATGACACACTGTTTATGTCAGTTATCACACTGCATATGTCTCCATTAATGTTAATTATTACATTGCTTATATCAGTAACTGATACACTTTATTTTAGTTATCACACTGCATATAACAGTTATCACACTGCTTATATTAGTAAACGAACTGCAAATATCAGTTATTACACTGTGTATGTCAGTTATTACACTGTTTATTTCAGTGATATCACTGCTTATGACAGTTATGACACTGCTTATATCAATTATCAAACTGCTTTTGTCACTTATTACACTGCTTATCTTAGTTATTAAACTGCTTATGTCAATTATTTCACTGCTTATGTCAGTTATTGCACTAGTTATATTAGTTGTCATACTATTTATGTCAGTAACCACACTGCTAATGACGGTTATCACAATGCTAATATCACTTATCATACTGTTTCTGCCAGTTATATCTGTGCTTATGTCAATTATTACACTGCTATGATCATTTATTTAAGGAATAAATGTCTAATTTTTTTGATTCATGATGTGATCAATCGAGTGGCTTGCGTGATAATTTGCATAAACGCCAAAGGCGTTTATGCATAAAATTATCACGCAAGCCAATCGATTGATCATCGTCATGAATCCAAAAAATCTGACAGTTATTCCTTATATTTACATTCTCCTGATTCTGCAAATTCCCGTGCTAATAGCCCCGCTTCTGTCTCTATTTGTCCCGCCCCGCACGTGATTTTTTTTTAGCCGCGCCTATCGATGAACCAGTAGATTTATGTAGAAATAAAGTATTTTTACAATTTGTAATTTTATCTCGGGACAAAGACATTGGAAATGTAAATATAACATTGTTTATGTCAGTTATCACACTGATTATGTCAGTTATCACCCTGGTTTTGGCAGTTATTGCACTGCTTATGTTAATTTTCACACACTGCTAATGTCAGTTGTCACATTGCATAGTTCAATTATCACAGTGCTTAAGTCAGTTATCACATGCATATGTCAGTTATCATCACAGTATTTATGTCAGTTATCACAGTGCTTATGTCATCACATTTCCCCAGGTTTGATATTTTCTGATGGATTCCAGATATTAGACACTTATTCTTGTTAGTAAAGATCAAGCTTTTCAGTTTTAGAGAAGACCATCCTTTGTTATCTAGTAGTGATCATAGATGAGATATTAATATTTTTCATATCCTTGGTTATATCATATCATATTTATCATATCACAAAAACCATTGTGACATCACAACCATGGATTGTTTTCATAACTGTGGTTCTGATGTCACAATGGTTTTTGTGTGAATTTGATTAAGACAATTATTTTGGATTTACATATATAAAACAGTGTAAAACATGATAACTATTGTGTAAAACATGTGACAAAAAGAATTTCTCCCATGGTTTGTGGTTGGATATGATTTTTTATTCAACCAGTATTGTGTTTTTATTCCCAAGCCTTGGTGAGGAGATGAAAACAGACAATGAGTTGGATCCTATATTTATGGATTTATTTGGATATATCTTTATATACACTGTTTTTTGAAGCCAGAATAAGTCCTTCGCGAACCTTGATCTATCTTGGACAAGCTCACTGATAACCTGGTTTGGAGTCTCGGAGGAATCAATGAAAAATGATAGATTTATAAGCTCTTGTTTCATCATTAACACGATGAGCAGTGGCCTGGATTAGACTTTACAATGGACTCAATATCAGATTCCTTTCTGGTGATTTATACTTGATTTTGATTTTGGCATATTACACTATATACAATCATCTACCTGTGTAATTACATGCCATGGGATTGAGAGAAGAAATCTCTCTGCTTCTTGAATTAAAGGCATTGATATATGTAGTATTGCTTATGTGTCAGAGTTTGTTTAGATAATCATGTTACAAACGACTCCACCAGAATCACATAAAGAACAGCTGATGACTTCTAGCTGATTTTCCTTAGCTGAGGCAGCCATGTGTCTCACCAGGCTTTGTATTACACTTTAATTGTCTTCTTATTTCAGGTGTGTTAGAGGAGGCAGAATTCTACAATATAACAGACTTAATAAAGCTCGTTAAAGAAAAAATCAAAGAGAGGGATGCTAAACAGAATCAGGTGACCAATTTTTCCTGTTGTTGTTGGCATCCAAGAATAAAATTTAAGGAAGGATGGGCTTATGGTTTATATATGTATACTGAGTTCATCCATTAAAAAAAATCTTCAGGAACGATTTTTAAATGGATGACTCTGATGTCCTTGAATATTTTTAATTTTTAGCTCACCTGAGTCGAAGGCTCAAGTGAGCTTTTCTGATTGAAATTTGTCTGTTATCTGTTGTAGTCGTCATTGTTGTTGTTGCAAACTTTTCACATTTTCATCTTCTCAAGAACCACTGGGCCAATTTCAACCAAACTTGCCACAAAATACCCTTGGATAAAGGGGATTCATGTTTGTTCAAATGAAGGGCCACACCTTATTCCAAGGGGAGATAATTACGAATTTGTGAAAAATTTATGGCATCATTTAAAAATCTTCTTCTCAAGAACCACTGTACTAGAAAATATGAAACTTATGTGGAAGCATCCTCAGGTAGTGTAGATTCAAGGTTGTTTAAATTATATGACCCCTGGAAGTAGGGTGGGGTCACAATGGGCGATCAAAGTTTTACTCAGGAATACAAAGGAAAAATCTTTAAAAATCTTCTTCTCAAGAACAGCAAAGCCATGATTAGTCATATTTATATGGAAGCATCCTCAGGTAGTGTGGAATAAACTTTGTTCAAATCATGACCCCCAGGGGTAGGGTGGGGCCACAATGGACAATCAAAGTTTTATATAGGAAACATAGAAAAAAAATCTTCTTCTCAAGAACAGCAAAGCTAAGATTAGTCATATCTATATGGAAGCATCCTCAGGTGGTGTGGAATATAGTTTGTTCAAATCATGACCCCCAGGGGGTAGGATGGGGCCACAATGGGTGATCAAAGTCTTACACACAGGAATATATAGGAAAAAATCTTCTGCTCAAGAACAGCAAAGCCTAGCTGCAATAATGTAGCCCTCTCCGATTTTTTTTTTTTTTGGGGGGGGGGGAGGGGGGGGATATCAGATTAAAAAAAAAAAATCGGAGAGGGCTACATTATTGCAGCTAAGCAAAGCCATGATTAGTCATAATAATATAAGAGCATCCTCAGGTAATGTAGATTCAAATTTGTTCCAGAGTATAAAGGGTCCATAACAGGGTATCATAGTTATACAAAGGAATGAGAGAGATATGTCAATAAAAAAATTCTTCTTAAGAACAGCAAAGCCATTATGTGTCATATTAATTCAAAAGTATCTTTAGGAAGTGTAGATTCAAGTCCCCCCCCCCCCTCCCCCCTTCCAAGCCACTTTTATATTTAAACTTTTCAATACTGAACTGACTTCTGCTTTTTCCTAGCAAAAGTGCTCAGGTGAGTGATGTGGCCCCTGGCCCTCTTTTTTTGTATTTGGAAGCCAACAAAAGATAGTTTGATTTCATTTGAACCATAATTTATTTAGTATACTATACATTTAGGGTAGTAGGCAAGGCCCTAAATGAGTGTGCATCATAGAGGACTTTGTCAAGTCAAATGTTATTTATGAATGAACTAAAAAGGAAAAACATTATATATTTTTTTTCATTTTAAGTACCCAATATACTAATAGAAATATATTGCACATGTACTTATATAGATACACTTGCCTTAGAAGAAGCTTTGATTTAGAAGTCAAAGTGTAACTCTGTTAAGATGTTGCAAAATTTTATATTTCAAATTACCTCACAAGACTTATTTATTTTATTTAGAATCTTGTGTCCTCATTTTATTCTTTGATTAATTTCAGTCCAGCACCAAAAGTGTGTACCGAGTTCTACAATGTTCAGAAGAGGAACTCACTCAGATAGTCTCAGCTATGTCAGATGGCTGGAAGTTTGAACAGGTAAGTAGGAGTTCATAAGAGTCTGATCTATGTTGATGGCTAGAAGTTGAACAGATAAGCTAGGGTTCATAATAGGAAGTTTATCAGGTAAACTGGGGATCATAGCAGGGAGAAACATTAACTTTCAGATTCACTTGCCCTTCAGGCAAGTGAAGTCAAACTTTGACTTGTCTGAATGCAAAACTTGGTTGCCTAAAATTAGGAATGAAAAATTTATAACTTAATTTATTACTGTAAACTGGTAAATATTATGATAAGAAAAAATGTGACCAGATACACTACTGTGAATTTGGCAAGTTGAACTACCTGAAAAAAAATTTGATGCTACGTTTGTACATAAATGTATGCCACTGTCTTGTAAACTTGCATTGCAATGCGTTTCCTTTAAATAATAAAATTCAAATTTTTAAAAATTGTTTTTGGTAGGATCTTTTTCTGAATTTTGATTTTCTGTTACTGTTAACTGTTAAGCAACGCTAACAAAGATAGGAGGGAATATGGTCAAACAGTTATGTTGATAGCTGGAGGTTTGAACTGGTAAAATGGGGTTCATAAGAGGGAATATGGGGTTCATAAGAGGGAATTATCTTCTAAGGGTCAAACCTCAAGGGAAAGAAATTTAAACATTTTTAGGAAATTTATTACATCTTCAAAATTTCTCTGATTATTCCTTGATGCAGACAGATGGTGCCACAACCAATATTGTGAAATTCTTTTTCATTTCATGCCCTTAAAGATGGGACTAGGTTGATTTTATAGCAAAAATGCATTAGAAGTATATATTTAAAATCTTTACTCCTAAATACAAAATGTACACATAATGTAAATTTTAAATTGTGACAATAAATAATAAATTCTGTATCAAGTTTATAACTTTCATGTCACTTGCGTTCAGAGTTTGAGTTTCAGATGGGGTAGGTTGATCATATGTAGAAAACTCATGATACTCAGTGACCATCAGGGCTTTTGGGCCTTATGAGTTGTTAACAGAAACATTGAAGAAGTAAGCTTAGGATTATTCAGTGGCGGATTTAAGGGTGGGTGCACCCAGCGCCCCCCCCCCCCCCCCCAAAAAAAATTGTCAAAGTTACCGTAATTCATAGTTTTGTAGAGAAAATGTGAAAATGTCTAATTGGTAGACCTCATTTTTACCCTACAAAATCCCCCCCCCCCCCCACCACCACCAGGGCTTTGCCCTGGACCCAGACCCCCGGCCTACTTTTTGCTCCCCTTCTAACTTCAATTCCTGGATCTGCGCCTGTTATTAGATAGGATCTGATCATTCTCTTTTTCTAATGACATGAACTTTGAACAGATAGGCTTCAGACTTGTAAAAAGCTTTCTTTTTTGTAAAAATGTAAAAAGCTTTCTAATCTACTGTTATGTTCTTGACTGTTCAACGGAATCAAGTTTCTGTTACATGAGAAAATAAAATTGACATTGTTAACTAAAAAAATTATTACTACTACCTTTTAGGTTAATTGAATCAAAAGTAACCATGTATTTCTGTTTTTTTTTTTTTTAAGTGAAATTGTTTGAAAAACTAATGAGTAACTTTGTTACAACAAGAACAATATCTAATCAGATGGAAAACAATATCTAAACACAATTTAATACTGATTCTTTACTATTTTGTTTTCAGTTGGTGAACATTGGATCCCAGTATAATTATGGAAGTGAAGATCATGCTGAATTTCTTTGTGTAGTCTCTAAAGAATGTCCCAATATTCTCAATGGCCAGGAGTCAGAACCCTCAGAGAAAGCCAAGGTTACTAGCTTGTAACTCAAGTATTAAGCCCTAGAGTAATGTTTACTTCTGTAAATTCAATCCAGGAGAGCTGCAGTCTCATCAGAGACATCTGATTATGTTTATAAAAACAGCATATATTCAAAGAACAAATTATAACTGTTTTTTTCTACAAATATTGAGTATTATAGCATCTCGTGTAATTGTAGGTGTTACAACAGAAAGGTTCACGGATGTGAGACCGCCACATGTAGTCGAGTGTAAATCTGTCGACATCTCATCACACGGACCAACGCATCAGACAGGGTCACAGTCATAAGGCACCTGTCCCCAGACCTCTCCCATCTCTCCAGACATCCCCCTCCCCTTTGGTGCAATAATTACCAAAATTTATTCCAGAGTTTCTCCTTAAACCTCAGTTCAGGAGACCTGCCCTATTTTATTGAGTCAGAACTTAGAATTTTATGTGTGAGATTTTTATCTACAGTTACATAAGAGGAACATAACCATCGTACTGTCTGTGGTTTACAATACCAGGCATGTTTTCCAAGTCTTTGTTAAGAGTTGCATAACATAAGGTAGATTTATCTCAAAATTATGTCATATGATTTTTGTTTGAAAAAGTTTAATTAACCTCAAGTTTTGGATCAGATCCTAGTTCATAACAATTGCAACTCAGTCTAGGTGGAAATTTTTTTTGACAGTTTTTTTTCTAAATTCAACATGAGCTGAAGTGTTCTTACATTGTGGCATCTTTTGATTTCATACGTTCATTTTACTTAAGGTATCGCTTTCATTTAGGACATAAATAACAGTCTATGGTATATACATGTATTATTCTCTTATCCCAGGTAGAGCATTAGGAGAGTTTTCTGTGTATGTAATACGTGAATTGTTGTCAGTATATGATATATATAGACAGTAGGTGTTATGCATGGTACAGTATATGCCCATTATTTGTTACCTATAGACACCAGAGGTCCTTTTGTGCTTTTATGACTGGTTCTTGGCATTGTAAGGATTTTGAAGCCTTTTCTTGTATTATATACCTTTGATAAAAATGCCTTTCATTTACTATAGCTCTATTTTACTTATGTAGATATGGTTTAAGAGCATTTTGAACCTTTTTTTAAAAAAATTGCACAAAGAAAGTTTATTTTTTAACTTTGCAAGTTTTACATTGTGACAAATGATATTGTATAGCTTGGATAAAGTTGAGTTTTATGATCCATATTTGTTCTCTTGAAAAACAGTCTGAAATGTAGCCTTAGAATATTCAGAATATGGAGATATTGGTTGAAAATTTCAGTTTCCATGTATTCTGTAATATTAAAAATTTGTCAAAATTTCCCAGGTACTTAAATAAGCACAGGTATGATTATGTATATGCAGAACTGTTCATAATTTGGACCAGATGGCTGCCATGAAAATTATACACTTTAAAACATGTCTCATCTAGAGGTCAGGATTATCTTCCATCTTGTAGGAAGAGCAGTATCTCAGTTTTGCAAATACCAAAGATTTTTGATTTTGACAAGTTTTAATTTCATATATAGGCTTAACTTAGATATATTTGCCAAGCTTTGAAGCAAATTATAGTGAAAAGAAAACCAGCATATGTCTGTTGAGAAATTTCTTGCTTGTTCAAGAAATTTAACAATCAACGAAAATGTTAGCAAGATAAATAGGATGTTCAATCGCTATGAAAGTTTTTGACTTCTGAAGAGGGTCAACAAGGTTTTTTTCATGCAGGTGTAAGAATCTAACCTCCTTTTTATTTAATTTTTTTTACACCAATTCGATTGTGTATCGTTACGTGATGTGGCTATGGTCTCTGCTGTTGTGTGTGCCTTTTTTGACAACATTAAGTCACTGTCATCTCCATAATAAGTCTACTCTCTTGTATTATCAACATTTATATGGCATACAAACCCACCTGATTTAGATCACTGGTCAGACTTTAGAACTGATGTAAAAGATGGAAGCTTAAAGCAGGCTTGAACTGTACTGTGGTTAAATATTCTGTGTCATTATATATTTATAAATTATTTCATATACAGTATTTATAAGTATTATTGAAGGTTGTATATTGATATTTAACACCATAATTACATGTTAGTGTATTGTAAAATTGGGAACTATGCAAATCCCAGACATGATGTAGATTTGAAGCTTTTGATGTTCTGTCAGGATGATGCTGGACATTGTGTTATCCCCGTTTGTATATCATGTCTGTGTTGCCTCCCTTTGACTATGCTACCTTTTAACACCCCCCCCCTCCCCCCAGATAGCTTTACTAGGACATAGAACTATACAAGCTAGGCTTCCTCTTGATATTGAGTGTTCATCTGTACACATGTTGCATAAGTCCAGATTATGAACAAAAATCTAGCTGAAATTCTTGAAATTTGTGAAAGTTCTCAATGTGATGAATTTTTAAAGTATTGTTACCCTGAAATGTGAGACTGATGTACAGATTTGATTGGCAGCACATTTTTACCCCATTGTGACATGTGTATAAATGTCCGTATGCATAGAAATAATTGACTTTGTATTTTATTGTATCTGAGTAGCACATTGTATAATATATGATATCTTTACCTGACCATTTGGAAAACATTCTGATTAAATTATGAATGTATATTTATTCTTGTTTTAATAAGCTTTGTGATAAATGTTTTAATGAGCTTTTTGGTTATTCATAAGATGTTGGATTATGTTTACCGTCATCCTTGGTGATACAGAATTTTAATCTCCTGGTTCACCTTATTTGGTCCTGTGAAATGGAAAAATTAAAACTTTTCAGCTTGGCTGGACATGTTTAATAATGATTGGACTCATGGTAACAACAAATCTTTATAAAAATTGCATAAAATTTCTTGCTAGTTTAATGTACCAAGTATGTGATGTCAACTGCGTCACTTTGTATTTATAAAAAAAATTCATCAATGAACCTTATTGAATACACTTGATTAAATCATTTTTTCTGCAGAGTTGCAGAACATTATGATTTCTAAAAGCCTGATCTCTATTATGCCAAGGCTCAGGGATTTTTTTTTTTATATAAGTATTAACTAAAGCATTAGACTTCTTCTAAAATTGGCCTAAAGTTATTAACTGGTATACCAAAAGGGCCATTATAATTATGCATTACGTGAACTTTGCTAAAGTGTGTTGAAAGCCTTGACATTCACAATACCATAACACAACGCGGGGAGGTCAAAAGGTTGTATAGTTAAATTGAGGGAGCAGTCTTTACTGTTCAAAGTGAGCAGTTTGACCATTGATGTTTCCATGGTAATTAAAATGAATGATTTGTTAAAATTAATAATTTTTTTTTAACAATAGGCCTATGGGCCACATTGCTCACCTGAGAACTGTGGCTATAAAAAAAGCAAAAAATCAGTTCAGTATTGAAAAGCTTAAATGCATAAGTGGTCCCGACCTACCCCTAAAAGGGGAGGGGGGGTATGATTTGAACAAAATTGAATCTACCGGTACACTAACTAAGGATGCTTATACATTTCTTTGACTAACTGTGGCTTTTTTCCTTTTTTTTTTTTAATGCTTTATTTTTTGAAAAAGTTTTCATATACATAAGATCAAACAACACAGACATATATGTACAAACACACCCACACACATCCACACACTCACTGTGCACCTTTCCCCCCCAACAAAAACCAACTGTTCAATATTACAGCTATAGTTATACTAATTAGAATTTCTTATATTAACAAATCAAATCAAGCATTGCCCATTTACTATACATTTTAGTTTTACAGTGAAAGTTACTTTCATAACATTTTTCAATTTTTCTATAATACTTAAAAATGTTAATTGCTTCTGTAAATTTAGGTATTGTACATTGAGATCTTGAGTGATACAAGTACTTTTTTCCTAACAAGATAAGAAAATTTTTCTAAACAACTTCCATCAATGTTACCAAGCATCACCTTTTGTTTTGAAATTACATAATCATTTCCAATAGCACGATACCAGTTTTCAAAATCTCTCCAAAACCTGGTTACATGTATACAATCATAAAAAAGATGAATCAATGTTTCTGGATCTGTTTTACAGAAAGAACAAACATTATTTTCAGCAATTTTTATCTTGTGAAGAAAAGAATTTGTGGCTAGGAAGCCCTTAAGAATTTTATATTGAAAGTAAATTATTTTGGTGTCCTTTGTGCATATGGATGCATTCCGAAGGGAAAAATTCCAGTGTTTTTCTGTGATAGGTTCATTTAAATAAATCTCCCATTTTAACTTTTTGGGCTCTGGTGCCGTAAATTTCTTATCTTATAACTTTATACAGAAATTTCATACTTGTTTCTTGTTTTTTCCTAGAAGTTTGAACTTTCATTGTGGTCCCGTGCTACCCTGGGGGTCATGATTTGAACAAACACTCTACACTATCTGAGGGTGCTTCCATATAAATATGACCAGTCGTGGCTTTGCTGTTCTTGAGAAGAAGATTTTTTCAAACAATTTCCTATGTTTCCTATGGGGGGGGGGGGGGTGTACTTGAGAAGATTTAAAAAAAAATTTCCCATATATTCCTTTGTAAAAATTTGATCCCCCATTGTGGTTCCTCCCTATCCCAGGGGTCATCATTTGAACTTGAATCTACACTACCTGAGGATGCTTCTATATCAATATGACTAAACATAGCTTTCCTGTTCTTGAGAAGAATTATTTTTATTATGCCCCCGGATCGAAAGATCCCGGGGGTATATTGTTTTTGTCCTGTCTGTCTGTTTGTCTGTTTATCTGTTTGTCTGTTTGTCCATTTGTCTGTCTGTCTGTTGTCAACTTTAACCTTGCCCATAACTTTTGATGGGTTGGAGCTATGACTTTCATATTTCACATGTGTATTCCTTGTGACAAGACCTTTCTTTGGGTACCATCATATTTGACCTTTTGACCTTGACCTTGGAGTTTGACCAACAATTTTATGAGACTTTAACCTTGGCCATAACTTTTGAACAGTTGGTGCTTGACCTTGGAGTTTGACCAACAATTTTATGAGACTTTAACCTTGGCCATAACTTTTGAACAGTTGGTGCTTAGGATTTCAAACTTCACATGTGTATTCCTTGTGACAAGACCTTTCTCTGGATATCAACCACTTTGACCCTTTGACCTTGACCTAGGAGTTTGACCTACTTTTGAAAAACTTTAACCTTGGCCATAACTTTTGAATGGCTGGTGCTTAGGATTTCAAACTTCACATGTGTATTCCTTGTGACAAGACCTTTCTCTGGATATCAACCACTTTGACCCTTTGACCTTGACCTAGGAGTTTGACCTACTTTTGAAAAACTTTAACCTTGGCCATAACTTTTGAATGGTTGGAGCTAAGGCTTTCATACTTCACATATGTAATCCTTGCGACAAGACCTTCCTTTGGATACCAACCACCACTTTGACCTTTTGACCTTGACCTAGGAGTTTGACCTACTTTTGAAAAACTTTAACCTTGGCCATAACTTTTGAATGGTTGGTGCTAGGGCTTTCATACTTCACATATGTAATCCTTGTGACAAGACCTTCCTTTGGATACCAACCACTTTGACCCTTTGACCTTGACCTAGGAGTTTGACCTACTTTTGAAAAACTTTAACCTTTGCCATAACTTTTGAATGGTTGGTGCTAGGGCTTTCATACTTCACGTATGTAATCTTCGTGACAAGATCTTCCTTTGGATACCAACCACTTTGACCTTGACCTTGACATTTGACTTTTATTTAAAAAACTTTAACCTTCGCCATAACTTTTGAACAGTTGTATCTAGGTCTTTCAAATTTCACAGGTGTATTCCTCGAGACAAGACCTTTCTTTGGGTATCAACATTTTTTATCTTTGGCCTGGATTTTGACTTGCATTTGAAGAAACTTTAACCTTCGCCATAAGCTGCCATATGGGGGCATCAGTGTTTCACAAACACATCTTGTTTCTATATGTTCTTATGTAAAACTTTCGATCCCCCAATGGGCCCCACCCAACCCCTGGGAGTCATCATTTGAACAAAATTTTATCTACACTACCTGAGGATGCTTCCATATCAAAATGACTAATCATGGTTTGCAGTTCCTCTTCAGAAGATATTTTCCTATATATTTCTATTTAAGACTTTGTGGCCCCATCCTACCCACAGGGGTCATGATTTGAACAAAATAGAATCTACACTACCTGAGGATGCTTCCACATAAATATGATCAATCAGGGCTTTGCTGTTCCTGAGAAGAAGATTTTTATAATTTTTCCTATACATTTCTATGTAAAACTTTGATCCTCCATTGTGGCCCCATCCTACCCCCGGGGGTCATGATCTGAATAAATTTGAATCTACCCTACCTGAGGATGCTTCCATATAAATATGAACAATCTGGGCTTTGCTGTTCCTGAGAAGAAGATTTTTCCTATATATTTCTATGTAAAACTTTGATCCTCCATTGTGGCCACGCCCTACCCCCAGGGGTCATGGTTTGAACAAAATAGAATCTACACTACCTGAGGATGCTTCCATATCAATATGACTCATCATGGCTTTGCCGTGCTTGAGAAGAAGATTTTTTAAAGATTTTTCCTATATATTTCTATATAAAACTTTGATCCTCCATTGTGGCCGCGCCCTACCCCCGGGGGTCATGATTTGAACAAACTTGAATCTACACTACCTGAAGATGCTTCCATATAAATATGACTCATCATGACTTTGCTGTTCTTGAGAAGAAGATTTTTTAATGTTTTTCCTATATATTTTTATGTAAAACTTTGATCCTCCATTGTGGCCCCATCCTACCCACGGGGGTCATGATTTGAACAAAATAGAATCTACACTACCTGAGGATGCTTCCATATCAATATGACTCATCGTGGCTTTGCTGTTCTTGAGAAGAAGATTTTTAAAGATTTTTCCTATATATTTCTATGTAAAACTTTGATCCTCCATTGTGGCCACGCCCTACCCCCGGGGGTCATGGTTTGAACAAAATAGAATCTACACTACCTGAGGATGCTTCCATATATATACGACTCATCATGACTTTGCTGTTCTTGAGAAGATGTTTAAAGATTTTTCCTATATATTTTTATGTAAAACTTTGATCCTCCATTGTGGCCCCATCCTACCCACGGGGGTCATGATTTGAACAAAATAGAATCTACACTACCTGAGGATGCTTCCATATCAATATGACTCATCGTGGCTTTGCTGTTCTTGAGAAGAAGATTTTTAAAGATTTTTCCTATATATTTCTATGTAAAACTTTGATCCTCCATTGTGGCCACGCCCTACCCCCGGGGGTCATGGTTTGAACAAAATAGAATCTACACTACCTGAGGATGCTTCCATATATATACGACTCATCGTGGCTTTGCTGTTCTTGAGAAGATGTTTAAAGATTTTTCCTATATATTTCTATGTAAAACTTTGATCCTCCATTGTGGCCCCGCCCTACCCCCAGGGGTCATGATTTGAACAAACTTGAATCTACACTACCTGAGGATGCTTCCATATAAATATGACTCATCATGACTTTGTTGTTCCTGAGAAGAAGATTTTTAAAGATTTTTCCTATATTATAATTTCTATGTAAAACTTTGATCCTCCATTGTGGCCATGCCCTACCCCCGGGGGTCATGATTTGAACAAACTTGAATCTACACTACCTGAGGATGCTTCCATATCAATATGACTCATCATGGCTTTGCTGTGCTTGAGAAGAAGATTTTTAAAGATTTTTCCTATATATTTCTATGTAAAACTTTGATCCTCCATTGTGGCCCCGCCCTACCCCCGGGGGTCATGATTTGAACAAACTTGAATGTACACTACCTGAGGATGCTTCCATATAAATATGACTCATCATGACTTTGTAATGTTCCTGAGAAGAAGATTTTTAAAGATTTTTCCTATATATTTCTATATAAAACTTTGATCCTCTAATGTGGCCACGCCCTACCCCCGGGGGTCATGATTTGAACAAACTTGAATCTACACTACCTGAAGATGCTTCCATATAAATATGACTCATCATGACTTTGCTGTTCTTGAGAAGAAGATTTTTTAATGTTTTTCCTATATATTTTTATGTAAAACTTTGATCCTCCATTGTGGCCCCATCCTACCCACGGGGGTCATGATTTGAACAAAATAGAATCTACACTACCTGAGGATGCTTCCATATCAATATGACTCATCGTGGCTTTGCTGTTCTTGAGAAGAAGATTTTTAAAGATTTTTCCTATATATTTCTATGTAAAACTTTGATCCTCCATTGTGGCCACGCCCTACCCCCGGGGGTCATGATTTGAACAAACTTGAATCTACACTACCTGAGGATGCTTCCATATCAATATGACTCATCGTGGCTTTGCTGTTCTTGAGAAGATGTTTAAAGATTTTTCCTATATATTTCTATGTAAAACTTTGATCCTCCATTGTGGCCACGCCCTACCCCCAGGGGTCATGGTTTGAACAAAATAGAATCTACACTACCTGAGGATGCTTCCATATATATACGACTCATCGTGGCTTTGCTGTTCCTGAGAAGATTTTTAAAGATTTTTCCTATATATTTCTATGTAAAACTTTGATCCTCCATTGTGGCCCCGCCCTACCCCCGGGGGTCATGATTTGAACAAACTTGAATCTACACTACCTGAGGATGCTTCCATATAAATATGACTCATCATGACTTTGTTGTTCCTGAGAAGAAGATTTTTAAAGATTTTTCTTATATATTTCTATGTAAAACTTTGATCCTCCATTGTGGCCATGCCCTACCCCCGGGGGTCATGACTTGAACAAACTTGAATCTACACTACCTGAGGATGCTTCCATATCAATATGACTCATCATGGCTTTGCTGTGCTTGAGAAGAAGATTTTTAAAGATTTTTCCTATATATTTCTATGTAAAACTTTGATCCTCCATTGTGGCCCCGCCCTACCCCCGGGGGTCATGATTTAAACAGACTTGAATCTACACTACCTGAGGATGCTTCCATATAAATATGACTCATCATGACTTTGTAATGTTCCTGAGAAGAAGATTTTTAAAGATTTTTCCTATATATTTCTATGTAAAACTTTGATCCTCTAATGTGGCCACGCCCTACCCCCGGGGGTCATGATTTGAACAAACTTGAATCTACACTACCTGAAGATGCTTCCATATAAATATGACTCATCATGACTTTGCTGTTCTTGAGAAGAAGATTTTTTAATGTTTTTCCTATATATTTTTATGTAAAACTTTGATCCTCCATTGTGGCCCCATCCTACCCACGGGGGTCATGATTTGAACAAAATAGAATCTACACTACCTGAGGATGCTTCCATATCAATATGACTCATCGTGGCTTTGCTGTTCTTGAGAAGAAGATTTTTAAAGATTTTTCCTATATATTTCTATGTAAAACTTTGATCCTCCATTGTGGCCATGCCCTACCCCCGGGGGTCATGATTTGAACAAACTTGAATCTACACTACCTGAGGATGCTTCCATATCAATATGACTCATCGTGGCTTTGCTGTTCTTGAGAAGATGTTTAAAGATTTTTCCTATATATTTCTATGTAAAACTTTGATCCTCCATTGTGGCCACGCCCTACCCCCAGGGGTCATGGTTTGAACAAAATAGAATCTACACTACCTGAGGATGCTTCCGTATAAATATGACTCATCGTGGCTTTGCTGTTCTTGAGAAGAAGATTTTTAAAGATTTTTCCTATATATTTCTATGTAAAACTTTAATCCTCCATTGTGGCCCCGCCCTACCCCCGGGGGTCATGACTTGAACAAACTTGAATCTACACTACCTGAGGATGCTTCCATATAAATATGACTCATCATGACTTTGTTGTTCCTGAGAAGAAGATTTTTAAAGATTTTTCCTATATATTTCTATGTAAAACTTTGATCCTCCATTGTGGCCATGCCCTACCCCCGGGGGTCATGACTTGAACAAACTTGAATCTACACTACCTGAGGATGCTTCCATATAAATATGACTCATCATGACTTTGCTGTTCTTGAGAATGAGATTTTTAAAGATTTTTCTTATATATTTCTATGTAAAACTTTGATCCTCCATTGTGGCCCCGCCCTACCCCCAGGGGTCATGATTTGAACAAACTTGAATGTACACTACCTGAAGATGCTTCCACATGAGTTTCATCTTTCTTGGCCCTATGGTTCTTGAGAAGAAGATTTTCAAATGATGCATTTATTTTTTCACTAATTCTTAATTATCTCCCCTTGAAAGAGGGCGTGGCCCTTCATTTGAACAAACTTGAATCCCCTTCACCCAAGGATACTTTGTGGCAAGTTTGGTTGAAATTGGCCCAGTGGTTCTGGAGAAGATGAAAATGTGAAAAGTTTACAACAACGACGACGCCAACGACAGACAACGGACAAATTTTGATCAGAAAAGCTCACTTGAGCCTTTGGCTCAGGTGAGCTAAAAAGCTACTTCTAAGATTTTGTTTGATGTCAGCAGAACTTGGTACAAGTTTAAAAACATTAAGACACATACAATGGAGTTCTTTCAAACTGAGTGATCTTCTAGTCCTAAGCTTAACTTATCTCACCCACTTAGGGAAAAACCTGTAGTGCTACCAGAGCCATCACCAGGTTTCTGGAAAGAGTGGTGCAGGAGAAGATCTGCCAGGGGTACCTCTCTCCTGAACCAGATTTTTTTCCCCATAAATTGGTATCATTTTGGTGCTTGCTGGTTGCATTCTTTCAATTTTTGAATAAGCAAAATCAAACAGCATTACTTTAAACAGATGAATAATGAATTTTGTTTCATATTATAACCAATAACCCCCAAGTTTTCTCCAGGGGGTTAATGTTTGTTTTCTTTGTGTATGTTTGTTTACTACATGTATATGTTTTATCACTCGTGCATCTCTTATTACTTTGTTTGCTTCTTATGTGTTACCACGTATACTTTGCATATCTCCAATGCCCTGTAGATAGATCAGTTAAATTAACACACTGTAAGTCAGTTGTCAGTCCCCATAAGTGATATTTTTGAATTTTAAAAAAAAAGGGGGGGGGGGGTGTTACTGATCACAATGCATCCTCATTGGAGATGTTCTTGGCTACAGTGTTATCAGAGACTTCCGTTACCATGGTTACAAAGAAACAACACAGTGGCTAACGTTTGATAACAAATTTATTTGTGAGTGGGAGTAAGATCAGTATATTTGTATGTTGAGATATATCACAGTTTACAAGAAGATAAAATTCAAAGTCTTGGACAAACTTAATAAATAATGCAAATATACCTAACACAATGCATCTCTTATCATCAATGTTAAGGAAGCTCTTTCATGACATACATGTAAACTGAACACTACAAATAACCTTCCACACCTGAACTAATCAATTCATGCACACATGTACAGTTCATAATAAACAGTTACGTCTGTTTTTAATCCATAGCAAAAAAATTTATGACAATACCATTATTCTTTTTTTCTTTCCTTAATGAACTCGCATAAAAAGTATTCAAACAAAGTAATAATCCTAATGCTCTACTAATTCTAATTTGTAGACAAGCATGAAGAATCACATAAGCTCTTTTTTGATTTCTTAATTAAGATAGCATGCAAATCATGTGCATGTTAATAAAGAAGATAGTATGCAAATCATGTGCATGTTGATAAAGAAGATAGTATGCAAATCATGTGCATGTTGATAAAGAAAGATTTCACGAATATCTTTGTAGGCAGAATATCTTTAATTGAAACACCTTGTCAGATTGACCATGTGACACAGATGCACTGAACAAGCTGAAACTTGAACAAGCATGCTGTTGTGTTGATTAAAACCTTTTTTAGATCCTATTGATATCAATTTCGATTTCTGTACAGCTGCTCAAACTCTAACATTATTTTGATTTAGATGTTCAAGACACCAAACAGCATTTTCATCGACTCCTTTTCCCATGATATCTATGGTTTCAAATTTTACATCTTCCGAAATCGGCATATCATGCCAGGGAAAAAAATTCAATGTATGCCAAACACTTTACAGAGTTATATATCGAGTTTTAGACTATATCACTTAAAACTCTTCATTGCCATATTAATAAAATTACTTCCAGTCTGAATTCTCAAAAATGATAAAATAAATGTATATACATGTGCAGCAGAACACGTCACAGATAAACACATGTATGAAACACAAAACTTAGCAATACATCTGTGATCTCTTTGAAAAAGAGCTGCTCCACTACCACTGGTTATTAGTTTGTATCCACTGTATATTGAGTGCAGATAATATAAGCTCCACTTTACCACAGTCTGGTGTATCAATGCATTACACATGCTCTCAGAGTATATGTTAATGCTGCAACAATGACTAATAATAAAACTCTTGATTTCTTCTTAATCACACATTAGGACTACACCTATCCTCTACTCCAAATGAAGCACATTAACCATCAATATAAGGAACAACTATGATACTACTAATCCAACCATTATTCCTAATTTTAACATATCCAAAATCTTTATAGCAATGTCAAATCAAGTGCACTGAAATCTCCTTATAATGTAATTTTCTTTCTTGCATAAAAGTGAAAGTTAAAAAGGGCACCAATTCTGCCAATTAAAAAAAAATTATACATTTTGTAAATAAAATACATCAAGCATTTTAGCAAACATGTCTGACAATCAATTAATTTCTTTTCATAGATTGAAGTACCAAAACATTTGGGCAAAAAGTACTTTCTAACTGCCTCCCATCTTTGCATCTTACTCCACTATTACACCATATATTATTTCATAATCAGTCAAGTTTAAAGTTACAGAAGTAATCTTTGCAAATCATTTCCAATAACAGTACTAATGCATCCAAAAATATCTCTTGCACAATTCCACAATCCAACCAATACAAAGATTCCATTAAAATTCATACGAAGCAAAAAAGAACTTTCAAAACACATGGAATGAGTTAGAATATTTGACCTTTCTGTGGAGGGCTGGGTCTGCAGGGGACCAATACAGAGGTACTATTTTGTGTTGGGATGTTCCCAATTGCTCCAGCTGGTTAGGTTGCTGTACAGAGGATGGCGATGGTCACTTACTGGGACATGCACATCCTAATACAACAGACTAGATAGGCAACACCCTCTTGTAAGTGGCTCCAACATACCAGACTAAATAAGCCACAACCTTTTGTCAGTGGCTCCAACATATCAGACTTAATAAGCCACACCCCTTGTAAGTGACTGGTTGTTATAACTGTCTGTCACTTTTTGACCTTGTTGCCATAATACTGCTGCCACACCTCGTTGATTTTAGCAACCCAGTCCTGGGCTCGAGACTCTCGGTCCTCCAGGTAGTATGTACGGTTTGGCTGAAAATAGAAAAATAAATGTCAAAAGGAGTGTTCCTCATTGCCTCTTATGAAGAAACTTCATTTTACTTGACAAATTCAATCTTTTCTTAAATGTGAAGATAAATAAAATGAGATTTAAGCTTAAAATTTTGGCAAGTGAAGAGGGATTTTCATTTCCAGGATTCATATTGAAAAGGTTTTTTGATGACTTAATTTAGGGGTTTTCTGCCAATAAGTAATGAAGATTAATATTGTGTATTTCATGTTCAAGGTAAAAAAAATCATTTTTATTTCACAAAAGAATCTTTTCCATGAATTTTGATCCCAATGAATATTTCTGCCTCTTAATATCATGCCACATGGATCTTACATACTTATGTTTTGTGGATGTAAATAATACATGTATACATTAGTCTGTCTATTTTTTGTGCTGGAATTCACACTTAACCCTACCCCAAGACATGGTTACCTATTTTAGTTTGCTTTGGCATTCGGGTTAATGAGAATTTTAATCAAACTGAGACTGTATAACTGTGCCTCAATAGATAGAAAAATAATCAGCTATTTCATTGTCTATAATGAATTTGATGCAACATATCTTACCGTATGAACAAAAAAAGTTTTAAAATTCTTTGCCTCTGGCCTTAATTCTGCTGACCTGTAAAATTATGAATAAAGCAATCATTACACAATGTTTACTTATCTTTCACAATTTACTCCTTTTTTCAATGTATCAGTGTGTTAATGTCTGAAGTATGAATTTACCCGGTACACATGTATGACAAAGAATCCTTTCAACATTAATGGAACCACAGTCCAATAATAAATAAGCTACTACAGAAAACTTGATTAAAAATTCCATATCAGGTCTATTAGGTATACTGGAATTATTTTTTGTTTGTTTCCCCTTTATGACTTGACAGCTTTTGAACCTAAATGTATGACTCACTGAAAAATAATTTAAGAAAATTTTGAAAAATGTGACCGTATACACATTTAAAGTTTAACTGGAAGAAAAAAAAAAAGAAGTGAAATGGAAAAAAAAGTGCTTCTGATGTATCACAAATAACATTTTTGATAAAACATGTACATGTATGCAAGATACATATTTTTGCAGCAGACCAAATAAATTTAAAATATGTATATTGTTCAGTTACATACCATGGAATTTGTCCCTTAAGAACCATATTGGCTGTGTCCACATAGTACAAGTGTGGTCCCTCCGTTAACAGCAACATTCTCTTACGGGCAAATAATCCCTAAATCCAAAAACATACTGTTTTGTAAAACCAATATGCTCAACATCAATATCAATTTCAGGTATACCACTAATGCAGCACAATCTACAGAGATGATTTACATGTAAAATTTTCTGGACATAAAAAGTTAGACACATGTTATGGCATATTGTATCACCTGAATAACAGACAAGGCAAATGTTTTTCTGGAGATCTAGAATATCCCAGTCCCGTGACATTACCTTTCGTTTATCTATCAGTCCTTGCTTCAGGATTAAGTTGCCCTCCACAAACTTGTGATATTTATTCTGTTTCTGCTCCTCAAGCCTTTTCTTCCTCTCATCATCAGTAATTCTGTAGGAAAAAAACAACAAAGCCATCTGCCTAGTTTAATCTACAGTAGAGGACTAGTTATATCCTATGTCAAAATAGAACAGCTGTATCCAATTATGTAAACTTTCTGCAACACACAGTACAATTGAACCTCAGTATCTCGAACTTCAATATCTCAAATACCATGGATATATCAAAGTGATTTGAAAGTCCCAATCATTATTTTCTTACTGTATTTTAACCTCAGTATCTTGAACCTTCAAATATCTTAAAGTTTTTTTTTCTTGGTCCAATTAAGTCCAGATAATGAGGTTTGACTGTAATTGGAATGTGACCTCTTCTACTTACACTGTCTGAGTGATTATTTCTACAACTCTTGCATCATCAAACCCAGCCTGTTTTAAAATAAAGCAGTTCATAATAAAATACAGAATTTATTTTGGGAATTCTGTTTTTATAGTATTTTGGGAATTCTGTTTTTATAGTATTTTGGGAATTCTGTTTTTATAGTATTTTGGGAATTCTGTTTTTATAGTATTTTGGGAATTCTGTTTTTATAGTATTTTGGGAATTCTGTTTTTATAGTATTTTGGGAATTCTGTTTTTATAGTATTTTGGGAATTCTGTTTTTATAGTATTTTGGGAATTCTGTTTTTATAGTATTTTGGGAATTCTGTTTTTATAGTATTTTGGGAATTCTGTTTTTATCGTATTTTGGGAATTCTGTTTTTATAGTATTTTGGGAATTCTGTTTTTATAGTATTTTGGGAATTCTGTTTTTATAGTATTTTGGGAATTCTGTTTTTATAGTATTTTGGGAATTCTGTTTTTATAGTATTTTGGGAATTCTGTTTTTATAGTATTTTGGGAATTCTGTTTTTATAGTATTTGGGAATTCTGTTTTTATAGTATTTGGGAATTCTGTTTTTATAGTATTTTGGGAATTCTGTTTTTATAGTATTTTGGGAATTCTGTTTTTATAGTATTTTGGGAATTCTGTTTTTATAGTATTTTGGGAATTCTGTTTTTATAGTATTTTGGGAATTCTGTTTTTATAGTATTTTGGGAATTCTGTTTTTATAGTATTTTGGGAATTCTGTTTTTATAGTATTTTTGGAATTCTGTTTTTATAGTATTTTGGGAATTCTGTTTTTATAGTATTTTGGGAATTCTGTTTTTATAGTATTTTGGGAATTCTGTTTTTATAGTATTTTGAACATAATGCACTAGATTGAGTAAAGGATTGCTTTATATCTATTATGAACCATATTTTCTACAACATCAAATACAGTATACCATTTCCTACTGGGGAATGGGGCTGTTGATTTTTTAGGTTGGTGAAGAGAATACCAAACACTGTAAATCTATTGTGTTTTAGTAATGGTTGCTATTTTATCTTTTGAACAAAACTCTTTTAACCAACTCCTCTGTTCCAAGTTGCTTTTACTTTCAAAATAAATTTTGCTTTCAGTAACAAACTTAACAAATTCTATTCAGTATTTCCTTGTAAATCATTTTAAAAGTAGTGAACAGAAAAGGTAAATTCTAAAGACATCTTTGATAAATATAAAAGTACTATCAAAGATTAAAAGTACTATCAAAGGTTAAGATAAAAGTATTATTATAGATTAGATAAAGGTACCATCATACCCTATAGCTACTCCAGAGGTTTTCGGAATTTGTGGAGGTGGCGGGGAGATATGGTAATAAAGGTGGTGGCTTCCGTTCATGAATGTGTTCAAAGTCAATGCCTTCATAAAATGGATGTGATTTTAACTTCTCAAAGCCACCCATTTCCTCACAACCTAATCGTTGTTCAGGATCTAGCACTAAAAGTTTCTCCACCAAGTCCTGTGCTACAACATTAAAGCCATCTGGAAACTCGTACTCAAGTTTGGTGATTTTCTGGAATATCTGGTACTC
>NW_026889801.1:16055000-16210000 GCF_033153115.1 Saccostrea echinata | reverse complement strand
GAAATAATATGACATATCGACAAATGAGCAGCTGGTTAATTTGTTCTCTCAATTCAAGAGCCAAATTTTAGTTGTAAATAAACCGTTTTGTACTTTACGTTCTCTGTTAAACAGGTTACACAGGATTCAATTTTTTTTTTCCATTCTGCGTTAGGTTACAATATCTTTTAATATACAGGGAATCATTTACTAATATATTTATTTTCACAAGATGTTTGTTCAGCTGATATTCACAGATATTTACCCTTGCTTCATTTTAAATTATATGCATTAGCATTTGCACAATACATAATTACTTTTAAGGACATCTTTTAATGAACAAAATAATTTCTCTTGTCAATGAAGTGTGAAGATTACACACAGGAGTCCAGACAAACCATGTAGATTTTTGCAGAGCGAACGAAATCTCTTAAATGAAAAGTGGGTATAGGTTATACAGATGAGTGAGCATGCCCCCGTCGACCTGTAAGATCTGTTTCGTGTCTCTTCTTAAGATACGACAAACGAAAAAAATTAAGGAAGAATTTTTGATTTTTTACCGAATCCCTACAATAGGAAATAGAAAGTTAATATTGCTTTCAGTTTTTTTTTTTGCATTTTATGGCGTTCAAGGATAGGCAAATAACTATAAATAGTTAGTTTAATTTATCCTGATCAAAAGTGACATTTTTTTCATTCAACCTAATTATATAATTTATCTAATTTTGGAGACTGCATGAAACGCAGCTATGTTAAGGCTGTCCTAAGGCTTAATATGCATTGAAATATACATTTTATTTTGAGCTAGATTTTAATTTCAATTTGTAATCTATGTATGAATTTGCAGTCAACTTGTGATGAGAGTGTAATCAGGTATTATAATAATTCATTTTGTGATGTCACATGACTTTGTTGATCACGTGACGGACACTTTTAAATTCCTAAATGTTGCACAAAAATTGCATTGGCACAAGTGCAAAACAACATTATTGAGAAAAATCTGTCACATAAGTCAATTCATGGTGATCTTTGGTATATATAAAGTGCTAGGTGCAGGTCTGAATTTTACTTCTTGAGGAAATATTCCACGAGAAATTCAACTTACCCACATACAAGGGGGCGTTTTCCACTCTTTATCGCAATTTATACAAAATAGGGTAAATTACATACAATCCCCCAGCAAAATTCAGTTAGAGGGCATACTTCTCTAGTAGATTCACAGCGAATATCTTCAATTTATCCTTATTAATCACTTGTGCCAGTCAAATATATACACGATTTATAAATTCTAACTCTGTCCACGGACGTGTAAGGGGAGCATTTCGGAGTCAATTTTTTTGTTATTTTTTAAATATATGTATATCAGACAAGTTAAAGGAATAAAGAAAATAAATTGCAAATGTTCAACATCTTAACATCACACTTAAACTTAAAGATTTGAATCAAACAATAACGCTAAAAAAATCTTTGCATGTCATGTGAAAGGAATGTAAAAGTTATGACACTTTCCCCATCATGTCAGCTCAAATATGCAGTGACTTGACGTCATTTGCTATTATGACGTCATATCTAGGAAGTTCAGAGAAGTTACTACAGTTGGAACAGTTTGATATTTTACGGACAGCCTTATCCTAGCCGCGAAATTAATTTGTTCCCATGCTGATTTCTTCTGGACTATCCTTCAGAATTAGATTCCATTTTTATCTGTTGTAATTGTGGCTCAAAATTTGGTTTGCTTCAAACAGTTATTATTTTTGGTCCTTTCATCAATCTCACTATGACCATTCATGTCAAGTTTTCAAATCGATGGCTACATATATTTATTTTCGTTGCACAACTCAATAAGTAATCATGATTCTTTTTTCGTCGGGTAAAAGTGTGTACTCAGAATTGAACTTATTTTGCAGTAACGTGCAGCATGCAACTATTCAGTCAATGACGTTCACAGAATGGTTGGAAAAGTTATGAAATGGGGAAAAATGTAGAAAAGCTCTGCTACTCAGACACCTTTCAGATACAATTTATCATTTTCAGCTACAAAACAAAAGAGAATTATCCTGTGAAAGCGAGAAATTCATTTTTCAGTCAAAATTTTAACCAACAGGAAACAAATGAATAAAAGAAAAGTGATTATGTTCACTTGATTTAATCAAAGTTCTCATATTAAAAAAAAACAAATAAAAACAACGATGAAACCATACCAAATCCTGAGAGAAATATTACGTTCGAAACATTCATGATGTATGGTTTTACACATACAAAAAAGTTATCTGGAGAGATTTTTACTTTTTTCTTTGAAAGGAGATATTTAAAAAAAAATAATATTTATTCCGATGGAAATCGGTAATATATCTTGATATATACATGTACAAAATTTACAGGCTAGTATATACCCTTTGGTAATCCTTTGACATGTTTGATTGCTCCTTGTTCATTGCAATGGGCTCAACATAATCCACATCTTCTGATCCAATTTCAATTGTACTTGTACTTCTTTCATTTTTACTATCCAGTACCTCAACATAAAAATGTGTGTCGCTTTTTCTTTCAACTTCTTGATTTCCGTCCATACGTATAATCGTTTTCCATCTTGCAAAGAATCCTTCGGCCCATAACTTTTTAACAGAAATAATGGAAAGAATCAGAGAGAGGACGACCACGAAGGTAATTAGAACTGGTTTGGAGGGATCTGCATGAGATTGATCAAAGAAGTCATTTTAAGATATAAATGTCACAGTCGAAATAGCAATTAGGCATACAGTAAAAATTGTGTAATCCGGACACAACTGGTTCAATAGAAATAAGCCAGATTAGACAACTATCCGGATTAGACAAACTTTTAAACAATTACATGTTCTAAAACTCATTAAAAGTCAACATCGTATTAAGCAAAATATCGAATTATACAACGTCCGGATTTTAAACCTTTATCCATATTTATTCTTTAGAAAACTGATTAATTGTGTTCAGAAAAAAAATACCTCCTTTTTCAACGCTGACGCAGCCGACAATTTTATTACAGTATATTTCTGTACAATCACATTGTTGTTGACAAAGGCGGCCGTAACTAGGGTAGCGGCATTGTAAAGAACAATTTGGTCCCGTAAGGCCAGTAGAGCATTCTGAACTCATCAAAAAGAAAAAGATAAATATTCATCATTCCTTTATGATGTCATAAATCAATAAAAAGAAAAGAAAAAAAGAAAATCTGCGATTATTTCAAAAAAAAAAAAAAAAAAAAAAAAAAAAAAAAAAAATCAACAAAAATCCCGAAGACAACAACACCGACTGAGTCACTAATTGCACTCTTTATAAAACAGATTATACACTCTTTATAAAACAGATTATAAGAGATTATATTCATTTCTACTTTGATGAACAAACCTATATGATTTCCTTTTTGATCCTGTTTAACGATTTTGTTTTCTACACAATGTATTTCCACTTAAATGTTTGATCCTATAGTGATCAGTCTAACCCCTTCCATCCCTCGAGGAAAGGGGGCATTGTCTCTAAACTTGAATTTGCATGAAATAAAACGCCTGCACATATTTCAATAACCCCACTGAAGTGAAAAGACGACTTTTAGTTGAAGATTTTCTTCCCCGTGTATAGCTGTGCTGTACTCTTCTTATTGAAACTTAATTCTATATTGTGGCCCGAACCTACCAACGTCGGAAGCAATCTGAACAGATATGAACCTTTATACCGCACGTTCTTGCATATTATCATGGCCCCCCAGATATGAACTGAACAAACTATCATCTACAAAGCCTGATAATGACTACTAATTAAGATGACGAATCTTAAACATGGATGGACTTTTCATGAGATCATTTTCCATCTGTTTTTCAACGGAAAATTCATTTTTCCCTATTTGCACTAAGATCTACCCAGGAACCAGAAGGTGATTAAAAAGACACTTTCCCCCAAAAATCTTGCAGAAACTTATCATCTTTTCACTAGATTTCGATAAGACTGTTTTAACTATTGTACCCTATTTTGCCTTTCTTGTCAATATCCTAAAGTGGATAAGAACATGACAATGATAAAAAATAAAGATGTTTATCATTTGTTAAAATTTTTAGAATTTTAAAAATAATTTCTGATATAGTCTTTTGTTACCGTACATAAATATTACCTTCGCATTTACCCTTCTCTGTATTGTACATATATCCTGTGCAGCAATCACTAACCGATGCTCTGGAGAATAATTGAATTAATATACACATGCATTTAACAATAAGAAACACAGTTCATAATTTAAGAATGGTCATTTATAAGAAATAAATGATGGAATTGAATGTAATATATATATATATATATATATATATATATATATATATATATATATATATATATATATATATATATATATATATATATATATATATATATATATATATATATATATATATATATATATATATATATATATATATATATATATATATATATATATATAGGTATATGAGGTTGTTTGTGGGCACCGACCTTCTAAACAGGTTTGTGGGATCTCGCATTTCTACATTGCATAGCGATGTCATATTCATGATTTAGGCGTTATATATGGTCATTATATAATATATAATATAATTTTTGAGATAAGATTAAAAATGTTGTATATCATTGTGGGTCATTATATTCATATATATATAGAGCATTGTGGGATAAAGTATATACATCGCACAATGCTCTATATATATGAATATCATGACCCACAATATTATCATATGCTATATATATTATGTGCTGCATTTCACAATGTAAGACATAAGAATTAATGTTTGATATAAATATATATATGTATATTTACATATGTACAATATAGAATGAATCATTAAGAACAGTTTTGCTGGATTCAATATAAGATTTTAATTATTACTTTTCAAGTATTTTGGGGTCATATTACATAATGACTCACTGCGATATACGATTTATGAGACTCTTAACAAGATATTTTAGGGATATCCTCTCTCTCTATATATATCCCACAATTTCTTACAAATATATATAGTGACAAAGATGATTTATCAAATAATGTCCACCCCACAATGTATTATTTATAATTTATTTATTCATTAAGCATTGTTAGATATTGAACGGCATATTTTATCTTTATGCCTACTTATCCCAGATTTTCTTATATACATGTATATTGTGAACCACATTTAAGCATTGAATTCTTATTTTTAAAAGTAAATATAAAGATATAATCACTGCATTGATTCCATAATGTCCAATCCGTAATGTATTTTTATTGATTCAACATATAGGATAGCAGAGTAATATTACGAGATTCTACACTATATTTTTATGCAGTCGCCTGTCCCACAATTCGTTATATACATATAAATATATATAGTGACCCACAAACAGCTATCATCACTACATTTATAACATAATGACCTTCCATTCGTGAATTATTCATTTAAACAATAAAGAGCTTATCAACCTTATATTATGAGATTTTAAAGACAATATCTTACGTATATGCTTACATATCCAAAAGTTTGTTATAAACATATCTATATCATGACCCACAAACAGGTATAATCACTATATTTATCCCACAGTTCATATATACATAGATACATGTACCGTGACCCACAAACAGGTATAATCACTATATTTATCCCAGAATTCATTATATACATATATACAGTGACCCACAATCAGGTAAAATCACTACATTTATCCCCCAATTCATTATATTTATATATACAGTGACCCACAATCAGGTACAATCACTACATTTATCCCCCAATTCATTATATACATATATACAGTGACCCACAATCAGGTATAATCACTATATTTATCCCACAATTCATTATATACATATATACAGTGACCCACAAACAGGTATAATCACTATATTTATCCCAGAATTCATTATATACATATATACAGTGACCCACAAACAGGTATAATCACTATATTTATCCCACAATTCATTATATACATATATACAGTGACCCACAATCAGGTACAATCACTACATTTATCCCCCAATTCATTATATACATATATACAGTGACCCACAATCAGGTATAATCACATGCAATATATATATCCCACAATTCGTATTTACAATGACCCACAAACAGGTATAATCACTTCATCTATCCCATAAGTCAATCCCTTATCGTAATATATTTACTATTACCATAATCTATTTATTCAACATATAGCTTATCAGCCTAATATTAGAAATTCTCAACAAGATATTTCATCCCCGAGCCTACTTATCCCACAGTTTCTATATACGCATAGATAGTGACACAAAATAGGTATAATTACTACCTTAGCCCGATAATGTCCATCTCATAATATTTTATTTATTTATTTAATATTATGACATTATTAAAAAGATTATTTTATGCATAACACCTACTTATCCAACAATTTCTTACATATACATGCAATGACCCACAAACTGGTGCATTCATTAGACTGATCCCATAATGTTCATCTTATCGTACTAATATTTTATTTATTTATTCAATATACAGCTAATAAACCTTATATTATAACACTCTTGCATGTTTCACTTTTTTTGCAATCGCCTACTTTTCAAACAATTCCTCATATACATGTAAATTCGTGTATATAGTGACCCACAAACAGGTATTAGCATGTACTATACATTGATCCCGTAATGTCCAACTCGAAAGTGTATTAATTATTTATTCATTATACAACTTTTCAGCCGAAATTATTAGATTCTTAACAAGATATTTTATCTAAACGCCTACTTATCCCAGAATTTCTTTTAAACGTAATTATTAATTAACCAAAAACAAGTATAATCATCGCGTTGATCCCTTAATGTTCAATCCATTACGTATTTTTTTCTTTATTCAATATACAGGTTATCAAATTAATACTATGAGATTTTCGCAATATATTTTATGTAATCGCTTGTTTATCCAACAATTCGTAATATACATATATTATAGTTACCCACAAAATGGTATGATTGCTACATTAATCACATAATGTCCATCCCAAAATGTATTATTTATTTATTCAACACAGAGCTTATCAACCTTATATTATGAGATTTTTAACAAAATATCTCATCTATATGTTTCGTATCCAATAATTTTTTATGCATATTTAAATATAGTGAACCACAGAGTGGCATATAATCACTTTATTTATCCCACAATACATTTATATATACATTTGTACAGTGACCCACAAACAGGTATAGTGACTATAGTTATCCCACAATTCGATATATACATATATACAGTGACCCAGAAACCGGTATAATCACTTTATTCATCCCATAATGTCCATCCCATACGATAATACCATTATAATATGATGATATTTTTATCAATGAAGAGAAAGGTTTAAAGCGTCAAGTGCCTGTGCATTGATCCTAATAATTTACAGGAAGGGGGTGCACCCTGTGAAAATGTTTACAGTAGTTAAGAAGATTTTAAAGATTGTATGAATTTTGATGGATATATGTCGACACAACAAACATTAAAAGGCTAATCTAAAACTGCAATATTCCAACTAGTATTATCTGCAGAACACACTCAACAAAATGTATTTGAAAGCAAATATATGTCTAATTTGACAAGAAATTTTACTCCCATTTCACAGAACTTGAATATTATTCAAATAGAATTACTAAAAGTTAAACATCTCATTTAATAAATATTCTTATTATGATCGACCTTCAGAATCCACCCATTTCAGTTCAATTGACTGAGTATTAACGGAGAATATTTAAGAATATTTAAGAACCCGGGTTTTTAATTTGCCCGTACAGGTCCGACAGCACCAACCCATTTAACCAACACTCGAATTTTGACAATGGAAGGAAATTTTCAATAAAGAAATGATAAATTTTTATACCCAACACATCTATCGTATTTTGTATCATAAACCGACAACGCAAATGGCGTGATATCTTACATGTACATTGTGAACAGAATACAATAAGTTTTATTTTGATAGCTGGTCATCATGGTCATTATTTAGGGGATTATTATTGAAGAATGATTCAATTTGATCCTGAGAGAGGATTTTGGGGCGGGTCATGTCTTTTATTGTTTCCTCACAAACCAACCTAATTTGAATGAAATATATGGAGATAACGAACAGTATTCAAGCTCAAAAGTCCATTATACAATACATGTACAAAATAGGAGCAGAGCAAACACGGACCTCCAAACATCAGAGGTGGGATCAGGTGCCATGGAGGAGTGAGCATCCCCTGCCGACCGGTCACACCCGCCGTGTGCTCCTTGTCATGATCGGGAAATAACGGAAAAATCCGTCGACAATTCAGTGTGTAAATAATGGCCTAACAATTAGTATGAAAAACGTCAGTCAGCATTTGACTCAATGATAAATTGTATTTGCTGACAAGGTCATTGTATCGACCATAGAACTTACGAAATGATGACTTTAGACGAGACAGCTGATATTCTTGTTTCATCAACTTATTTGTCAATAATTTACCTCGTTTTAGAAAATGTACATACGTAGAGCATGCTCTTGCGTATCGAATCAACTGAGAGATATATACCTCGTATGCAGGTGATGAAGGTATATTGCTGCATAAGTAAGGGAATTTGACGATTGAAAAGTTAAAGTCATCACGTTTATCATAATTCTGGATTATTGAATACAGAAGGATAGATGGTTTTCATATTGCCTCTCAATCTTTTAATGCGTGATTTTAACATACATCTGATACATTTAATCCATTCTGACAAAGTGTCAAGGTCTTCTTTTTCATGTCTGGCCCATCGCCTGGCGTAGTCCTCTACAGAATCCATAATATTTATGAAATTCTTACGCCAGTTGAAGGATCTGGTTTCCCTAAATTTAGGACCTTTTAAAATTAGTGATCTAAGATCCTCATTATTAACTATATTTACGTCACCAGTAATAACGTGCCCAGCAGGACTATAGTTAAAGGGCGAAGAAGAACATGAACACGATGGAGGATTATGTTTCAGATATTCGATATCCAGGCGCCCTGTAAAGTTTTCTTGTAATTAAAAAGTTTGGAAGCAATAGTCGATGTATATTTGTAGGAAATACAAGGTGTAGTCTTTAACTTGAAATATGGTGGAATACAAGACTGGACCCTTTTGTGATTAAGGATATTACTTATATAATTTTCTTTTCTGAATATATAATATAATTTTAACCATTCTGCTGAAATTCAGCAAAATCTTTATATTCTTAAATGATTGACTGCTTGTTTAATGTTTAACGCCGAGTCGGCAATATTTCAGCCATATTTCGGTGGATAATTCTGTTTATATGATCGGGTTTTGAAAGTTTTGGTTTCTTTGGCGGCCCCCGATGAGCCTACTCTTATTCGAAATCCAGAGAGAAGATCTTTTACGTGCCAAGGGGGTTGTAATCCTTGACAAGGGGCACCATTTAATGTCCTATCCGACGGACTTAAAAATACGTAAACTGTTAAAAAATAAATTGAGCTATGTATATTTCTCATCAAAATTGCTTGAATTACATACTTCTAAATTTTCCTGTAAAAACCAGTTTCATGCAAATATTCTAAAATTGTATTAACATTTGTAAGAAAGTTCTTACATCATTCTCGCATTAACTAAAAGTCTCCTTTGAATAGGCGAGAAATCGGAACATTCCAAAAGAATATGATTAATAGTTAGCGGACAGTCACAGGATATACATTCTGGCTCAAACCCTCGTTTTAATATTATAAGTATGCATGTTAATTTTTTGAATGACCAATACGTATTCTTGAAATAATCACTTCGTCTTGACGTTTAAGGTTGAAGTCAAATGATTTATTAACTTTGTTTTCTATAGTATATTTTAAAATGATTTTATTGCTTGTTATTTTTTTAATGCCAGAAAAATGACATTTTCTGAATGCAGAAAGGTCAAATAATTGACTATGCAAAGTAATTTGAAACTTTTTCGTTGTCATAAATTTTAATGTGTTTATTCTGGGTAAAATAAGACTTTATGATTTGTTTGGATAAGAAATATTGAAGGAAAAACTTCGAAAAATTGATATATTTGTTAGACATAATTACAGTGCAAAAAGGTCAAATAAAATGATCCAAAGTGCCAAAAAAGAGCACTAACACTCATTTTTTGTTTTCCTTTTTAATCAAGCTCTATGTGTAGATTAAAAAAAATATACTATTTAGTATTCTTAATGCTTTTTGTAACATGATCCAATCTCCTAAATCGCAGTAATTATTGCGTTTAAACAAAAAAAAAAAAAAGACTGCGTTTAATCGCAATGTTTATTGCTTTTAAATGCAAAGCACAACTCGTAAAAATGCATACGCCATATTAGTTTTCCTATCTCCGATATACGCAATGGGGTATACTTTTCGCATTTGTTACACCTGACTGCTTTCTTGTCAGGGGTATACCTGCGTGGAATGTACGACAAGTGTTCCTGTTGGTTATGTTACATTACCTTTGTTTACATTTTATTGCAGTTTACGTGTATTAGTGTTTGTTTTGCACTGACCTGTGCAACTAATGTTAGTTTCTTTAGTAACTTTTTTTTTCTGCCTCGGAAGAAGCTCAGTTACTTTTGTCGCTACCCGAGAGTTTTACAATAGCTATGTAGAATACAATTCGTCCGTCACCGATGAAAACTGATCACATTGAACTGTGGCCAAGTTAACGGCTTATTTTGGGTCTGTACAGATAACGGAAAATGCAAAGTAATATGGCAGACAAACCTAGATTTCTACCTTTTACGAATCGTGTTCAGCTTTAACTTATAAACCATATCAAAAAAAGGAATTTTCTGGATTGCCGTACTGGCCGGTTACATGTACCGACTGCGGTCCAAACGTACATTGTATCAGGATATATCAGTATATCATTTCAACACTATACATAAGCATCAAAACAATTCTTGAAAATTTACAAAACATTGACTTTTTATGAAATATTTGTAATGTGTAAGGATATTATTTCGAACAATGGGGGATGCAGTTGGGAACACATAATTTTGGCTTAAAGATTTTCAATCCTCATGCTTTTTCGGATACTTGCAGTTTCGGCACAAGATACAGATCATCGTGTAAGATCTCATGGACGGCAAAATCAGACTTCCGCGTATATTCCAAGTCATTAACATGTTTCTATTAATCGCATTTCAACATAATTTACTTTAAACATTTTAGCATAATGACAGTTTTTTTCTTTACATGTATATATATATCAACGTATCTTTAAAAATATACATATTAGGGATGTTAATTCACTCGGGTAGCCTAATAGAATAACCGGGGTCTTTAGTCAAGCGATAATCGAGTGCTCATTAAAATAATTTTTGTCTTATCTGTTTATCTGTACTTTCTTGTCAAAATGCTTGTACACTCAATATTAAAAGCAAGCCACTGTCACACCTATAATTTATGCTTCTGTAAATTACTTAAAATTAAAATCTCTACCGCATATCTTGTCTTTAAGTTCACTTTATCAAATACTAACTATGGCGTGTAATTCCTTCTCCAGATGCTAATACATGTATAAGTAATTGAACGATCAATCGTGTCTATAATTCCAACTCATTTATTGATCCGCTTGACAGTGGAACAATTATATTGTTCTTTTCATCAAAATTTAAGAAAAGCCTGTGATAAATCTTAATTATGCAAGTTTTGTGTGAACAAATGTGTTAAATTAATTCCATGGTGGAATTTGATTTCACCATGGAATTAAATTAATTAGACATTAAGTATGTAATCATTCTAGTTAAAAATAATTCGGTTCGCAAATCAAAGGGTCTAAGCTTTGATAACAACCGAAGATAAAAAAAAAGCGATTTATAAATGAATTTAGATTACAATAGCACATTTTTAACGAGTAACCGAGTAAAAAATATTTAGTCGATAGTCTTTATGACCGAAAGATAGTCGAGTACTCGATGACATCCCTAGTACATATAATAAACTAATTATGTTCTATCTTTATGTAGTCTACCAACTTATGTTCCAAGTTTATTAAAACTAGCTGCAGATCAGTAGCTCGCTGCTCTGAAAAAAAATGTGATGGATGACCAGAGAGCTGCAGTGCCACCCATAGAAAAAAACTGTATATTTATTGCGCACAAAAAGTTGCGCTCAATTTTGGATTAATTTCTCCAAATTCTTACCTCAACTGCAGAAAAGCTCGATATTAAAATATTCCTTTGATTTCTATCAACTACTCTCATATTTGATATCTGCACGAAGAGCGTTGGATTGAATTATCTTGCCGTCCAAAATGGTACATATAGGCAAAATTTTCGACGGTTTCAATTTCAGAGCCAGGAGGGATATTTACAATGGCTATAAGGAATGTTTTGTTGTTGAAATAGTAAAAGAATATGTTAGAAACACATGGTTAGTAATATTTTGAGATGGCACTTTGAAAAACACGGAGAAATTAATCGAGAAAAAGCGTAATTTTCTGTGCGCAATAAATATACACTTTTTTCAATGGGTGGCACTGTAGCTTTCCGGTCTGTCAATATTTTTATTTCCGGAGGGCTACAGTTCTGCAGCTATATTAAAACTGGACGAAAAGTGTAGAAAAACGTAGCACTTCGAAAATATATTTACAGACAAAAAGACAAACAAAAGAACGGCTATCCCAGATCTAAGTCACATAAGCTAAACATATGCAATATTTCTTCATTGAATATTAATACAGTAGTCAATGAAGACCTATCATTAAGAACATTTTATATCGAGTAAAGTTTCCAGTTTAATTTTATCGCCGAATATGAAAAGTATAGAACACCGGAAAATAAAAGTTCAAGATTTTCAATAATATCGGAAATGAAATGCAGCCCGTGAGACACAGTTAAATTATTTTAGCTACATAATTTATTTACCTTTTTCGTGGTCTATTAACCTTTTCTTAAGAATCCGGGATCGTTTCCCATAAGTTCCCCTTTGTATTACATGGCGCGTTCGGTACGGTGTAGTTATTTTCACTATGTGAAACCAACATTATTTTCACAATGTGAAAGGTTCCTTCTGAGGGTTCCAAAAAATCACTCTCATTCAATAAATGTTACAGTATTTCACTGTTGAAAACATAACAAACTATATTATTATTTAAATATTCTATGTTGCTGTAACTCTAACTTAAATATGAGGTACACTACTATTAATGTTTATTAATCAAGTTATTATTGTTTTAATCCTTTACAGAAATGGGTAAATAATGATAAAATTAATCTATGATTACCAAAATCAAGATTCAATGAATTTACTCCACATATCTGTACATAAGTGTTGAAAAGGGGGGCATTCCCTACATGAAATTCTGTTTCTTGTATTTAGTGATTTGACGGTGCTTAAAAAGTCTATAATATGTATTTCGTGACGCGTTTCTGTAATTGAAGGTATGCAGCTCATAAAAAAAAAATTGGAATGGACGAGTACGATATATCCTTTTTTCAGATCATTTTTCCATTACAAACCTGCCGAAGACGCAGTCATTAAGTGGAAGGGGTGGGGTGGGGGTGTCAACTGAGTTAAATATTTGAGAAGCAAATAAAGTAACAGTTTGTTTTACAATTTGAAACCTACTACGAGCATTTCCTAGTTAACATGTTACTATATCTTCTTTTGTACAACTCTACCCGAAATGTAGGTGTGGGCACAAAAATTCCTTGCCCTCTCAAAAAAAAAAAAAAAAAAAAAAAAAAAAAAAAAAAAAAAAAAAAAAGATAGGACACTAACCTCAGCCGCCCTTCCCCCGTGATTACGCTTATGCTTGCAGCTAAGTAAGTTTTGTAACTTTATATTTCCTGATAATTGTTTAATGATATAATTTTACAGTAGTGAATTGCTGTGTAAATACATTGCTTAATGTTTGTTTGTTAATTTGTATCGCTTCCCAACTTCTAGTTATTCACGGTGGGGTGCCGTCTGGTAGGGGGAGCTTGGTAGCCAGCATCTCTATTAATCCGCAGTATATAACTGTCATTGAGGGGATGACCAGTATAAATAGGGTTCAATTGGTTAATTGCTCTGTAGACGTGTTGATTATTTTGAAGATGTCGAGGCACAAATAAGACGGGCTAGAGAGGATTTGGTAATTAAACATTTATTATAGTTTGGTTAGGATTTACCAAGTGGCACCTGATATTTTACCGAAATCCTTGGTAAAATTATTGCACACCAAGGGCTTTTGGAGAAATTATTTGTGATAGCCTAAATTATTAAACGGCTATTACTTCTCTTATTTCTGGGAATTAACACCAGCACCAATTTTACACCGAAATATTTACCAAGGTGTTGTGTATTGGTGACTTGGTTAATTTTGGTAAACACCGAGGCGCACCGAAATATTTACCAAGGTGTAGCTCTGGTGATTGATTAATTAGGGAATTGAATGAAAAATAAAATATTCATTGGTAATAACATATAACTTTGGAAATTATTAGGTAAGTGAGGTGAATAAAAAAAGTTGGGGTGAATTAATCTCATTATGTTCATAAGTTTCTTTATTTTCTTTAAACTGTAAATAAATGGTAGAATAAAATTGGTTTTATTTCTTAAAGAAAAGTAAAGGTTTGTCTATTAATACAAGGATTACTTTATCAAATTCATACATTGGGATTTATATCTTGGGATTTACTAGTGCAGTGGATTATAGTTTGCGTTACAGTGTGTGAATTCAGTATGGAGTATTAAATAATTTTCACAATAAACCCACGTTCCCTATAAAAATTGTGTTGACGAGTTCCACTCGCGTCAAAGTGTAAACAGGATATTTTATACATATTGTTGCGTATGCATACACGTTTTATTTCTGCTTAAGATGGGATCAGTTATTTAAACAAATCTTATTAATAACTGAATATACAAATAAGTGTATCTTCATTTTCAAACTTCAGAATAATGTCATCTTGACATATTATATTTAGTGTTTGTGCATCAGATTCCCAAACCTAAAAATATCTTCAGAAACTTTTATGTTATTCGTATGCTCTGTAGGGCTACTTGTTGATATGAAAGTTCAGATCAAAAGATTAGGCTCCCAGAGAGGGAATTGATCCATTGAAGCTTCTTAATGAAGCGTGAACCCTCCCGAAATTACCTACATCTGATACAGAATTAGTGGTGTTCAACAATAATTCTGTTGGATAACGTTTTAACTTGAAATACAAGGCAACTTTCAAACACTTACACACTATAAAATGTGTATACATATTATTGACGTGTAATTCATACAGACTTGTTAAGTAGGCATATTTCAATAAGCTACTGTTAAGTTCATAAATCAAATTTTCTCGGTGTACATCAATGCATGTGAGTATACACGAAAATCGTATTCAAATCGAGAATCAAGTATTAAGATTTCATGAGATTGCATGTTCACTAAATGACAAATCATTTTTTTTCAAGCACAAGTGTCATTTTTAACTCCGTGGAAGCAGCTGCAAAAAAAATGCCATATTGCATGTAAAACGTGTATTCGGGTTGTTCTTATGAGGATGATTAACATGATTAAGAGATATAGATTCTTTAAAAAAAAATAAAAGAATCTCTCTTTCTCCGACCCCAGTAAAACATTCTTTAAAACGATATTTTTGGTGATAAAATATGTAGAAGTTCACTGCACTTACATTGTATTATCACATAATGACTATGTGCCGATATGTATGCATGGACCATTCCATCGTCCATTCTTCATAAAGGGAAAAAAGTATCAATTTGTCGTCGGTGTTAATTTGTATCAATGAACGACATGTACAGTAAGGGTAGCCAGGTACATAATATCGCCGGCGAAAAAATGTACAGGGTGGCGATATTCACTGTCAGATGCATCCCAAGAATTCCGTGCCAATTTAGCTTTGAGCTGAACTCCATAAAAGTGCTACCGGTACTCCTCTAAGAATGATTCGAGAAAAATGATTGCAGCTAGAAGCTTGGAAAAAAATAAACTTTTCACAAATATTTCCTTCGAATGTCATTTATAGCATTCATTTCCTTTATTAAATATGGTCAATTATTTTTTTACCATGCGTTCTTCTTTTCTTACATGTGGAATGTATTTCAATTTTATGCAGAATTAATTAAATTAATCTTGGAACATAGCAATTTTATTCAAGCCCCAAAATATTTCTGAATCTAAGAAGAATCCATAGTGTGCAAGTCCTGCTAAAACACCGCAAGTTACATGTACCCTACCCTGCATATTTCACTTACCCCTTCAGAAGATCTAGAAGGGAAATGTGGCCTATTCACACCTTTTCTACTACGCATTTAAAGACACATTTCTCAATATTTTTTTTTTCACAGACACTGTCCTTTCCATCTATGCCCTTAAATCAGCCCATTCCACCCCGTATACATTTCCAGACATTTGTATGGGATAATTGGTATTACTTGCATGGTCAATGTAATGGGCTGTCTATAACATCAAATTAAGGGTTACAGTTTCGAACATTTATTTTCTTTTTTTAATTTTACTTTGTTTATTGTTTACTCGTTTATGTTTTTTTTATAATTTTACTCAGTATTATTATTGAGCACGAAGGATATTGAAATCATTACCTCCCCCACCTCCTCCAAAAAACGTTGAAAGGCCTCATATTGTTCTCTGAGAATAAAGTTTTAAAGCTTTAATTTGAAATTTGTAAAAGTTTTGCATCCTTTCCTCAAAACTGCTGACATCAATTGCCTCGCACCACTCTCATGGGTAATATAAAGATTAGCGATAATTGCACTTCGATTCAGTTCAGTCTAAAGCTACACCGGAGAAAATCCACAGAATTTCTTCCCTCAGATCAGCAATCACGATCCACACTCACTAGCGGCCGACATCGGCATTATCCAGTACTACATATATATGATTGTGGGTCACGTGAAAATGCAATAGTCGGGCAGTAAGTTATTGGATGCAAGTGAAAAGAAAAAGCATGCGTATTTCAGAATTTAAAAGATTTTGAAAGAGTTATTCTATGAAAAACTTTGATAACCTACTGTAGCCCCACCCTTCTCCCCGAGGGGCATGATCTAAAAGAACTGAATTACACTTTATAAAAAAGCTTTCATATGAATTTTGACTCTTCTTACAAAGTGGTTCTTGAGAAAAATTTTTTAAAGATGTCACTAAATTTCCACTAATTTATAACTATACTTCCCTTGAAAGAGGGCATGATCCTTCATTTGAAAAAACTTGAATTTCTTTTATCCACGGATGCTTTGTGGCAAGTTTGGTTGAAATTGGCCCAGAAGTAGATCTACTTATAATAAGAAGAAGCTGAAAATGTGGAAAGTTTGCAGAATGATGACAGACAAAATGTGATCAGAAAAGCTAACGAGCTTTCAGCTCAGTTGAGCAAAAAATGTTAACCCCAACACCAATAATATCGGCACATGAATAAGAATCACGCAAAAAATAATTTCCAATAATCATTACTACTGAAAAAAATCTATTTCCAAGTATATATAACGAGGAAAAAGGATAGACTGATTTATCAGATATCTCAAGAAATACGGTATCTTGACATATCATAGTGATGTACACCAATCCTGGACACAATTTTCTGACCAAAACTTTTTTCCTACATTATTGCGAGTTATGCTAAATAAATACAGCTTGTTTACTTATTTATCTGCCTTACACTTTGCCTATACTTCTGTGTGTGTGTGTGTGTGTCAATCTCTCTCTCTCTCTCTCTCTCTCTCTCTCTTCACGACCTTAGTAAATACTCTTTAACACAATATATCGGCGACAAAGTGTGCATATGTTCACAGTACATGTTGTCACCGACGACAGAATGTGCTCGACACATTCCGGCCCAAACGTTTCTAAGGTCGACTTTAAATTCAAAGTAATACGAAATTGACCAAGCTGTTAGAATAAGTTGACTGTATTGAATATTGATTTTATGTTCTCTTTTTTAATTGAATTGTATTCTTACCAATAAAAAGTGTTTGTGATTTGTACAGTTAATGTTACATTGACGTTGAATAATATGCTGTTGGGGTGTAATCAGGACAAGCTAATTCAGAGAATCTGTGTTCCCCGCTTAAGGGGAAAAAAGAAGAAGAGCATGCAGTGATGGGGGGGGGGGGTCCGAGGGGGGACACTTTAAGAAGGGCGGGCGGAGCCATGGGGAGTTAAGGTATAAAATTTAATTGCAAAAACAGCTTCTTGGGATATCGCCCGGAAATGAAAGTTTCACACACACACACAGAATGTATGAATTTACGACTTTGACCTTTGACCTTTTGACCTCAAAATCAATAGGGGTCTTTCTTAAGCCATAGGGAGTTGTGGTATAAAATTTCATTGCAAAATCCCAAAGGCTTTTCGAGATATCGCGCGGAAACGAAAGTGTTAAAACAGACAAAATTTATGAATTTACTACCATGACCTTTGATCTTTTGACCTCAAAATTTACATGATTCTTACGCCATGGGAAGTTGCTGTGTAAAATTTCATTGCAAAAGTCCAAAAGCTTCTCGAGATATCGCGCGGAAACGAAAATATTACAGACAGACAGAAATACATGTGTACAGACGGACTGCCCTACGGACGGACCGAAAATAATATCCCCCACTTTCAGTAAAAGCGGGGAACAAAAGTTCAGTCTTATGATCTACACATCTATTATTAATTGTAATATTGGCTTGATCAGTGACCTCAGAATAAAGGGATGGTTATTCACATACCGCAGTGGATGTGATATTTCTAAGATCATATGAATCAGCAACCCCACCCCAACCCACCAACACTTTATTCTCTATAAGTTACTTGTATCATAGATATTCCCTGTCTAAATTGGTGAATACACGTATATTAAATATTTCTTCTATACTTCATACAATTTACAAAGCTATAACTTTTTTTTTCACTAATCAAGATTCCGAGCTTATAATTAGAACAGCAAATTAAATATATACACTGTACCTATATGGTATTTAGAATTGTTGATTAGATTAAAAGAAGTGTAAACTTTCCGTGTAAGTCGATCACTTAAAATACATATGCTTAGGCGAGTTATACATGTACATGTACGTGTGAATATAACGAGTTTTCCCGACGGTGAGTCGATTCTGACTGGGGTGCATAGTCCTAAGAGCGAGTTGTCTTAGCGATCTGTCAAGCGCTCAGGTGCATGCGTGTGCAAGCTGCATTGCATCCGGTTTCAATTCGCTTATATATTTTTGCCTGAAGCTTAGAACCCTCCACGCAATAAAGAAAAGTTACACTTGCTAAACTCATGAATTCTTAAAAGTTTTGGGATTATATCTCATCAGTACTTTCTATGCCCCAGAAGGTCGAAGATCTGGGCATAATGTTTTTGTCCACCTTTCTGTCTGCGAAAAATTTTTGAACCATATTTAGTAAACTTGAAGTTTGGAATTAATATTTTAATATTAATGCCCTGTTTTAAATTCTATCGGGAAAAAAAATCTGCATTTTTAAAAATAAATGCTAAAATTTTTAAGAACAAACGGAATGGCATACAAGGTCATGTCATATGGCATACAAAGTCATGTCATAAAAGAAAATCTTTATTTTTTTCATGATGATGATGATGCATATTTTGTATCATTTTATCGATCCTTAATAATTTAGTAGTCCATCCTATGCACAGTTACATCTGTACATAGGTATACAAGTACATAAAATTGTAACAGATTCTCGATCTCCCTTTCTCTCTTCTTCCTTACTGGAAAATTAAATTTGTATCAAAACCAAGGGGGGGGGGGGGGGGGTGGTGTAAATATTCCAAAATAAATATTTTCTCTCCATTCATTTACAAGAACATTTATTTCTTTTCTCAGACTTTGAATTTTGGAATTTGATCAGTTGGTATGTTGTAAGTAGTTAGTATTTTTTATTATATGATTGAATAATTCCCATCTCTCTGATTGGCTGAGATCCAATAATGTTAGAAAAATACTGTTATATTGACCTGCACGTGACCTTCCAGGTCAATATAAGGAATTATTTATTCTTCATTGGACCAATAGATACATGTAGGATAATTCCAAATATATGCAAATAGTTTTGGAAAGTTATTTCACTTGCACCTGACTTCCACTCGTATGAACATAACATTAACAGGTCGAGGAATCTACCATATATGGATATTGTCGTCATTGCGCACAGAGGTGCTTACAGCGAGCAATCGTCCAATCCAATGAATGAGCCGAAAAGCATGATGGTCTACTACTGTTTATATTTTACTACAAACACGTGGGTCAGTCAAATTTAGGACGCGATTTCAAATGACTGCGGAAAGTCAACTAATAATTATTTTTAATGTTTTTGTGAAAAACACGAAGAATAGGTTCTAATTAAGATTTTCCATGCTCACATTAACAAACAAAGTCAATTTTCCGTGTTAAATAGTACATTGAAATACCGCTCACAAAGTCTTCACAAGTAAATAAGAGTTTTTATAACTTGATATTCGTAAATTTGCCATGCTACTGGTGTTATACGTTGTTACTTTGTTATTTGTTTACCAGAAATTAAAAGTTAATTCAGTTATTCAGTTATAAAAAAAAAAACATAAGTCTATCGCTGTACGTTTTTTTAATTTTCATATACATTGATCATAGAACGTGTATATTGAGTAGCATACATGTATATATCGAAGTTGTATACGTAGTAAACAATGACAATACGTGAGTACACCTCAGAGTCCATTTGTTTTGGACCAGGGAATAGTCACGTTGGATTCATACTGACTGATAGTACAGCACGGGAAAAACTGCCAGGCTATAGTCAACAAACGGACTTATACAATGGAGTAGAGAAAACCCAGATTTTACCGTTGTAAAACATTTGTATGTAAATGTGAGTATGGAACTAGTAGATAATGATGTACATATTATATTAAGTGTGTAAAATTCTTGGAAAAATGCATCATGTCTTTCCGAGAGCGATTTCAAAAACTGGCCTTTACGAAACGTACATGTAGTATTTTTTGTAGTAACCCATAATGCAACTCATTTAGCTGATTGGTCAGTTTGCCAGTCAGTTGGGTGCCTCATTTAGCATGTAAATTTATCCTGACGTCACAGAAAATAGTTTCCTCGACCTGATTAAGGCACATAGATTATTGGGTGAGGGGTGGGAGTGGGGTCTGCAGATGGCCTGCCCCTCTCCCCACCTTTTGAGAATGTAAATTTTTAATTTAAATTTTAAGGATGAAAAATTGCAATGAAAACTCCCCTCTCCCCTCGTTTATGGACCTTTACATTCCACCAAATAAAATTTTGAGTTGGGAGAATTCTTTTTCTTTTTTTTGGGGGGGGGGGGGGGGGGCTAGTCAAAGATTTGTTTTCAGGTAAGTTGCCATTTCTTTCTTTTAATACCCCCTTTTTCAAAATCAATCCTATATATGTACTTGACATTTATTTTTTCTACATTGCACCTAAACAAGAATTAAAAGTTCCAAAATAATACATTTGGTTGTTTTTTAACCCCGTTTCTCTCATTATGTTTGGCTAGTACTTCAGTAGATGTGAACAAGTAAGATGGCATGGATTGCTTAATAAGTGTGTGTCATTTAATCATTGAATCATATAATAAAGCAATTATTGCTGTTTTTTTCGGTCAATACGATGATTTAGACACCTTCGAAGTACAATATTCACCTCGCCCTTATTGTCAGGCCTTTGTTTTTATACTTACTACAGATAACTCTTTTCTACAAGGTCCCTAAAAGTTAATGTAATTTTTCATTTAAGTTATCTTATTTTTTGAAACCGATCTATGAACTGCCGGTCAATAAACTGTGATCTATTGGGCCAACTGTCGGTCAATAGACTGCGATCTATTGGACCGCAACGAATTTCGGAAAAACCGATCTGGGTTTCGAATTTATATGTAACATTGCGCAGACGTCAATGGTAAACGATAATTTGAAACAATGCTATAAATAATGAAAATGGAATTAAGTAACAAAATAATTATTTAATGCCTGAGCAATTAATAGACGAGAATATTTTTCCCGAGGTGCAGGGAGCAGCTCAGTGTATTCTATTGCCCTCGGCTGTTGGCCTCGGGCAATAGAACACACTGAGGCAGAGCTGCTCCGTGCACCTCGGGAAAAATATTCTGGTCTATTGACTGCTCAGGCATTAAGGTAGATCGCGGGTTTACTGTGTCTGAAAACATACGCTGAAAATTTGTCAGTTAAATCCTTTCGTTTCAAATTTTTCTTTCTGAAATTTTTTTGAGATTCGTCTGCGTGGTTATGTTGTAATTGTATTTCAAATGCACTAATGTTGATGAGAACAGGTGACACTATTTCAATGAAATTTGATGTAAAATATGCCTTTCACGCCGTTATATGCATTTCAAAACCATGCTCATTATATTAAAATGAAGCAGACGAATTTTATATTACTCAACACAATAAATGTGGAGTAAATTTAGAATCGATCTATTAAAAAAAAATTAATATGTACTCTAGTTCAATTTCTCGAAAAAGAACTTTAAAGTTTTACAATTTTCCATCAAACATTGTATTTTCATCACGACGTTATATTACGTTAGTGCGGCATCATTATTTTCGTATACCTGCGTGATCAGAAAAAAAATATTAATTAATCAACAATTCACTCAAAATAAAGCATGTTATCCGTAAATTCAATTTTTATTGATTGATGATAATGTTCATGTAAAAGTTGCCATACTTTACCCACAGCGTGGCACTATTTCAATGAAACACAGGAGAGAAGTCATATGATTTTTTTCCCTCAAAAAACTCAAGCAATGCGGAAAAATTCTACAAAAAAGGACGTCTTATCTAAGGGGAAATTTGGCCAATTTTGATCAGTTTAGCATGTTTGTTTTCAGCTTATGACTTCTAAATAAATCAAGTATTACAGTGGCGGATCCAGAAATTACAGAATGAGAGGTACAACTCTGGCCTTGACCCCACCCACCCACACACACAACACTATCAGCAGGTCTACATGTAATGCGAATCACTATTGGATGACATACAAGAATAGATGGCAATTTAGAACGTACATATATTTTATTTCATGATGTTAACTACTTTTATTTCTTTTTTAGAAACGATTTCTACATATGATTAAAAACAAAATCACCTCAAAACTATATTGATGAACGCCTCCCTTGTTGAGAATTATCTAATTCATCACTGACACCCCCCACATGTAGATATGATCATACTATTTTTTTTTCACATAACTGTGCATGGCTAAGACAATAGTGTTGATCTTTAAAAATCAAATTCCAGATATTACAAATTCCAAGTGTGCATTTCATCAAGATAATAACTTTGTAATAATGATTTAGAGATATGTAACCTTATGTGTAAAACAAATTAATATCTAGTCACGTAAAGTAGCATGTAGACTAAAACAAAACAAAACAAATTTTACAAAAGTACCGAATAAATCATCAAATAGGAGGGCAGGCGCTTGACACTCCGGCGCTGGATCAGCCTTTGTATTGTATCAACATAATGACATCTTAGAAGGGTACACATACATATATCATGTGAAGGACTACATGTAAAAGACTGCCTTGACCTCAACATTGCTGACACGCCATTCCGGGGGTAAGGGGGGGGGGGGGGTGTTGTTCAAGCTTCCACTTTGGGAATTTTAATCTGTATTAAACTGATCTGAAATAAACTAAATCAAATAACATAATTCACGAAACTGTGCCAGTTTGGTGTTGATGTCAAAGCAACAGTCCTTTGCCATTTGTGTTGTGGCGTGTTCCTGTGGACACGGAATTCGTTTTGTCGCACTTACTGATATTCTATATAGAGAATGGATGCCAATCCGTATTTTATTTTCACCAGTGCAAGAAAAGAGATGTAAAGGTTAATTGAAAAATACACACTCTTTCAATCCCTCTGCAACAATTTCAATTCAACTACTCGCCTCCCTGCCTCCCATGAATTTTCGTCCGTGCAGTATTTTGCAAGTGCGGGGGCATCTTCCGACTTTTCTTTGTGTTGTGTTTTTTGTTTTAAAAAACAAGTTATTCAAGCTTGCTATTCTTTCCTGTTACACAAACTTTCCTTTATGTTCATTGCGAAAAGGTTTTGATGGTTTGTTGATTGTGACGCAATTTTCTTTTTAAAAATGAAGTATTTTTTTAATTCCGCAAAAATAAATTGAATGACAATTATATATGCAAAGAATGAGGAATTATTGCGTTTTACTTTGATAAACAGAATTAGTTTTAGCCCCTGAATTTTCCAACATAAAGAACACTCTTATTTTAGTTAATGATCCATCCTTTAGCTATAATTATAAATGAATAAATATTTTTACAGACTACACAAGCTTTACTGTATGTTTCATTTAATACCGTATACTACTGAAGATATTTTTTGCTTGTTTGTAGTTTGATACGTAAACGCGATAGGCTTTCTACGTCGAATCCTGTTGTGACGTCAGCAAACCCGCGATCTACCTTAAATAATTGTATAGCATAGGCGTCAAAAGAAAATTAAAGTGAGGGGCTAATTGAAAGTGTGTGTGTGGGGGGGGGGGGAGCTAAATCTTAAAAAAAAAATGTAAGCCCCAATTTTAACGCCTATATTATGTATATCTTAGCAAAAATGTGTGAGGTTAAGCCCCCAAGCCCCCCCCCCCCCCCGGTTCCGACGCCTATTTATAATGTGGACCGAGGCACTTCCTGGTATCGAAGATGTCGAGTGTCATCCCTTGTTTTTTATGTACATTGAAATATGATTTAAAAAAAAAACCTGTGGATTTCAGTGATTTCCGATTTTTAATATAATTAGTGAATTTAAACACTCAATACACAAAATACACTATCCCGAAACAAAGCCTTTTTGACTGGAAGCAATGTTTCTCTATAATATAAGTTACTAAGCAAAATGATCGAGTGCGAGAAGTTTCTTGGTGCAAAACTTTCCATTGATTAAGAACCGCTGTGTTTATGTCTTACAAAACAAATATCTGGTCAGATGCTGAAGACTTGTAAGTGGCAGATCAACATGCGTATATATTTCTTACTCCAACATCATGACCCACCCTTTTATTTTAAGATAAATTTTAGAGACATTTTCTGTCATTAATTGATCTATTTTTAATTAGCTAGTTTATATAAGTCAATATTTAGGTACAATGTATGTATGATATAATTGTGGGTCATTAATTTGTATATATATAATGTTGCGGGATCAATGTACAGTACGAGTATATTGTTGTGGGATAGTATATAAGTATAAAGATATACGTATCCATAAAAGTAAAAGAACATTGTTGGATATATACTGGGTTTAGGCAGTTTACGCTTTATAAACCGCGAAGTGGTCACCTTTTCAAACCTTCAGGGACCATTCAATCAACTGAATGGCAGAGGTTCATCCCGTGGGAGGATTAAAGCAAATACTCGAGACTATTTAGCGAGTAAAATGGTTAGTGATTGTCCTATTTTGAATTACTTGTTTTATTCAATACGTTTTAGACGTAATTTTTTTTGTTCCCAAATCTTTTATCTCTTTCTCTCACATAAATATGTTAATATTATAAACACATATATTACATAAATATATCTATATATCTATATCAAGGTTCTACATGTACATGTAATGCATGTATCGGATAATTATGGGTCATTTATATGTACATATATATAGATATAGAATATTGCGGGATCAAATTACAGGCAACTATACATCATTCTGGGTCAATATATTGATATAAAGAACATCGTGGGATATGTACAGTTGTACTTGTCTATCTATAAAATATTAAAATCACTGTTGATTTGATTACACTTCCCTAAAATCTTAACGCGTAATAATTTTTTCTGAATAATCCTTGAGTTGTGAATGATTTTCTGCGACTTCATACTGACATATTCCTTTATTACTTAAACTTCACGGTTCACATCAGGGTAACGCGCCTTCTTTATAGTAACATTTTAAAGTCATTATATCTTATAAAATGAAATACTTGAAGCTTTCTTTCATATCTGAATAATTATATAGACTTTAGGAAGAACACAACTATAGTACGATTAAAACTTATAAAATTATTTAACCTTATTTTTTCTAGATTAATTTTATACAATGTATTACATTAAAAGCAAAAGCTCATGCATGGCATGACATACATATAAATAAATAATGCGTTACAATCTGATAATGATTCACTGCAATTAGGCTATAAAATCTAGCTGCTTCCCATAATCCCTCCAATACTCATGGGGAAGTATATAAAAAATTGTGGGTCACGCGCAAAATTCTGCCAATCCACAGAGTGGTAAGATTTCATATATATATAATTGCATTGGGGGTCATTTTTTGAGTGTGTAATTATGGGTCAAAAAATTTTTTTTTGTAAAAAATGCAAATAGTAACTATATTATTGTCATAAACAAATTTTTAGGCACATGGTTTGTGGGTCAATATATAATGACCCATAAACCATCCATGATACCCACAACGTGAGTGAAAAAGACACAAAATATCCCACAATCCGCATGGCACAAAACTATATATATATATATATATATATATATATATATATATATATATATATATATATATATATATATATATATATATATATATATATATATATATATATATATATATATAGTGAAATTGTAGTAAAAGTCCACGGTATAGGTAGGTTATGAATTAAAATAAAACCCAAGATAAACAAACAAGTTCACATTTAATTATTACACTAAGCGCTTTCGCTGTGAGGCTCTTCAGAGTGTAACAAAGTTTATAAAAACAATTCAACTTGGTTGTTATGACGTCGTTATTGTGACGTCATAAAGGCAGCATTATATATTGGCGCAGGTAAATGTCATTAGGGCGCCAAAAGTAGAGAATTGAACATATGTACATTGTGATGAAATAGACTGCTAATTTTAAGGTATAATGTTCAACTTAATGACATATATATAATGCTGCCTTTATGACGTCACAATAATTCTGCCAAAAGGCAGCATTATATATTGGCGCAGGTAAATGTCATTAGGGCGCCAAAAGTAGAGAATTGAACATATGTACATTGTGATGAAATAGACTGCTAATTTTAAGCTATAATGTTCAACTTAATGACATATATATAATGCTGCCTTTATGACGTCACAATAACGACGTCATAACAACCAAGTTGAATTGTTTTTATAAACTTTGTTACACTCTGAAGAGCCTCACAGCGAAAGCGCTTAGTGTAATAATTAAATGTGAACTTGTTTGTTTATCTTGGATTTTATTTTAATTTATAACCTACCTATACCGTGGACTTTTACTACAATTTCACTATGTTTTAACTGGTATATGGATAAAGGATGACACAAACAAGATCGGCAGCAAATATGGACAACATTCTTGAGGAAATTACAGGTAAACTCTTTACCTTAGACGACAAAATTGAGAAACTTACTGAAATTGTCGATAAATTAGAAAAGCATATTCAATGTTGTGATGATAAACTTAACATTCTTGTTAATGAATGTGCTGAAAATTTCCACAAAATGAATTCAACAAAGGAAAACAAGAATTACAAATCTAACGTGGATTTCATTCTACAAAGTAGATATGACAATAACGTCATTTCTGAAATGTACCGAGAAAAACGGGAAATGATTCAAACATGGAGAAAAATTCTTAATGAAAGAAGACAGGCATATTGGAATGCCATTAATGTGAAAATCTCGCAGATACATACGAGAAATGGAGAAAACGAGAAGATGTTATTCTTCCCCGGAAATTTAGGATTAAATCAATTAATCAGGAACCGGACGAAGAAACAAAAATTAGGCTAAATTTAGCCATCCAGAAATTTGACACGGAAATAACTCTCCTACGGATTCGGGTCCCGAAGTATCAAACCAAGTTTGAGGAATGTGTTGCAAGAATGGAAAAAGAAATTTCAGAAAGAACCGATGTAAATATGAAAGCTAAACTTCTTGATTTATGGAAAACAGAAGTGAAATATGAAATGGATAAATCTGCTAAAATTCTTGAAAAAAAGCAGGAGTGGCTAAATAATTATGAGATAAATTACGGGAAAGAGGTGACGAAAAATTCCCCGAACACACAAAGAAATCGTAGGAGCAAAAGCAATGGAAATACAAAATCCGGATATAGAAAGGAAAACCGATTTTCTTACGCTGATGCCGTACGCAATGATAAACCACATAGATCCGAATTTCGGGCACACAACAACACCAATGCATATAAGAACAGACCAAATAACACTCACAACAAGGATAACCAAATGAGGAAAAACAATCAAGGAAACATGGTGAGAAATGTAAATTATCAACGGCTGACAAAACCCAACAATGCCGGAATAAGGGATCAAAACTGGAATCTACCCCCTAAAAGGAACCAAAGATTGCGGACAGCACAAAACAGTTTACATGGTTTTAACAGTAAACAAGAAAATCAAACAAGGAACATTTCGGAGAATATTTTTTTTGTGGAAAGGACGCTTCCACAAGGGACGACAGAAAACATTCCGATTTCTGCAAATTTAGACAACTCAGAAGTAAGTCAAAAACAGAAAATCGATGTAAAAATTATTAATATATCTCAGAGAGATATTTCACAAAACGAAATGAAAATTCTAGAAAAGGGTTTAAAATTCACACCCACGGCAAAACAGGATAATGTGAATCTCATAAAAGATACCGAGGAGTTTTGTCGAAAACTTAGACTTAGAGAATATTTTCAAAATGAAGAAAATATAGACGAATCTCTTGTGAGAAATAAAAGTAACTTCAAACCACCACCTAATAGAGATAAACATTTAGATGAATTTATTAAATGTTTACAAAGTTCCGCAAGAAATAATGACTTCTGTATGAATACCCGTATTAAAGATAATATCAATAGACTGGAACGAGAAGCTATCAAAAGCCTCGCAAGTGATAATTCTATTGTTATAAAGGAAGCAGATAAAGGGGGAGCAATTGTCATTATGGATATGGATCATTACAGAGAAATGGTTTTAGACCAACTTATGGACACCAACTTTTACAAAGAATTAGTTTCTAATGAGGACAGTAAAACCATATGCAAGATTAAGAAATTAACTTCTAAATTTGCGGATAATTTAACCGTGAAAGAAGTGGATTATTCAACAAATTTCGAAAAAAAACTAGTAACGTTTATGGTTTACCAAAGATCCACAAATCCAAAGAAATACAGGACGGACTCGAAGATAAAAACGCTTTATATATAAAATTACCTCGAACAGATTTAAAGCTTAGACCAATTGTAGCTGGCCCTGCATGCCCCACGCACAGAATTAGTAACTTGTTGGATATACTTCTAAAGCCTCTATGCCAACTTGTACCAAGTTATGTAAGGGATGATATGGATTTTCTTTGCCACATCCCAGATACAGTTGAAATAAATACAGAGATGGTTAGTTTTGATGTAAAGAGCCTCTATACTAACATACCACATACACTTGGACTGGAAGCAATCGCTTTTTTGGATCGATAAATACCGCAGTGAAATAAATGAAAGATTTTCCAAAGACTTTATCCTAGAAGGATTAAAAATAGTATTAGAAAATAACCATTTTGTTTTTGACAGCAGAAATTTTCTACAAATAAAAGGAACAGCGATGGGCACAAAAGTTGCCCCAACCTATGCCATCCTAGTACTTGGGTTTTTAGAAGAAAAATTGATCAGTGAAACAGACAGAAGATTTGGAAATCAGTTTGCCCAATATATACGCTTTAATTGGAAGAGATATTTAGATGATTGTTTCATTTTCTGGAACAGATCTAATGAAGATTTACAAGAATTTCATTCTATTCTTAACAATCTACACCCGTCTATTAAATTCACGGTGGAAAAAAAGCGGATTGGAACTACCTTTTTTAGATATCCTTATAATTAAGGAGGGTCGTAAAATCATAACAGATTTATACTACAAGAAAACGGATTCTCACCAATACCTTGTATTTAATTCCTGCCATCCTTCACACGTAAAACGTAACATACCTTTCAATATGGCAAGACGTGTTTGTACCATTGTCATAGATGAAACCAGAAGAAACAGCCGTCTACAGAAATTGAAAACTTTTTTACTTAGACAAAAATATCCCAATGATCTAATAGACGTCGCTATTGAAAGGGCCAAGTCAATACCAACTACAGATCTCCGGAGTTCTACTAGAGCAGGGGCCCAGGAAAACAATAAATAAATCCCGCTTGTCGTTACACATAACCCCCGGAACCTTAATATGTATAATTCCGTAAAACAGTGTTTCCCCATTCTACAACAATCCCAAAATCTAAAGGAATTAATTGACCTGAAGAGCATAATCTATAGCCGGCGCCAACCCCCAAACCTGAAGAAACTCCTTACAAGAGCCAAATGTATGGACCCCCTGTGTGGAACCTGTCCTTATTTAAAAACAGGAGAGACGTTTACTTTTAAATGTGGTAAAACATTTACCGTAAATGAGAATATGTCATGCAAATCTAAAAATTCGATATACTGTATGACTTGTACTTCATGCGGGGAAAACTACATTGGACAGACCGGTAACAAACTAGCTGACCGCGTAAGAGTCCATAAACAACAAATACGGGACCCTTCTGTCAGGAATACGCCATGCAGTGAACATTTTGATTCAGTGCGAATGGAAACTTTTTAATATTTCCATTTTATAAAGTTCTAGAAAATAATGAACAATTACGGAGAGCCAAGGAAGATTATTTTGTAAATTAATTTAAACCTAAACTAAATGTAAATTGAACATTATAGATTAAAATTAGCAGTCTTTTTCATCACAATGTACATATGTTCAATTCTCTACTTTTGGCGCCCTAATGACATTTACCTGCGCCAATATATAATGCTGCCTTTATGACGTCACAATAACGACGTCATAACAACCAAGTTGAATTGTTTTTATAAACTTTGTTACACTCTGAAGAGCCTCACAGCGAAAGCGCTTAGTGTAATAATTAAATGTGAACTTGTTTGTTTATCTTGGGTTTATTTTAATACATATATATATATATATATATATATATATATATATATATATATATATATATATATATATATATATATATATATATATATATATATATATATATATATCGGAGTATATTTTTATAGATTTGGGTTCTGATTAGTACACTGATTTATTGTGACGTTATGATAGAGTTGCGACTTCCAAAAACAAACATGATGCCACAATAGAAAAACCCAAGTAACATATAATCATTGCAAGATTCGCTTTATCATTGGTTTTCAATCAAAACGCAGATAGATTATTTATTTAAAGCAGAAAATTGTTTTTCATATATCAAAGCAATTATTGACTGTGTTTTCGGGCAACAATCATTATGTTAGCCTCCAAGGGATAATCAATTATTGGTTTTAGAGTATTACATAAATACCGTGTTTAAAATGCGTTTCTTTTATATTTTTTGGACTTACTGAAATCATAGAAATTAATGTTAATCTCAGAGGACACTTCTGAAATCATAGTTTAATTATAAACTCTTGATTTATGACACTGCAAACACAGAAAAATACTGTTACCTTTTGTTTAAAATATACAAATTTGGAATACAAAGGTCGATCTTACCTTTTACATGTCCCCACGACTTCTCTCAAGCAGACCGTGATAAAGAATATAAATGCAAGGATCATAATTATTATAACAAACTCAACATGCCCGTACACCCATTTTGTGCAAAAGACCAATGCAAAATTTGTCAACTTTTCCTTTACAAAATGCTTTGAATCTGATTCCGAGTTGCAATTTTCCCTAATGATGATCTAGGAGGAAACTTTTATATTGTAAGGAAGTAGGAAGAATATGATTTGTATTTCGCAAAAAAAAAATGTCAAACAAAGCACATGCGTGTAAAAAATGCTCTCTCTCTCTCTCTCTCTCTCTCAGGTCAATTTGACCAGGGTATTCATAAAGCAATGCTATTCGACTTTTGATATCTGTATTGTAAAGTAAATATAACGGAATGTTGCTTTCGTGTAGTATCTACAACAGAATGAGAAAGGATCAAGTAAGGAAACATTGTGAATCGGGGGATATCATTGTAAAATTTCCTTTGCTATCTACCTTTTCAAACCATTGACACGACTTAGCAGACAGTAAGACAAAGAGATAAGGAAAAAAAAATACTTTAACTTTGCTCAAGTAACATTTTCCCTTCTTCTTTTAATTGAAAACGGGCATTATTATAAGCGCATTTTTGTTGGAATATTTTCTACCAAAAGTAAGACTTGATTTTGTACTAAATTTGACTAGGGATTATTCCTTCTACTTAATCAATACATAGGAACTTGGCGAGTGTGACTGGTCAAAAGAGGATGTTTACTCCTCCAAGGCTCTTAATCCCTTATCCGGAGACTGTTTATGCCCTGATCATAGATTTCTATTTTAGTAGGCTTCATTGCGATCGGTCACTGATCATTTTCTTAACGTATTTCAGTATCACATTTATTTCTCCCCTCTACATTATACAGATTCCGTTTTTATCATGCATTTTTTATTTCATATCTGATATCATGATTCTTGATAAGGTAGATTACAAATGCAGAGAGAGATATACTTTGATACTATTAGCTAACTATTCAACGCAAATATTATAATCTAATTTGCGCTGAATGCAAAAGCACCTTGTTTACATTTCCTCAAGTTAAATCATACAATCTTTGACAGCATTTGCTTTCTTATTACTGAAAATTATTTTGAAAAATATATATTTTTTTTTCTTTCCATATATAAAACAATCATCACAATGCCTTTCCTGTGCTGCATTTTTGAAATGTTAGCTTTTGAAGAAAAAATCGTATGATTACATATATGCTTAAGTGGCTTTTTTCCCCCTGATTTTGCACATACCTTGACTCTTTACATTTACAGTCAAACAAATAAACGGGCAGTCAGAATGAAACTTAATTTAACTAGTTTTTAGAATTCTGAATCAAATTAATAGCTTAAAGGCAAAAACCTTATACCTGTTCCATTGGTTATCTACAAGATTACAAGAACACCAGAAACTAAAATGTGTTCAGTCAGCATGCTCATAATGTATACCATTTTGCAGCAAGTCCAAAAAAAAAAAAAACAGTATTTGATACAGCATTTTTCATCAAAAAGACTCACAAGATTAAATGATTATATATTCACTTCAACAAGAATTGAATATTTAGAAACTGATGGATTTAACATTTGAAGATCCGAGAACTCTTTAATTAAGCAGTTCTTTTCCAAGGTCGTACATTTACATATCTTATGATTCCACATTCTCCCTCTCTATGTAATCATAATCCATAACTTATGCTTTTCACACAGAACACAAATTCTGCTTTAAAGCTTGCTTTTGACATGCAGGGCTGAACAATAAATGAAAAATTAAAAACACAAAAGAATTATATTAAAAAATTCATTGTTAATTCGCCGAACAACAATTGTGTCGAAATACAAACATTTTTAGAACTGCAAATAGGATATAAAATGGAACCTTAAAAGGAAACAGGGGGTTTAAGCAAAAGCCCGAGCAAGTTTAAAAATAATGCAATTAATGACCTTGTTTAAGCGTTGTACATGTAAGTATTTAATTTCTCAAAATGGAGGGAATTATACTGGTATGTTCTTTTTTATTAATCACGGTAACGAACTGCATTAATTCACATACCATTGATAATAAATCGTTTTGTTTGATTGTATATTGTTAACGTCCCATTCGAGAATTTTTCATTCCTATTTAAATGTTACCATAAACGGGAGAAGGATTTTGAATAAACTTGGCACTCAGGACCATTTAGGCGTGAGTTATCTTCATCCTACCGGACAAGTTACATCATTTTTTAAGTCCTCATCTTAATGATTGCGACCTGAGACTTTCACTTCAATATGCCGAGCGTTTAGCAAAAGAACTAATGCTATACTTATCTTTATTTTTATCTACCTTAAGTCATTCATGGGAAAAGTTTAAAACACTTTTCCGATCAATAAATAAATAGAAAATACAAACATAGATGCACAATAACTTTTACTGTCCACTAATTCTGTCCTTGGCTTTGTTGTATGTTTGTATTTAGACGTATATTTTAGGACTTGCGATTTGTAAGCGTTTAACGGTTACTCGGGTAGAAAATCTGTAATAGGTTTGTCCGGAAAAAAAGTAGAACATATGTATATTTAATCACAGTTTCCTGTAATTCAATTAAAAAAAAAATATCTGAAATGTTCATTCAGAAATAATTCCGGTTCTCCGGATTGACATTGTGGTGAGGAGTTATTGGTCAGTTTTCCATATATTAATTGTTATCTATAGTCTGTCTCACGGTCCCAAGGACCTCAATTTTATCCTCATATCTAAAAATGTATAAATACCTTGGCCTTCAAGCTAGGTTCGATCGATAGATCATTTTTCTCCCAAACTCCTTGCATTTATCCGAACCCTCGAGTTCAACCAGTATATTGACACGGCGGCAAATGTACGGAACACAATACAGCCTGAGACTTTCCAAGTGACCAATAAACATAGATTTTTCAGCGAAAAACTGCAAAACAAGTGCTTAGCACTACTAAGAAAAGAGGTAAGATTCAAATCTACTTCAGAAGTCATAACTGATGACAAAAGTAGAACGATCGAGGCTACAACAAATTCAACCAAGTGACATCAGTGCTTATCCAACACTAAGCATGATAGATCTAGGCCTTCTCCAGCATGCTAGAGGTTCATGGCGAGATACTTTTGACTTGGCGCCGCGTAACCTCTAGCATCCATTGTAAAAATTCTCGCCGCTGAAACCCCTAGTGGAAATAAATTGTTTAATTAAAAATTCAGGCTTTAAACATTAACGAATGACACGAAATAATAAAATATTTAATATATGCGATAAAACTTACACATAAAACAATGTTAATCTCTCTTATTAGCAATAAATCCACTACTTTTAAAATCGAAGCAGAAATGAAATCAAGTCGTCTGTTTGAAATTCTTGAATGGAATGCACAATATCTGACGAAACGGAACTAGTTTTCCGATATGAAATCATTTAAATTTTCGTTTTCTGACTAGCAATCCGCAAAATTAGCATGATGTCAAATCGAAAGTAAATTTGATGACAAATTGAAATAATGACGATTTTGATTGATAAACAATGATGCATACTGAATAGAGTGGATTTTAGAATTTCTTGTGACTTTTATACCCCATGCAACACGTAGGTACCTGAGAATTACTTGTTTACAGTTTATTTCACGCATTATACGTTCCGCCCAAAATCTCAGGTGGAACGACCTCGTTAGAAAATGGCCTTTGGATGTAAGAGTCCGAGATATATAAGAGGCTCTTACTTGTAGGAGAAGATCTAGACCCATCTGGAAGCGAGTATTAGTATGTTCTTATAATTTAGATTTGTAATAAATTACAACTTAACCTTTGCGTCGCAAATAAATCCAACACACTAGATAGCATTCTATAGTTTGTTGAAATTATTATTACAGGTGACTTCAACATTTATTTACTCAAAGACCCCCCTCGATGCTGGACATCTGCTTTAGAGGACTTTGGTCTAACAAAAGTAATTAATGCACCCACTAGAAGTACTAACACCTCTTGTACTCTTATTGAATACTTTTATACTACCATATCAAATAACATATGTGAAATAAGTGCACCCCCAATTTCCTTATCTGACCAATACCCTATTGGTGCAACCCGGAAAAAAATTTCATGCAACGTAGAAACAAACACATAGAAATTAAATATCGTAATTTCAAGAACTTTAACGGATCAAATTTCCTCTCTGACTTAAAAAATGAAAATGTTGACAGTCTTGCAGAATTACACGATCTTAATGACATTCTTGATACTTTCTATAAAATGTTTAATAATGTCCTTGACAGGCATGCAGAAGTTAAATGTAAAAGAGTTAAAAATGAAACTAGACCAAAATGTCTAACGAAGGAAATAAATGAGGCAGACATTTACGCGATTTTTACCACTGCAAGGGGGATTTTGCAAAAATTCCGAGCATGGAGAAATACAGCTGTACTCTAGATTGACAATGCAAAAACTTTGTATTACAGATCAGCCATCGAAGATAGTTCAAATTCTAGAGAAATGTGGGGATATCGTAATCAATTGACATCTAATTCTAAAACTTTTACTCCTACTCATATCATTCATAATGACTCTGAAACGAACAATTCACAAGAAATTGCTAATATTTTAATGAACACTTTACAGGAATTTCAAGTAAACTTTTACTTATTCTTCCAAACTGCCGATTGAACCCAGAATTGTTGAGACAATTCACAAAATCTAAACTTGGTAATGAAAACTTTTTTAGCCTTACACCAATTAGTGAAAATGAAAAAGTTAATTTGTTGAACGGGACTGATGTCAATAAATCAGCAGGCATTGACTAGATAGGACCTCGTCTCCAAAAACTATCAGCTAGTATCATTGGTAAATCAGTCACTCATTTAATTAATGCTAGTATCAGTAGTATTTCCATCGAAGTTGAAACAAGCAAAAGTCATTCCTGTATATAAAAAGGGCAACAAATCAGACCCCGGTAACTACCGTCCCCTTTCTATACTACCAACATTATCTAAACTAATTTGAAAAGCACATAGCAAACCAAATGCGAGATTTCACCTCAACTTTTGATCTTATAACAAAATCTCAATCTGTATTCAGAGAATTTCACTCTTGTCAAACAGCACTTATTAAATTAACTGATGCTTCGTTGCATGCTATGGATCAAGGTAATATCATAGGCATAACATTTTTGGATTTCAGAAAAGCTTTTGATTTAATGAGTCATGCCATTCTTATAGATAAATTAAAGAATTACAACTTTGATGAATTGTCATTTAACAAGGTTTCACTCGTATCTGAATAACAGGACAAAATGCTAAAAATTGGTACATCATCTTCTGATGTCTTACCTGTCACAGCAGGAGGGCCACAGGAATCAATCTTAGGCCCCTTATTGTTTTTGTTGTATATTAATGACCTTCCCTTACATGTTTGTCATACAAAAATTGATATGTTTGCTGATGATGCAACTCTGTATGTTTATGAGAAAAATATATTGAGTATTGAAACAACTCTAACTTCGGATTTAGAAAATATCAAAAATTGGTGTTAAGAAAATCAAGTGATTTTAAATGTTGATGAAAGAAAATGTATGTTGATTGGAACTCAACAGAGAGAATGGAAATTAAATAATCCAAATCTCAGTTTACATGTCTCTGACAAACACCTTGACAATGTTGAAACAGAAAAACTACTTGGGGTACCTATATATTAAACACTAAATGTTCATAACCATTTAGACTCAGTCTACAAATCTTTAACATATAAATTATATACCTATATATATATATAATCAAGAAATTTCTTCCTCTGAAAACTAGAAAACTGTTTTATAATGCCTTTATTCTGCCTTCTATTAATTATTGTCTGACTTTCTGGGGTAATACACCAGCTAGTTACTTGGAGAGAATTCATAAGCTTCAAAAACGGGCCGCTAGAATTATTCTTGATGCTGCCCCTGATGCTCCATTATTTGAAAAAAAATTAAGCTGGTTATCTGTTTTTGATTTAGTAACTTTACACAAATGTATCTTGTTGTACAAAATATTTAACAATCAGAGCCCTGCTTACCTGCAAGATTTATTTCTTTTTCAAACTTCTAATGCTTACACTTTACGTTCAGAATCTGATTTTGACCTTCGCCTTCCAAAGCATCGAACTATTTTGTTTAAAAATTCCCTCCAATATTCTGGTGTTCATATTTGAAACAGTTTGCCTTTAGATTTAAGATGTGCACCAACTCTGTCACTCTTAAAACGAAATGTAGAAAAATATATCTTCAACAATAGAATTTCATTACTCTGATTTATATCTTTTGTACATGTATATTGTGTCAAAACTTACAAATGTATATTAATTTATTTGTCATCATAATATATTTGTTTGTTATTATTATCATTATCAGAATTATCATGTGGCATTGTTTGTGCATTATATCTCATTTGCTAGTTGTTAATCTTTGCTACTTTGATGTAATATTGGTGTAATTAGAAGGCCCTGAGGAAGAATAGTGTGTCACACTAATCAGGCTACCTTCTCTAAATAAAGTATTATTATTATTATTATTATTATTATTATTATTATTATTATTATTATTATTATTATCACAGGCACTTGGGGTATGGACCCCCCCACCCCTTTTCCATTTTTTTTTTCTTTTTAAATCTGGGGTCGAGTCACACTTTTCCTAGTTTTGTATTCTAATATGCACTATATGTTATCAATAAAGTAACTCTTTTGTTTTTATCAGCTGTTTTTAAATATATCGTTTTTGACTGATACATAAAAAGAGAGAAGGCTTGCAACTCTTTTCTCATCGTCTGCCTCACCTCGCTTAAACTTCGCCTGATTATTTATCGAAAGAATAAGAAAACATGGAATATGCATACATCAATAAATTCGTTATACATTCTTCTTCCTTTTCAAATTTCCATTTAATTTTTATGTGCCCCCGATTTGTAAATATTTCACCAGCTGGGACGGAAGTGCAATAACGGTAACTCTAACTTTATAAATGTTCTGCATTATAAAAAGTCCAGGCTTTGCAAAAACAATATTGTGAAATTTGGTTGTCTAGGTCGTCTGTTAAAAGTTAATCTTCATCCATTAGAATTTGCTAGTTACAGTTATCTTGTGATTCACAGAACTTACCGTTACATGTTATATGATGAGAAAATTCAGGATTTATTCCTTCTCGCATTTAATGTTCCGAATGACATTAAACGTAATGATGATACCCGAAAATACCGGGCACTTCCGTCCCAGCTGGTGCACATCAACAAAATTTACCCTAGATGCTGGTGATTTAATCGAAATATTTACAAATCGGGGACACATAAAAATTAAATGGAAATATGAAAAGAAGGAAGAATGTATAAAGAATTTATTGATATATGCATATTCCCATGTTTTCTTACTCTTTCAATAAATAATCAGGCGAAGTTTAAGCGAGGTGATGTAGACGATGAGAAAAAAGTTGCAAGCCTTCTCTCTTTTTATGTATCAGTTGAAAACTGTATATTTAAAAACAGCATATAGAGACAAAAGAGTTACATTATTGATAATATAAAGTGCATATTAGAATATAAAAACAGGAAAAAGGTGACTCGACCCCAGATTTAAAAAGGAAAAAAAAATGGAAAGGGGGGGTCCATACCCCAAGTGCCTGTGGTTATTATTATTATTATTATATGCACTTGTGCCTGGGTGAAATGTTGCATCTTTTGATGTCCATGCAATTTTATCAATGCACGTATTTAAGTGGATAATTATGTTGTCATTTTCTTCCATCGTATATTCATCTTGGGCAAAGCATGCAGTAGATAAGCAACTCTTGAAATATAGTTAAATCTGGACTGCATCGATCAACATATAACATTTATTTAAATATATATATATTTATACATCTAGCAATTTCTGATAGCACTGTATGTTAAAATACAGAAGACCCTGTAAAATTAAAACTAAAAAAAAGTTTAGAAAAAAATCTTGACTGTCCTGGATAATTGTAATATAAATATATTTAAAAGAAAAAACAAACTGTATAATGATTCGTCAAGGTGCTGACACTTCACATAAATGTAAAATTTTGCTTTTTATGGATCATGTAGGTAGTGACTGCCAAATGCATGAAGTGTTCAAAGTGAAAGTAGATCGACCTACAATGTTACATGACAATGCATTTAAATGAATAAATAAAAATCTACCAGCTTTTGATAAAAAAAGTCATTGTCATTAAAATTAAAAGGGGTATTTGTATATTTTCTTTTTTTTCCTAATAGTTTTTTGATTTGAAATAAGTTGATAAAAATGTCAGTTTTAGTTTTTTTTTTTTTTTCTTTCTTGGACATGTAGTACATGTATATTATGGGGCACTTATCCGCACTTTCTGACTTATTCTTAGCATTTGAAATAGTTATTTCTTGGGTGTATGTAGGTATGAAATAAAGAAAAGGACAGCAACTTACCAACTTGCTACGTTTTCAACAAATGACGCTGTAAATAACACACAGCAAGACCATGTTAACATCCGTTTCTAGTGGAAATGCGTGACCTAAATATCCACAACTTGTACTGCATTGAATTCGGATTATTTTCTCTCATTTTCTTAGGAAACTCGTCAAAATATATTTGAACGCAAAATAATACTTATATTATTAACCAAGTAACACTAAATTACTGTCGTTGAAGTTTCGGGATTTTTGTAATTTTAATTTGGAAAGAACGACTACTCCCTCAAAAAACTGGATCCCTGTCCAGTGATCTTGACGCTAATGGACGAGTTTACAAAATAAAATCCCCATAGAATTTGAATTTGCCGCCATGTTAATACTCTGGTTGATCTCGAGTGTTCAAATGAATGCAGGAAGTTTGGGAAAAAATGATCTATCGATCGAACCTAGTTTGAAGGCCAAGGTATTTATACATTTTGAGATATGAGGCGAAAAGTGAGGTCCTTGGTACCGTGGGAGAGACTGTAAACATCTTATATTACTGTTCTTTGCTTGAACGAAAATGCACTGCTTAATAAATAATGTAACTAAGTTTATGTTTAAAAAAAATAATAATAATTGAATATCAGTTAAGAGAAAAAGATGTTATGTTAAGAGGTTTATTAATGCATACATGTACAACTTCACAATTCAACACAAAAATCCTGTTTAATGAGATTGTACAACAAAATAAAGATATAGCTTGAGTTAATTAACCCATTAAGAGATCCTATGTCAATTCCTAATTATTAAATAGAACTTATTTATAATGACATTTACAATTGTCATAAGATGAACTCCCCAAAATTTCATTTCTTATGCTTGCAAAAGTAGAGTACGTGTGACTCTTTACATTGTCTGCACCTGCTTTTTTTTTTCAGTACCTCTATATTTTTTCTAACTGTCCCCTTATTCCTTTTCTCTGTACGTCCTTTTACGTGTAGAAAAATTCCGTTCTCCGTTCTATGCTGTTCAGTTCCAGCAAAAGCAGAAGGAATGTCTGCTTCAGGTAAATTTCTTTTGGGGATACTTATACATTCAGAAATTTCGTTATCCATTGTATTTTGATCATTCCTTTCAAGAGGAGCAGGATTATTTGTCTTTGCTAAGGCATCCTTGGTATTTCGATGGATTATCATCATTCTTATTAAAATGAACAATAAAAAGAATACGATTCCTGCTGTTGTTATTATCATCATTTTTATAAACATTGAGAGGGAAGTTTTACTTCCGGTCTTGCGTGACAAATCCCATGCAATGGCAAATGTTACATTTTCTGTAATAATGAAACAAATTTTGCAGTTTTCTGTAATATTTTAACGAAACTCTAAACAATTGTTTTTTCTAAACTTTACAATATTTCAAAATATTAAGCAGTGAAAATAGAAGTATCTTATTTACTATGATATATAAGTGTTATTTAAATGCGGCATTGAAATGGTGCTTTTAATGAAAAAGTTCAAATTTGATACTGCGAAAACATAAAGTAAACCATTAAATCTAGCACAGGGTAGTATAGATCATCTAAAATATTTACCTAATATGGTGTTAACACATCCACTCCGATAGTCGCAATAGTCAACCTTACAAAAGCATTCTTCTTGACAATCTTTTCCAAATCCCGGGTACCGACACCTAAGTGAGCAATTCTCACCCATATAACCAGGGGGCATTCTAAAAATGCAGGGAGAACACAGCCCGATTACACAAAAAAGTATTTGCTAGGATTTAGTGCCTCTAGTGAAAATCTTTTAATTTTACATGTAAATATTAATGAATTAAGCAATGAATGAATCAAAATCAAAAAGATGTTTTTGAAGAAAGGATAATTTATTTGTTTTTGTGGTACATTATGTTTGGTTTTTCGATGTATAAGGAGACTTTTTGTTAAAATTGAAAAATAAAGAAATACAAGTGCTGCAGCTATGATAGTTACTAAAATTATTAAATTTGTACGTTTGGTAGTAATAAGGGGTCCAGATGATAAATCTTTCTCACTGTAGCTGTATTGTGTTGAATTTTCTACAGATATGAAATATGAAATAATTTGTAATTACACATGATATTTAAAGTGATAATTATCTAAATTCATTTAAATAATTTACTGCATGATACCAAATCTCAAATATGAAGCCCACATAAAAATAAGACATTTAATGGAGTGGATTTTATTTTATTTATTTTGTTTTTCTTATTCATTACAAAATGAAGAGAAATAATAATAATTAAAACAAAAACAATAATAAGAGTGTTAATGTAATGTTAATGAAGGAGTTAAATCTAATATATACAGACCCTGAAACGTGATACTACCCCCAAAAAGCGTGTGATTTTCGTGCGCTTTTCGTTTCGTGTAAACCATGCAGCCTTTCGTGCAAACCGTGTAGCTTTTCGTGTAAACCGTGCAGCGTTTCGTGTAAGCTCCAAAGCGTTTCGTGCAAACTGTGGAGCGAGCGTGCGAGAAGCGTGTGAGAAACGTGCGACTATCGTGTAAGAACCGTGTGAGAAACGTGCGACTTTCGTGCAAGAATCGTGTGCGAAACGTGTAGGATTCATTCGGAAGTCCTTTTATTTTTAATAGGACTTTTGTTGGATGAACATGTCATTCTGTGTTGTTTGTAACTAATACTATTCGGATATATCATATCGGTGGTATTTTAAGAGTGAAAAAATACAGAAACAACAAAATAAAATTATTCGGTAATGTATTACATATTTGTTTGATTTTCTTAAAGCTTTATTTATTTATTTAAATAAAGATGGACAGAAAATGTGTTAAAAGTAATTAATTATATGTATATGCACATCAGTTTTAAGGTAATTGATTCAATACATTTTTTAAAGGGAGCAATACTAAATATTTTTTTTTAAAGAAAATTCATTAGGAATCCGGTCTTGTCCTTTTCATTCATTTATTTGAATATCTTCACCACTGTACATGGGATATAGAGATTACAGGAACATATCGGTGATTAATACAAAATAATAGATAGATACATGTATGGCAGCCGTGAAAAATAAAATGCAGAATTTTGTGCATTGATATAAATGTGAAGTATAGGAATTCAAGGCCGCTGAGCACAGTTAATAGATTTTCTTTATAAACGAACATATTTTTCTTATATTACAAGATTTTGTGATACAAACAATTTTGAAAACGATGATTCAATTATTGTCGTCTCATGCATAAAATCGGTTGATGAATAAAAGTCATATAAATGAATATAATTTAGATGCATCAGCAAATACAAGGCTAAATATTTCAAGGGGGGGGGGATCAAATGAAAACACAAACTGAGTTTTTGTTGTAAACAAGTGTTTTATTGATAATTTTCTTTTGTAAGAAAATCATAGCTTTTTCGATGGGATGCGCCCGATGCACCCTTAAAAATATATTGGAATCTTCTTTACACTTTCAAAACTCTTCTTACGACTGTGATCAAGGTCATTTACAACAGCGATCAGGGACTCTGCGTGCCGGGACTGAAAACTTGTTCTGCTATTATCTCTTGTCAATCATAGCAAAGATGACATCCGACAATAACGATCGACTAATTAAAAGGTAATACCCGTTGATTTTATTTCTTAAATTCATCCGATTGTCTGTAAACAGTGAATTAATTTGGCAGTGTATTCCTGAATAAAATAATATAAAGAAATATATCCTGTATAATTATATATTAATTGTTTTTATTAATCACGCAGTTCTAGATCATATATATATATTTTTCTTTTCATTTTAGGACATAGGACATGTATACGTATATATATTGAATGTATTTATAAAAGCCGCGACTAATTATTAGATAATTATTGATTTTTTTTTTCTAGACAGGGTTTGAAATCAAGGATTTTAAAAGGTGGTCGGTATATTGATATTTGATAAACACAATACCGGAAAAGAGAACTAAAGAATTACAATACATATCACCCGGTTTCTCTAGCATATAAGATTTTAATGATAAATTAATTAAAATCTAGCTCTGTAATGAAACGATATACATATGTATTTACCATTCTGAATAAAGTGCATATTAATAAATTAAATGAATCGGGCCCCGCTGGCGACATGAATATCTTTTTTCTTTTTTTCTTAGAACGGGCACCTGTTTTTATAATATTTTTTCCCGATTTTTTTACTTACTGAAACCTGTGCCCGTTATATTTAGCCATGTACAGATTTGAGGATACAATAGTAAGATCTCGGTAATCTACCAACCCCCCCCCCCCCCCTCCTCCTGCGCAGTGTTCCTGTTTGATGCAGAATACATGTTACATTTGCAAATTATAATCGGAGCCTAATCTAATCAAATGAAATTATTTTCTTTACTAAATCCCCAAAAAAAAAAAAAAAAAAAAAATGTGTAAATCAATCAATAATAAAAATATTGGAAAAGAAAATCAATCCGTTTACATTGATTGATTGATTGTATGTTGTTTTACGTCCCATTCGAGAATTTTTCACTCATATAGAGACGTCACCATATTCCGGTGAAGAGCTTCAAATGTTGATCTTTATTCGGCACACAGGGCCATTAAGCAGTGAGGGATCTTTATCGTGCCAACGCTTGCCGTGACACGGGGCCTCGGTTTTTAAGGTCTCATCCGAAGGACCCGCAACTTTCACTTCAAAGTGCCGAGCGCATGGCGAAGGAACAGTTGCTATCCATTTTATATCGACTTAGGTCTGTCGCTGCCGAGATTCGAACTCACGACCTCCCGATCATGAAGCGAGCTCTCTACCGACTGAACTACCGTGAACGGTCAATCCGTTTACAGAAATCATACGCAATTTAATCAAATTTTGTTTTTTTTTTTTTTTTTTTAATATAAGTGTTTAACTGAGTTTATTTGTCAGTAATAAAGTCAGTAATGAAACGACTTTTTAATATCAAACTATAATTGTAAAAAAAAAAAAAATAAATGCTGTAAAAGATTATGAATTACAAATATATATATATATATATATATATATATATATATATATATATATATTTTTCAGTGCGTAATTTAGAGTCTAGTGAAAAAGTTTGACGATGATAAGCACTTCACGGAGTGGGTCACATACTGAATGACAACTATTAATTAATTACAACTGAACATTGAGTATTTAATCTGTTAATATAGTACAAGTGTAGCGAGTTTTAATCTTAACTTAATCTGAATGATTGTAATCCTTAACTACTCGTTGATTTAACCGTAATAATTGAAATAAAGTCCAAGAGATTCCGAATAGAAAAACCAGATCGAGGCCAAAGCGTGCGAGAATCGTGTACAAACCGTGTGAGAAACGTGTACAAAGCGTTTCGTGCAGACTTTCGTGAAAACCGTGCAGCCTTTCGTGCAAAGCGTTTCGTGTAAACCGTGTAGCGTTTCGTGCAAACCGTGAAGTGTTTCGTGTAAACCGTGCAGCGTTTCGTGCAAACTGTGTAGCGAGCGTGTACCGTTCGTGTAGCGTGCGTGTGGGGTAGTACAACGTTTCAGGGTCTGTATATGTAAAACACAATAACACGAAATCATTGACTTTGACGTAAATCATCAAAGTAATGTGTGCATTTATTGAATTGCAAACATGTTTACCAACAGAGTTATTGCAGCCACTCCGAAAGTCGCAATGTTCTGCTTTACAGTAGCATACGTCTTGACAAAATTTTCCAAATCCCGGATACCGACATCTGCGTGAGCAATTCTTACCCATATAACCAGGAAGACATTTTAAAATGCAGAGAGAACGCAACCTGATTGCAGAATGAAGTATTTATTGCAAATTAGTGTCCTGCTTGAAATATTTTAATTCTAGATACTTGAGTAAAATAAGCTGCATATGTAAAAATCAAAATGGTATATTTTGGAGAACGAATAAATTATATGTTTACATCAAGCTATAAAACTTTTGAAAATGTAATTTATTACCTTTACAAATATTTGCTCCCTCGTCGAAAAAATATCCGTAACAAGTGCAAGTCGTTTCATTATTTACACTGTTAATGAAATTATTACGTTTTAGTGAAATATATATCGATAGGAAATCAAAATTCAATTATGTTTTTAAAGCGAACCTTACATAAGTGCTGTCGGCGCAACGCAGGCAACGTAATGACGTCATTCGTTATCTTTATACATGAAATGAACGCCCCATTCATTCCTTTTCAAAACAGCGCCTACAATGTGATAGACATTTTTGTGCCGTTTTTCCCATGCATTGAACCCATTTCTGAACAACTCATGTCCAAGTGTTTTGTTGAATTTGGACACTTTTTGAAATCTCTGTCCTCGCAAATGTCCTTTCAAGGCAGGAAAATACTACTCAAAATCCAGGGGAGCGAGGTCTGACGAGTAGGGTGGATGTTTGAGTCTCCGAAATCCCAAGAGGTCTTATTCCAGTTCTGTTTACTCTGCCCTGTGGCTTGAAGCATTGTCTCGATGATAAATCATCTCCTCCGTGTTTTTTTTTTTTTTTTTTTTTTTTTTTTTTGTCAATACCGCTCTTTTTTTCCGCAAAGCTTGGAGAATAACATGGGGGACAACCATAATAAATGATATTTATGACTAAGATTTTTGGTTCTTGATTTCCATTTTCTTTAATAAAATACTTCATCATTTAATTTTTATATAAAGCAATCTTAAAATCTTTTACCATTCACGGTAGCTCAGTCGGTAGAGCGCTCGCTCCGTGATCGGGAGGTCGTGAGTTCGAATCTCGGCAGCGACTGACCTAAGTCGATAAAAAGTGGGTAGCAACTGTTCCTTTGCCATGCGCTCGGCACTTTGAAGTGAAAGTTGCGGGTCCTTCGGATGAGACCCTAAAAACTGAGGCCCCGTGTCCTGAAAGGCGTTGGAACGATAAAGATCCCTCATTGCTCAATAGCCCTGAATGCCGAGAAAAGATCAAACAAAATTTGAAGCCCTTCACAGGTATATGGTGACGACTCTATATGAGTGAAAAATTCTAGAATGGGACGTAAAACAACATACAATCAATCAATCAGTCTTAAAATCTTTTAACCCCCCTCCTTCTTGAAAATGTCTTTTAGAATATTGATTTCATGATGAAGTATTTTGTACAATAACCTTAGAGTAATAACCAGCATTTACTGTTATTCCACTTGGGAAGGCTTAGGAAAAGATGATGCCTTGGCTGTCCATAAAGAAAATAAACATGACTTTGTCCATGGATTTAACAGCTTCAGTTTTTTTGGGAGACTGCGCGCTGGGAGTTTTCCAAACACCTGACCGACGCTTTCCTTCAGGCTCGAAATAATGCAGCTAGGTTTCGTCCATGATTTTGTTCAGAAATTAGTCACCTTTTCTTTGGAGTTTTAAAAATTCGTTTGACGAAGAAAGTCTGCACTGTATTTGATCTTCAGTTAGTAGCCGAGGTACCCATCTAGCACATACTCTTGTCATCGATAGATCAGGGAGAATTCTCTGAACAGATGATTTCACTACTCCGATCATGTCAGCGACTTCACGAACAGTTAGACGTTGGTCTTCCCGGATAAAGTTCAAAACCAAACTCTTTAACTTGTCATCACTTTTTGATGGTCCTTCGGATGAGACCTTAAAAATCCGAGGCCTTGTGTCACGGTATGCGTTGGCACCATAAAGAACCCTAGCTGCTCAATGGCTTTGAGTGCCTAGTAAAGGTCTAAATTTGAAGCTCTTCACCGGTATTCGTGACGTCTCTATATTTGTGAAAAATTCTCGAACGGGACGTAAAAACAACATACATTATATCAATGTTTTATATATATATATATATATATATATATATATATATATATATATATATATATATATATATATATATATATATATATATATATATATATATATATATATTTCTTTTTTTTTTTTCTTTTTTTTTTTTTTTTTTTTTTGCTAGTTTTTCCAATCCGATGTATATAATTTCTTTTATTAAGTTCTCAAAAATTGATACTACACAATGTGCTGTAGTGTAAATACTTATAGTGCTGTTCATTGAACTTTTCCTATTCTTTAAAAAAAGTAATTTTCATACATGAAGTTTATATCTACCATACAATTATCAACGTCTATTCTAAGTTCCTGCAAGGTATCGTGTTCCTGAACATTATCTGATCTGCAATTTGGTTTCAATGTATCTGGCATGCAACATAAGGCTTTTATTGAGACATTCGCAAGCTTATAAAACATATCTTAGAAAAATGTCGTCAAAACACAGAGTTTAAAATATTCTCTGAACATATTGTTACAGTGTTTTCCGTTTTTACAGTATACGACGTCTGTATCATTTCTTTAAACATTTAGTTTGACTTTTACAATAGTCAAGTTGTTATTACGCTCCCTCAGTAATCGAAATGTTGTGTGTTCTTGCCTCGATCGCAACAAACCTTAATCGATATAAATAAATAGATAAGTACCTCGCCAAGCGAAGCTAACGATTCAGGCTTTCGGATGAGGCAATCATTGGAACGTTAAGTGCAAGAGGCGAATTCCTGCGATTAAACTTACTCAATCCCTAAAATTTCTGATAATCAGCCACGAACGCAGATTAGTGTAATATACTAGCACTTAATGAAACAACCTTCATTCTCTATTTGTATAAACCACACACAACAAACACTTGGATACTTCATACGTTACCACTAATTGCCTTTAATTATTGCAAATAATTATAATGTTTTATGCATTCAACTACAGTTATTGCCGAGATTAAATAAATGCCAAGTAGATTATTCTCCAATCAATCACGAACGTCATCGAAAATTAATCCGATCAAAAACACTTGTCAAAACTGTGCAGTTGAAATGAATTTTTAACTTTAGAATCTAATACTTATTTAGACCATATCGATGTGTCGTCTTTCGCAGTCTAAATAATGTGTATTGCCTGAAATAGCTAATAAATGCCGTTTTATAGCTAAATTGAGCTGTTCCACGGTCCTCCCCACAACATTTACATGTATATTCTGCGATATTACTGATAAAGCAATAAAATAGACCTCTGATCTTGTTATTTTACAATCATAAAAAAATAATCAGTATATATAACAAACAATTTTAAAGACAATTAAAGGATAATTTAATCCAGTGAAAGCTCAAATCGTCTGCATTCCATTGCGCAAGTGATACACAAGTTGGCCCTCTTGTGTTAAATGGAACAGCCTAATTGCGACATGGTTACCTATTTCGTTTCTCTATAGAAGAAGCGATCAATGTATTTTAGTACTTTTCATAGAATAGAATAGAAATAAAGTTCTTGTTGTCGTCAATGATGCAGGATAACCTCCTCGGTCTCAAATGTTGTTTGAACTTTCCTCGACCTCGGATGTTATCCTGCATATTCACGAAAACGCTAACTTTATTTCTTAAAGAATTGGTATTAGAATCCATTAAAAAAAAAATATGCATTTGCTATTATGATGTGCCTCTAAAAAAAATGAAGAAAATAAAGCCAAAATATAGGCATAATTAATAACTAAATATTGATAAAATTTTTTAAAAAATGGCTTAAATAATTACATAAAATATAACAAACTCTTCTGGAGGCCTGGGACTTAAAAACTATCTAAAACAAATTAAAAAAAAAACAAAACAACACTTACAAAAAAGATGTACTAAACTGAATTTCTACGACAAAAGAAAGCAAAATTGGAGGGGTGGAAGCAGCCGTTAATAATTTGAAGCTATGCAATGCACATGTATTTTTCACGGCGTCCTAAAAGAAACTGAAAAGCAAGTCAATCTGAACGAAAATGACCAGGTTTCACCAACGGACGATTCCGACTCGACATTTATCAAAAAATTCTCATTTCTAGTAATCACTTGCATTTGCCTCATCTTATTTGGCTACGCAAACAACCTTCGAGGATAATGCACCCGCAATAACTCTTTCTATAGTAAATGCATTCCAATGTTCATAAAATATAAACCTTAATATTCGTTTTTACGTATGTGTGAAGTTTTTAAGAATGTAAACGATGAACATGAATTACCTATAACACATAAGATATTGCTTTGATAGAAAAGTTATCACATAGACAGGGATATGTATTTTACTTTGAAACTCTCATTATATTCATGCTAGTTTTATTTTAAACCGCATGTGACACCAACCCTAGTTTCCACTTCTAAACAAATTTTGTTTTTATTATTTTTTTTTCTACATCCTGACCTTGGAGGACACTTAACACTATGCATTAGGATCCATATATAAATTTGACAAAAGATTGTTCTTTCTGAAGGGGGTATTCCGCTGGAAAACCTATTTTTTTTCTTACAGATATTTTTCCAGAAAATCTGCAGGTGATCCCCACTAACCCTAAAGAAAATACTATAGTAAACTATAGTACTTTTTTTTCTTTAGTTAGATGAAAGCTTGATGATGTCATGCTACATGTATGACACAACATCAAAACCTGCTGATAAATACTACAATAAGTCCATAACCATTATCGATTGATAACCTTAACACAAACAAATATCCACGTTATGTTGAAATTTTCATTCTATCTTTAATTTCAAAGGCAAGTGTTTTTTTTTTTTTTTTTTTTTTTTTTTTTTTTTTTTTTTTTTTTGTTCGTTTTTTTTTTTTTTTTTTTTTTGAAATTTTTCATTCATTGTGTATTAAATTATTTACATGAAATTATTCTTTTTAGGCGAGAGAGAGAGAGAGGCAACATAAACAAATGAAAAAGATCTATAACTAGGAATTATTTGTTTTACAAAAAGCTTTCAATCTTAAATAATTGTGTACTTGCACAAGCAATTTTATTTTGCTTTCATTTTCAGTTTTTAGTTTTAATTTATTTATTTGCTAACCATTATACATGTTAAATACATATCTATCTTTTTTTTTTTAACAGATAATAGTTTGAATAGCTTTCGTGATTTTAAGGCATCGTAGAAGTGATTGGATTCCCGATTGTCAGATTTATTTTCTTTCTTTAGGTAAGCCAGCTTGTCAATGTAATTATTTTCTGAAGAAAGTAAATCTTCTTTCCCCCTCTTCTGTATTCTGTCCATCCATGTCTTCGTAAAGATTTTCCTTCGTGCCTTCATTTCCATCATTTTTTCTATTCAACTGTTTCTCAAGTCTCTGTATCTCTTGCCGTCCTTGAACCAGCCTTGAGTTAGATTGTTTTACACTTTTCCAGATTATTCTTCCACCAATAGCTAGTACCAAGAACGTCATGAAAGCTATAACACCGATAAGAATTGGTGCTACTGTGGGCTCCATATTTGAATTGTTGTCCTCTTGTCTAGATTCTGTAGAGTTTTTATCTGGGAGTATCTCTTCATCTCTTCAAGTTAAGTAGGCAAACGTTTGTTTATAAAGTAAATGTTATTATATTTCGTTCATACACAGACCATAAAAGACAAATAATATATAATTAATAAATTACAAATTGTCTGTGACATTTTTCATTAATTTTAATAAAAGAATTGAGATCGATGGCAGTCATTTTATCAGGAATACCCTAAAAAAATTTCTTTCTAATCTTAAGTGTCAAAGAATTTACTATATTTAACGAAAGTAAACTATAGTTAACTATAGTATACTTTTGTTAGGGTAGTTACCAAGACATCCTGTTGATATGTCACAGAACTCTTCTGAACAGTTACATTGCTCCTGATAGAATCTGTCATATCCAGGATAGCGACACTCCATGGAACAGTTGAGGCCCATGTATCCCACAGGGCACTCTTTAAATATAGAGATTTAATGTCAGATAATTACATGCAACTAATGAACTTGAATTTTGTTATCTGTTCGGTGCATACTCATATCAAAAGAGGAATAAAGCATAAAATAAAGACACAGACTGTCAAATTAGATAACAGTTTAACAGGTTTTCAACATTTGATAAGAAAATCTTGATACTGAAATAAATGTTTAAAGAAATATATAGAAAACAAAGCAAAGCGGTATATTTCCATTTTATTATTCTTTTTAATTGATTTTTTAAGTATACAATAACCAAAAAGCTTACATATACTCGAATTGTATACAATTTACTTTAATTTGATTTTCAAAATACTTTGAAAGAAAACCTAGCTACATTGAAGTTCATTGGTGATAAAATATGTATGCCTATATAAATTCTCTAAATACCTTTGCATTCATTTGAAATCTCATCAAAGAAAAATCCTTGACAGCAATTTTTTTCATGATCTCTACAATTTAAAGTTATGTTGAAAAGGTATACATTTATCAAAATTGAAACAGATGATATTAACATGTATGGCATTTAAAAAGTTTTAGCTGTCACGAACTATTGCATTAAAAAATATACTTTAAGTTCTATAGATACATGTATTGTTGATTATAACTACTGGAAATCTATACATAAGTTATTAATGATCAGATACATACGGGTTGCAATCTCCTTTGGCAGCTCTAATATGATAAATAAATGTTAGAGAGAATAAAACAATCTTTCTTAAGTTCATGTTCAAGTTTACACTGCATATAAGTTTTATAACTATCAGTATTTCAAACTAAACCTTATATACTTTGTGAGTACGCTTTTTCACGTGACTAAGTAATTTTAATATTGCTAATGTGATTCAATTGCATTTTATGGGAGATATAGTGAACTAATCTACTTCCTTGACAGACGTTTTATCAAAATTTAATCACTTTTATCTTACTTTTGTATTCAGATTGAATACCATTCCAAAATTTCTTCTTGATAAAGATCCCAGTCAGATAATGTTACAAATTTACATTATATTGCACTTGAGTGCATAAATTTAGTAAACTTTTGTTTTATTTCCTTTCCAAACCACTTTAATATGGTGGACAGACATACCGCGTCAGACGGGTCTGTTACTTTATGCCAAAAATCATTGCACCCAACTAATTAGACCGGGTAGGAAAACGGGGACATTTTTTTACTGAACTTTTTTTAATATGCCTTGTACTGAAAGTGCTCGATAACTTATTATTATTATTCATTCAAGTGCTTCTAAATATATTTACTTATAATGGATAAAATGAATGTTTTTCTCTACAAATATTTCTATGAGCTATTACTGTTTTATTGTGAAAAAAAAAATGTTACAGTAAAGAGACATACAAAGTGTTATAAAGTAACTTTTTTAAATTAAAACAGAAATATATTTAGCATGCCTAATATTCAAAAAAAAAAAAAAAAAAAAAAAAAAAAAAAAAAAAAAAAAAAAAGCAATAAATGCACATCCATTTCATATAACACATTTATCTCCCTTGTCTGTTCTGAATCAACAACAGGAATAAAAATGTTTCCACGTTCAAAAAAATAGAATTTCTAGAATTTGGTATATTTTTTAAGTGTCCGGTGAGAGGATAACAATGCAATACGGAGTCCAAATTGAACATCACACGAACTTCCTAGGTTTTATTCTCTCCATATAGTGAATACCTCTTCGATATTCCTTTATTTGTTACATATAGAAATTGTATCAATAGATTGTAACAGTTTTGTTTAATACAAAATTGACATATTATTCTAAATCAAACTCATTTATATATGCCAATTTGATAGTAATGTCAGATTTCCAGACAAATGTTTGCTTTTATTTGTGTGCATTTTCTTTCTTTCACAGCTTTTGCTACACAAATGCCTAAACACTGAATTTTCAACAAGAAGATGAAAATGTATCAACAACGTCATCTTTCTTCAATTACTTTATATTTTTTTTTTTTTCAAATTTTCATAATTTTTCTTTTCAGTAATAAAAAAAAAATACATAATTCAAGAAGACGGGCAGAATATTCTAGTATGAAAAGTTATTTGACGACATTCAAGTGTTCATGGGCCCATGAACCTGTATAATTTAGGCAATAAACGAAAATTGGCACCACGAATTTTGATGATTCCACACTTAGTAAAATAATGAACTAGGCTTAAACATTTATATTTTAATAAGATGTGATGTTTGTAAAGGCATTTCTCACAAAAGAAGAAACCTAACTATGATATGCAAAAATTGTTGCAAATTTTATTCTGTAAATGTAGTTTGTATGCAGTGGTATACTGTTTTAGATTTTAATACTGATCTTCATAAACTTTATTACTTTAATAACTATTAACTGTTAAAACTTCAATTTATTCAACTACTTTTATTCCTTGATTTTAAAAAGAAAAAAAAAAAAAAAAAAAACAGGGCGTATTCCGTTCTCGCGTGTAAAATGATCTATCTTGTGTAATTTCAATAACGACTCTTCTATCAAGAGCTCTTCGCTCCACAAAATGGTGCTGTTAACTTTTCTCTGGTAAATTCAAAGAGTATAACATATAGTTAAATTCAAAACAAAACAATCATCAGGACTTTGCCATATTATATCTGAAAACGTGAATGAAGATTAACATTTATTTTTCATCCATTAGCCCTTAAATATGTTTTTTTTAACCTTTTACCGTTTCGTCATTTAAAGGATTACAGATTTGATATTAACCTTTACTTGGAGATTTATACATAAAAAACCTTGATATCAAGCAGTACGTTTCTTAGTATTATCTTTCAATATATTTAAGTATATTGTTTTTGACAAGAAACTATGATCATTCAAAACCCATTGTAACAATAAAGAGATGCTAAGTAATCTGTATTTCACTAAAGTACACCAAAGTATTTACTTTTGCATTGCAGTTAACTATAGTAATTTTTTTAAATGTGAATTGTGATAAAAATGTGGAAAAGTTCCCGTTATATTTATATTTTCCTGTACAAAACTTTGTTTGAGAATTTTGTATTCTAGTGTTCCATGAACAGAATTTTACAGACCTTCACGCCTTTTTCTGTGTACTAATGCTAATCATTGAACACATGCCGGGATCACTCAATATAAAGTGATTTGAACATTTCACAGATGGTTTCACTGCTACATATAAAGTATGTTTTCCTTGTTCTTTAATTGATTGAAAGAATGCTGGAAATTAGAGAATTGATTTAAAACAAAACAAATGTAAACACATAATATTGGAATCGTGGGACATTCTTTGGAGTCATTCAATTAATATGTGACATATCGACAAATGAGTAGCTGGTTAATTTGTTTTCTCAATTCAAGAGTCAACTTTTAGTTGTAAATGCACCGCTTTGTACTTTACGTTCTTTGTTATACAAGTCACACAGGATTCAGATTTTTTTTTTTTCCATTCTGCGTTTGGTCATTGATTTTAAAAAGAATCAAATCTTTCAATATCTTTTAATGTACAGGGAATCATTTACTAATGTATTTATTTTCACAAGATGTTTCTTCAGCTGACATTCACAGATGTTTACCCTTGCTACATTTCAGATTATGTGCATTAGCATTTGCACAATACATGTTTACTTTTAAAGACATCTTTTAATGAACAAAACAATTTCTCTTGTCAATGAAGTGTGAAGCTTACAAACAGGAGTCCAAACAAACCCTGTAGATTTTCGCAGAGCAAACGAAACCTCTAAAATGAAAAGTGGGTATAAGTTACACAGGTGAGTGAGCATGCCCCGTCGACCTGTAAGATCTGTCTTGTGTCCCTTGTCAAGATAGGACAAACGAAAAAATCAAGGAAAAATTAGTTGGCCTTTTTTTTTTACTTTATGTTTGCTCAATATTTTGTTAAAGATTTTTAAATGGTTTGAAATCAAGATTCATAAGATCTTAAGCACTTAACTTCAAAAAAGGATTTTCCTCATGCCTTGAGTTTTAAAATTATACCTTGATCAAGTAAAGTATAATATTAAATAATTGTTTTATTCTTTCAACATTTATGATAAGAGGCAAGATTTGAAAACACATTACAAATCCTCATAGGCTGCCTTTTGATTTTTTTTTTTTACCGAATCCCTACAATAGAAATTAGAAAGTTTATATTGCTTTCAGTATTTCTTTTTTTTTTTTTTTTTTTTTATTATTGCATTTTATGGCGTTCAAGGATAGGCAAACAACTATCAATAATTACTTTAATTTATCCTGATCAAAAGTGACATTTTTTTTTTTTTTACATTCAACCTAATTATATAATTTATCTAATTTTGGAGACTGCATGAAAATTAATTTGTTACCATGCTGATTTCTTCTGGACTATCCTTCAGAATTAGATTCAATTTTTATCTGTTGTAATTGTGGCTCAAAATCCCCAACAGTTACATTGTATTATTTTTTGTTCCTTTCATCGATCTCACTATGACCATTCATGTCAAGTTTTAAAATTGATGGCCACATATATTTATTTTCGTTCCACACCTCATTAAGTAATCATGATTCTTTTTTCGTCGGGTAAAAGTGTGTACTCAGAATTGAACTTATTTTGCAGTAACGTGCAGCATGCAACTATTCAGTCAATGACGTTCGCAGAATGGTTGGAAAAGTTATGAAATGGGGAAAAAATGCAGTAAAGCTCTGCTACTCAGACACCTTTCAGATACAATTAATCATTTTCAGCTACAAAACAAAAGAGCATTGTCCTTTGAAAGCGAGAAATTCATGTTTCTGTCAAAATTTTAACCAACAGGAAACAAATGAATCAAAGAAAAGTGATATGTTCACTTCATTTAATCTAAGTTATTATATTAAAAAAAAAAAACAAATAAAAACAACGATGGAACCATACCAAATCCTGAGAGAAATATTACGTTCCAAACATTCATGATGTATGGTTTTACACATGCAAAAAAGTTATCTGGAGAGATTTTTACTTTTTCTTTGAAAGGAGATATTTAAAAAAGTAATATTTATTCCGATGGAAATCGGTAATATATCTTGATATATACATGTACAAAATTTACAGGCTAGTATATACCCTTTGGTAATCCTTTGACATGTTTGATTGGTTCATGTTCACTGCAATGGGCTCAACATAATCCGCATCTTTTGATAAAAAAAAAAAATTAAATGTAAAAGAGTTAAAAATGAAACTAGACCAAAATAACTAACGAAGGAAATAAATGAGGCAGACATTTACGCGATTTTTACCACTGTAAGGGGCATTTTGCAAAAATTCCGAGCATGGAGAAATACAGCTGTACTCTTAATTGACAATGCAAAAACTTTGTATTACAGATCAGCCATCGAAGATAGTTCAAATTCTAGAGAAATGTGGGGATATCGTAATCAATTGACATCTAATTCTAAAACTTTTACTCCTACTCATATCACTCATAATGACTCTGAAACGAACAATTCACAGGAAATTGCTAATATTTTAATGAACACTTTACAGGAATTTCAAGTAAACTTTTACTTAATCATCCAAACTGCCGATTGAACCCAGAATTGTTGAGACAATTCACAAAATCTAAACTTGGTAATGAAAACTTTTTTAGCCTTACACCAATTAGTGAAAATGAAAAAGTTAATTTGTTGAACGGGACTGATGTCAATAAATCAGCAGGCATTGACTAGATAGGACCTCGTCTCCAAAAACTATCAGCTAGTATCATTGGTAAATCAGTCACTCATTTAATTAATGCTAGTATCAGTAGTATTTCCATCGAAGTTGAAACAAGCAAAAGTCACTCCTGTATATAAAAAGGGCAACAAATCAGACCCCGGTAACTACCGTCCCCTTTCTATACTACCAACATTATCTAAACTAATTGAAAAGCACATAGCAAACCAAATGCGAGATTTCACCTCAACTTTTGATCTTATAACGAAATCTCAATTTGGATTCAGAGAATTTCACTCTTGTCAAACAGCACTTATTAAATTAACTGATGCTTCGTTGCATGCTATGGATCAAGATAATATCATAGGCATAACATTTTTGGATTTCAGAAAAGCTTTTGACTTAGTGAGTCATGCCATTCTTATAGATAAATTAAAGAATTGCAACTTTGATGAATTGTCATTTAACAAGGTTTCACTCGTATCTGAATAACAGGACAAAATGCTTAAAATTGGTACATCATCTTCTGATGTCCTACCTGTCACAGCAGGAGGGCCACAGGAAGCTATCTTAGGCCCCTTATTGTTTTTGTTGTATATTAATGACCTTCCCTTACATGTTTGTCATACAAAAATTGATATGTTTGCTGATGATGCAACCCTGTATGTTTATGAGAAAAATATATTGAGTATTGAAACAACTCTAAATTCTGATTTAGAAAATATCAAAAATTGGTGTTAAGAAAATCAAGTGATTTTAAATGTTGATAAAAGAAAATGTATGTTGATTGGAACTCAACAGAGAAAATGGAAATTAAATAATCCAAATCTCAGTTTACATGTCTCTGACAAACACCTTGACAATGTTGAAACAGAAAAACTACTTGGGGCACATATATATCAAACACTAAATGTTCATAACCATTCAGACTCAGTCTACAAATCTTTAACATATAAATTATATACCTTGCGAAAAATCAAGAAATTTCTTCCTCTGAAAACTAGAAAACTGTTTTATAATGCCTTTATCCTGCCTTCTATTAATTATTGTCTGACTATCTGGGGTAATGCACCAGCTAAATACTTGGAGAGAATTCATAAGCTTCAAAAACGGGCCGCTAGAATTATTCTTGATGCTGCCCCTGATGCTCCATTATTTGAAAAAAAAAATAAGCTGGCTATCTGTTTTTGATTTAGTAACTTTACACAAATGTGTCTTGTTGTACAAAATATTTAACAATCAGAGCCCTGCTTACCTGCAAGATTTATTTCTTTTTCAAACTTCTAATGCTTACACTTTACGTTCAGAATCTGATTTTGACCTTCGCTTTCCAAAACATCGAACTATTTTGTGTGAAAATTCCCTCCAATATTCTGGTGTTCATATTTGAAACAGTTTGCCTTTAGATTTAAGATGTGCACCAACTCTGTCACTCTTAAAACGAAATATAGAAAAATATATCTTCAACAATAGAATTTCATTACTCTGATTTATATCTTTTGTACATGTATATTGTGTCAAATCTTACAAATGTATATTAATCTATTTGTCATCATCATATATTTGTTTATTATTATTATTATCATTATCAGAATTATCATGTGGCATTGTTTGTGCATTATATCTCAATTGCTAGTTGTTAATCTTTGTTACTTTGATGTAATATTGGTGTAACTAGAAGGCCCTGAGGAAGAATAGTGTGTCACACTAATCAGGCTACCTTCTCTAAATAACGTATTATTATTATTATTATTATTATATGCACTGTGCCTGGGTGAAATGTTGCATCTTTTGATATCCATGCAATTTTATCAATGCAAGTATTTAAGTGGATAATTATGTTGTCATTTTCTTCCATCATATATTCATCTTGGGCAAAGCATGCAGTAGATAAGCAACTCTTGAAATATAGTTAAATCTGGACTGCATCGATCAACATATAACATTTATTTATTTATATTTATACACCTAGCAATATCTGGTAGCACTGTATGTTAAAACACAGAAGACCCTGTAAAATTAAAACTAAAAAAAGTTTAGAAAAAATCTTGACTGTCCTGGATATTTGTAATATAAATATAGTTAAAAAAAACAAACAAACTGTATAATGATTCGTCAAGGTGCTGACACTTCACATAAATGTAAAATTTTGCTTTTTATGGATCATGTAGGTAGTGACTGCCAAATGCATGAAGTGTTCAAAGTGAAAGTAGATCGACCTACAATGCTATGACAATGCATTTAAATGAATAAATAAAAATCTACCAGCTTTTGATAAAAAAAGTCATTTTCATTAAAATTAAAAGGGGTATTTGTATATTTTCTTTTTTTTTTTCTAATAGTTTTTTGATTTGAAATAAGATGATAAAAATGTCAGTTTTCCTTCTTTCTTTTTTTTCTTTCTTGGACATGTAGTACATGTATATTATGGGGCACTTATCCGCACTTTCTGACTTATTCTTAGCATTTGAAATAGTTATTTCTTGGGTGTATGTAGGTATGAAATAAAGAAAAGGACAGCAACTTACCAACTTTCTACGTTTTCAACAAATGAAGCTGTAAATAACACACAACAAGACCATGTCAACATCCGTTTCTAGTTTCTAGTGGAAATGCGTGACCTAAATATCCACAACTTGTACAGCATTGAATTTGGATTATTTTTTCTCATTTTCTTAGGATATTCGTCAAAATATATTTGAACGCAAAATAATACTTATATTATTAACCAAATAACACTAAATTACTGTCGTTGAAGTTTCGGGATTTTTGTAATCTTAATTTGGAAAGAACAACTATTCCCTCAATAAACTGGATCCCTGTCCAGTGATCTTGACGCTAATGGACGAGTTTACAAAAAAAAAAAAAAAAAAAATCCCCATAGAATTTGAATTTGCCGCCGTGTCAATACTCTGGTTGATCTCCAGTGTTCGGATGAATGCAGGAAATTTGGGGAATAAATGATCTATCGATCGAACCTAGTTTGAAGGCCAAGGTATTTATTCATTTTGAGATATGAGGCGAAAAGTGAGGTCCTTGGTACCGTGGGAGAGACTGTAAACATCTTAAAATACTGTTGTTTACATAAACGAAAATGCACTGTTTAATAAATAATGTAACTAAGTTTATGTTTAAAAAAAATAATAATAATTGAATGTCAATTAAGAGAAAAAGATGTTATGTTAAGAGGTTTCTTAATACATACATGTACAACATCACAATTCAACACAAAAATCCTGTTTAATGATATTGTACAATAAAATAAAGATATAGCTTGAGTTAATTAACCCATTAAGAGATCCTATGTCAATTCCTAATTATTAAATAGAAATTATTTATAATGACGTTTACAATTGTCATAAGATGAACTCCCCAAAATTTCATTTCTTATGCTTGCAAAAGTAGAGTACGTGTGACTCTTTACATTGTCTGCACCTGTTTTTTTCAGTACCTCTATATTTTTTCTAACTGTCCCCTTATTCCTTTTCTCCGTACGTCCTTTTACGTTTAGAGAAATTCCGTTCTCCGTTCTATGCTGTTCAGTTCCAGCAAAAGCAAGAGGGATGTCTGCTTTAGGTGAATTTCTTTTGGGAATACTTATACATTCAGACGTTACGTTATCCATTGTATTTTGATCATTCCCTTCAAGAGTAGCAGGATTATTTGTCTTTGCCAAGGCATCCTTGGTATTTCGATGGATTATCATCATTCTTATTAAAATGAACAATAAAAAGAATACGATTCCTGCTGTTGTTATTATCATCATTTTTGTAAACATTGAGAGGGAAGTTTTACTTCCGGTCTTGCGTGACAAATCCCATGCAATGGCAAATGTTATATTTTCTGTAATAATGAAACAAATTTTGCAGGTTTCTGTAATATTTTAACGAAGCTCTAAACAATTGTTTTTCTAAAGTTTATAATATTTCAAAATATTAAGCAGTGAAAATAGAGGTGTCTTATTTAATATGACATGTAAATGTTATTTAAATGTGGCATTGAAAAAGTTCAAATTTGATACTGCGAAAACATAAAGGAAACCATTAAATCTAGCACAGGGTAGTATACAGTCCCTGAAACATTCTACTTTCCCATTTTTCCGTTCGCTCACCGTTCGTTCACCGTTCGTTCAGCGTGCGTTCACCGTTCGTTCACCGTGCGTTCACCGTTCGCTCTCCGTTCACAGTTTTGCGTTCACCGTTCACCGTGCGCTCGCGTTCACCGTTCACAAAGCGTTCAGCGTTCGCTCTTCGTTCCGTTCACTTTGCGTTCACCTTGCGTTCAGCGTTCACCTATCGTTCAGTTTTCATTGTCATTCGGAACTCCGATGTGAAAGGACTTATCTTTTTGTAGGTTAGGAGTTACAGGTTTTTTAATTTAATAACTAACATATCGTGTTTGAAGAATCATTATTTCATGGGGAAAAATATCAACGATATATATTTTTATTATTCTAACTTAGCTGTTAGGCTATTTATTAAATTACTCTGGAAAATAAATGTTGTTATAAGCACATTCTGTACCTATGTAGAGCGATGCTGAAATATTAAATTTAACTAAGGGCAATGTGCGAATACTTCAAACACTGCAACATTTTGTTGTTTTTAAAGACAACAAATCGTTAATGGAGATATAATTATTCAAGTCAAATAATTACGCAGCAAAATTACGAAAATATTTATTTCTAACACTTTTTTTTTTCAATTACTACAGAAAATATGATAGAACTAGTTCTGAGAGTTATACATAGTACTGCGGATATCGTGTTAATTTTTTATCTTTGGAGCGAATTAAATTGATAGTGTGGTTAAAGGAAATATTTATTTTAAATGTAATGCACTACAGAATTTTCTCTACTATAATATGTAAAGTCTATAGTTATAGAGAAAAAAATCTTTCTTCACCGTAACTTTATATGTTTGCCATTCGATATGATTAATACCCCTCCCCCCCTTTTCCCCCTAAATCGGTTACTTATTCAGTATTGCACAGGGGCTTGCTCCAGGCGTGTAATAATTATTTATTTAAAAAAAAAATCATATACGGTAATACGAAAACGTGATGTTTTAGTATTACCGTATATGATATTTTTTAATAAATAATTATTACACGCCGGGAGCAAGCCCCTGTGGTATTGTATTTTCAGAATATTTTAATTAACATTTTTAAAAAAAAGTTAAGGTCTTTTTTAGAACAAAAATTCAGTTTCAAAACAAACATGCATAAAAAAAGTCACAAAACAATAGTACTTCAAAATGTACACGTGTCGGCGGTGGTATTTGGAATTGGCAGAGAGTATGTTTCAAATTTAAAGTGTTAATGCCCAATGTATTTTATTCAATTATTATTCAAATGTTGGAATCAAATCTAGAAATGATAAAATAAATGTTATAACTTGTAGGAAATACTCGCACTTCGTCTTCGATGTGACGAAACTTTCACACCTGCACAGTGTCGAATGATTTTGATTGACAGGACAAGCACGTGGACTTCGTGTGATCCTGAAGCAGGAAAATAAAAACGAGTATGACTGTCAAACAAATGGATATGATTTGTTGATAAAAAAAAAAAAGTTACTTTCACTGTCTGATATATTTAGAAAAAAATTTCAGAGTTTTTGTTTGATATAGGTACAAACATTTAGTGAAGCCTGAAATGGGGGGGGGGGGCTAAAACGGAATCTCTCTCTCTCTCTCTCTCATTTGTCTGTTTAATAAAAACAATAACAGCATATTACTTGAATATCAAGTTCTGAAAATTGAATTTATAACAAATGATATGAATATGTATCTTTGTATTATCTTGTCCGAGTATAATCACGGCCATCTACAGATAAATGTAGAAGTCTGCTCAATAAACATGGCCGTAGGAACCGGGGGGGGGGGGCAAGGGGGGCCGTGCCCCCCTCCCCAATAATTTGCCGATATATAGATTATTATAGTAAACATAGACTATATGCTTGTGCCCCCCACAATAAAAAGTCTGATGACCTTTTTTTTTTTTTTTGCTTGTCAGGAAATTTTTGGTAGTGCCCCCTCAACTATCAACTGAAAATGTATGGCTGTGCCTCCCCCCCCCCCCCCCCAAAAAAAAAAAAACGAATTTGCTTCCTACGGGCCTGAATAAATCATTTTGAAAAATAGAAATGACACATAATATATTATTGTATTAAAAATTTAAAATACGAGCGTATAGATGCAAAACGTCCACTGACCTTTGTTATTAATTTTTTTTTCATTACTTTACACGAAATCGCTTTAACACGGAGATATATGAATGGATGTTAGAACCACTTTAATTCATTCTATAAGTCAGAAGTTTTCTCTGATTTGTTATCAAATAAGAATAAACATTTTTATTTTCGAACTAAAAAAAAATATCTCTTATACTTCAGCGTTCGGCAACAATTGCAATGTTTTAATGCGATAAAAATCGTGTGATTAAAAACTTAATGTGCATGCATCGTCTTTCTCAGGACAATTTTGGAGAATTTATTTTATTGACTTATTTATTCATTCATTTATTGGTTTACTTATTTATTATTGATTGATTGATTTTTTTTTTCGGCACCTGACATTATAAAACAATAAAATAGTTTCAATGCAAGGAAAAGATCAGAGGCATTCCGAATATATCGTTCATCTTGCGTTCACCGTTCGTTCACCGTTCACTTTGCGTTCGCGTTTGCGCTCCGTTCGCGTTCTGCGTTCGCTCACCGTTCACCGTTCACACATCGTTCACCAAGTTGCGTTCAGCGTTCACATATCGTTCACTCACCGTTCGCTCTGCGTTCGCTCAGCGTTCGTTCACCGTTCGTTCAGCGTTCGCTCACCGTTCAGGTGGGAAAGTAGAACGTTTCAGGGACTGTAGATCATCTAAAATATTTACCTAATATGGTGTTAACACATCCACTCCGATAGTCGCAATAGTCAATCTTACAAAAGCATTCTTCTTGACAATCTTTTCCAAATCCCGGGTACCGACACCTAAGTGAGCAATTCTCACCCATATAACCAGGGGGCATTCTAACAATGCAGGGAGAACATATCCCGATTACACATGGAAGTATTTGCTAGGATTTAGTGTCTCTAGTGAAAATCTATTAATTTTACATGTAGATATTAATGAATTAAGCAGTGAATGAATAAAAATCAAAAGATTTTTTTGAAGAAAGGATAATTTATTTGTTTTTGTGGTACATTATGTTTGGTTTTTCGATGTATAAGGAGACTTTTTGTTAAAATTGAAAAATAAAAGAAATACAAGTGCTGCAGCTATGATAGTTACTAAAATTATTAAATTTGTACGTTTGGTAGTAATAACGGGTCCAGATGATAAATCTTTCTCCCTGTACCTGTATTGTGTTGAATTTTCTGCAGATATGAAATATGAAATAATTTGTATTTACACATGATATTTAAAGTGATAATTATCTAAATTCATTTAAATAATTTACTGTATCATACCAAATCTCAAATATGAAGCCCACATAAAAATAAGACATTTAATGGATTGGATTTTATTTTATTTTATTTTTTTTCTTATTCATTACAAAATGAAGAGAAATAATAATAATTAAAAAAAAAAACAATGATAAGAGTGTTAATGTAATGTTAATGAAGGAGTTAAATCTAGTATATACAGACCCTGAAACGTGATACTACCCCCAAAAAGGGTGTGACTTTCGTGCGCTTTTCGTTTCGTGTAAACCGTGCACCCTTTCGTGCAAACCGAATAGCTTTTGGTGTAAACCGTGCAGCGTTTCGTGTAAGCTCCAAAGCGTTTCGTGCAAACTGTGTAGCGAGCGTGCGAGAAGCGTGTGAGAAACGTGCGACTTTCGTGCAAGAATCGTGTGCGAAAGGTGTAGGATTCATTCGGAAGTCCTTTTATTTTTAATAGGACTTTTGTTGGATCAACATGTCATTCTGTGTTGTTTGTAACTAATACTATTCGGATATATCATACCGGTGGTATTTTAAGAGTGAAAAAAATACAGAAACAACAAAATAAAATTATTCGGTAATGTATTACATATTTGTTTGATTTTCTTAAAGCTTTATTTATTTATTTAAATAAAGATGGACAGAAAATGTGTTAAAAGTAATTAATTATATGTATATGCACATCAGTTTTAAGGTAATTGATTCAATACATTTTTTAAAGGGAGCAATACTAAATATTTTTTTAAAAGAAAATTCATCAAGAATCCGGTCTTGTCCTTTTCATTCATTTATTTGAATATCTTCACCACTGTACATGGGATATAGAGATTACAGGAACATATCGGTGATTAATACAAAATAATAGATAGATACATGTATGGCAGCCGTGAAAAATAAAATGCAGAATTTTGTGCATTGATATAAATGTGAAGTATAGGAATTCAAGGCCGCTGAGCACAGTTAATAGATTTTCTTTATAAACGAACATATTTTTCTTATATTACAAGATTCTGTGAAACAAATAATTTTGAAAACGATGATTCAATTATTGTCTTCTCATGCATAAAATCGGTTGATGAATAAAAGTCATATAAATGAATTATAATTTACATGCATCAGCAAATACAAGGCAAAATATTTCAAGGGGGGGGGGGGGTGATCAAATGAAAACACAAACTGAGTTTTTGTTGTAAACAAGTGTTTTATTGATAATTTTCTTTTGTAAGAAATCATAGCTTTTTCGATGGGATGCGCCCGATGCACCCTAAAAAATATATTGGAATCTTCTTTACACTTTCAACACTCTTCTTACGACTGTGATCAAGGTCATTTACAACAGCGATCAGGGACTCCGCGTGCCGGGACTGAAAACTTTTTCTGCTATTATCTCTTGTCAATCATAGCTAAGATGACATCCGACAATAACGATCGACTAATTAAAAGGTAATACCCGTTGATTATATTTCTTAAATTTATCCGTTTGTATGTAAACAGTGAATTAATTTGCCAGTGTATTCCTCAATAAAATAATATAAAGAAATATATCCTATATAATTATATATTAATTGTTTTTATTAATCACTCAGTTCTAGATCATATTTTTTTTTTTCATTTTAGGACATAGGACATGTATACGTGTATATATTGAATGTATTAATAAGAGCCGCGACTATTGATTACATAATAATTGATTTTTTTTTTGTAGACGGGGTTTGAAATCAAGGATTTTTAAAGGTGGTCGGTATATTGATATTTGATAAACACAATACCGGAAAAGAGAACTAAAGAATTACAATACATATCCCCCGGTTTCTCTAGCATATAAGATTTTAATGATAAATTAAAATCTAACTCTGTAATGAAACGATGTATTTACCATTCTGAATAAAGTGCATATTAATGAATTACATGAATCGGGCCCCGCTGGAGACATGAATATCTTTTTTTCCTTAGAACGGGCACCTGTTTTTATAATGATTTTTTCCCGATTTTTTTTTTTTACTTACTGAAACAAGTGCCCGTTATATTTAGCCATGTACAGATTTAAAGATACAACAGTAAGATCTCGGTAATCTACCCCCCCCCCCCTCCTCCTGCGCAATGTTCCTGTTTGATGCAGAATACATGTTACATTTGCAAATTATAATCGGAGCCTATTCTAATCAAATGAAATTAATTTTTTTACTAAATCAAAAAAATGTGTAAACCAATCAATAATAAAAATAATGGAAAAGAAAATCAATCCGTTTACATTGATTGATTGATTGTATGTTGTTTTACGTCCCATTCGAAAATATTTCACTCATACAGAGACGTCACCATATTCCGGTGAAGAGCTTCGAATGTTGACCTTTACTCGGCACACAGGGCCATTAAGCAGTGAGGGATCTTTATCGTGTCAACGCCTGCCGTGAAACGGGGCCTCGGTTTTTAAGGTCTCATCCGAAGGACCCGCAACTTTCATTTCAAAGTGCCGAGCGCATGGCGAAGGAACAGTTGCTACCCATTTTTTATCGACTTAGGTCTGTCGCGGCCGAGATTCGAACTCACGACCTCCCGATCACGAAGCGAGCGCTCTACCGACTGAGCTACCGTGAACAGTCAATCCTTTTACAGAAATCATACGCAATTTAATCAAATTTTGTTTGTTTTTCTTTATATAACTGTTAAACTGAGTTTATTTATCAGTAATAAAGTCAGTAATGGAACGACTTTTTAATATCAAACTATAATTGTAAAAAAAAAAAAAAAAAATAAATGCTGTAAAAGATTATGAATTACAAATATTTTTTTTTTTTTTCAGTGCGTAATTTAGAGTCTAGTGAAAAAGTTTGACGATGATAAGCACTTCACGGAGTGGGTCACATACTGAATGACAACTATTAATTAATTACAACTGAACATTGAGTATTTAATCTGTTAATATAGTACAAGTGTAGCGAGTTTTAATCTTAACTTAATCTGAATGATTGTAATCCTTAACTACTCGTTGATTTAACCATAATAATTGAAATAAAGTCCAAGAGATTCCGAATAGAAAAACCAGATCGAGGCCAAAGCGTGCGAGAATCGTGTACAAACCGTGTGAGAAACGTGTACAAAGCGTTTCGTGCAGACTTTCGTGAAAACCGTGCAGCCTTTCGTGCAAAGCGTTTCGTGTAAACCGTGCAGCGTTTCGTGCAAACCGTGTAGCGAGCGTGTACCGTTCGTGCAGCGTGCGTGTGGGGTAGTAGAACGTTTCAGGGTCTGTATATGTAAAACACAATAACACGAAATCGTTGACTTTGACGTAAATCATCAAAGTAATGTGTGCATTTATTGAATTGCAAACATGTTTACCAACAGAGTTATTGCAGCCACTCCGAAAGTCGCAATGTTCTGCTTTACAGTAGCATACGTCTTGACAAAATTTTCCAAATCCCGGATACCAACATCTGCGTGAGCATTTCTTACCCATATAACCAGGAAGACATTTTAAAATGCAGAGAGAACGCAACCTGATTGCAGAATGAAGTATTTATTGCAAATTGGTGTCCTGCTTGAAATGTTTTAATTCTAGGTACTTGAGTAAAATAAGCTGCGTATGTAAAAATCAAAATGGTATATTTTGGAGAACGAATAAATTATATGCATTTACATCAAGCCAAAACACTTTTGAAAATGTAATTTATTACCTTTACAAATATTCGCTCCCTCGTCGAAAAAATATCCATAACACGTGCAAGTCGTTTCATTATTTACACTGTTAATGAAATTATTACGTTTTAGTGAAATATATATCGATAGGAAATCAAATTTCAATTTTGTTTTAAAGAACACTTTTCCATTAGTTCATTGATAAATATAAGTTTATATGTATTATACCTACTCTGCACAGTCCTCGGTGATGGCCAGTAAATTAACTTTGAAAATGATGAACGACTTTATACAAAAGACTTCAATCGATCCAAGACCGGCAAACATTTTTAATGTATAATCTTTACATCCTTGCTGTAGAATTCATCAAATAAAATTAGTCACATATGCCTATAGATAGGAAATTTAACATAATCTAAAAAGACAACATGTGTCTCTGGGACAAAAATACGAATTGAAGTATTCTGATTGTATTTAATATATATATATATATATATATATATATATATATATATATATATATATATATATATATATATATATATATATATATATATTAGAAATTATGATTTCCTCATATTAAGGATGTTAAACTGAACTGATTTGTTTCTATTTTGATGCATCATTGTCACATAGACGTTCCTTATTTGTAAACTATTGTTAAAAGTTTTAATGAAATATCTCCATAAATATGTTTTTAAAGTGAACCTTACATAAGTGCTGTCGGCGCATCGCAGGCAACGTAATGACGTCATTCGCTATCTTTATACATGTAATGAACGCCCCATTCATTCCTTTTCAAATTAGTGCCTACAATGTGATAGACATTTTTTGTGCCGTTTTTCCCATGCATTGAACCCATTTCTGAACAACTCTTGTCCAAGTGTTCTGTTGAATTTGGACACTTTTTGAAATATCTGTCCTTGCAAATGTCCTTTCAAGGCAGGAAAGTACTACTCAAAATCCAGGGGAGCGAGGTCTGACGAGTAGGGCGGGTGTTTGAGTCTCCGAAATCCCAAGAGACTTTTTCCAGTTCTGTTTACTCTGCCCTGTAGCTTGAAGCATTGTCTCGATGATAAATCAAATCCTCCGTCCTTTTTTTTTGTCAATACCGATCTTTTTTTCCGCAAAGCTTGGAGAATATCACTGCAGACAACCTTAATAAATGATATTCATGATTAAGATTTTTGGTTATTGATTTCCATTTTCTTTAATAAAATACTTCATCACTTTTTTTTTTTTTTTATTTAAAGCAATCTTAAAATCTTTTACCGTTCACGGTACCTCAGTCGGTAGAGCGCTTACTCCGTAATCGGGAATTTCGTGAGTTCGAATCTCGGCCGCGACAGACCTAAGTCGATAAAAAATCGGTAACAACTGTTCCTTCGCCATGCGCTCGGCACTTTGAAGTAAAAGTGCGGGTCCTTCGGATGAGACCCTAAAAACTGAGGCCCCGTGTCCTGGAAGACGTTGGAACGATAAAGATTCCTCATTGTTCAATGGCCCTGAATGCCGAGAAATATCAAACAAAATTTGAAGCCCTTCACCGGTATATGGTGACGACTCTATATGAGTGAAAAATTCTAGAATGGGACGTAAAACAACATACAATCAATCAATCAGTCTTAAAATCTTTTAACCCCCCTCCTTCTTGAAAATGTCTTTTAGAATATTGATTTCTTCAACTTGTCATCACTAGTTGATGGTCTTCCCTGCGCCTCTTTCATTGGATCACCAGTCCAACCTTTCTTGAATCTTTTGTGCCATGTAAACACCAAACTCCTAGACACGTGTTTGTGTCTTTCTGTAGTTTCCATATCTTTTTTAGTCTGTATAGGGGAAACACCTCGCTCAACGCAGTGTTAGATAATAATCCGTGCGCCGCATTATCCACCGAAATCGCCATTGTTGATAATATTTAACGGTGAGTTTTTGGATAATTAATATCATATTGCAATATTATTGGAAATAAATTGGAAATAATATGTTTTATGCATTCATATGTATCTAAGCAATTTACATGTTGCTATCTGTATATTATATAATGTGTTTAGCTAATAGTTATAATGTGATCAAGTGATCAGTATCAATGTTAGATCCTCAAGCTGCAAGTGTCTGTGCACGCTGAAATTTGTACAGGAAAACATACCCATCACCACCCCGTTCAACCGTCCCATTGGTAGTTAATTCTTTACATAGTGTTATCATTTTGTTTGTTGGCCTATTGAAAAGCAAGATAAATTCTAATGCTCAGTAATAGTTAATTTGTACCTACTTTTACTCGTAATACATATCTGGTCCAAAATTGAAAATTAACCATTTGATATAAAGCCAAATAATCTTGACTGTTTGTTACCACCTTATTTTTCAACAACAGTGTTTGATAAAACTTGGGTTTTCAGTTGGCCTATTTTTGGTTGCCACCTTATTTTTCACCATAATTGTTTGATAAAATTGTATTTTTGATTACTATCATGTTGTACCTTTAAGTTTTGGGAGATCCAAATCCATTATGTATATACAAATTGTAGAGAAACATGGGATCTCCTAATTTTCATGTCTTACCTTTGTGTCATTAATAAATGACATATTTACAACTACATTCATTTTTAGTTTTGTATTCTGGCTGAAAAATAACAGAACTGCAGGAAACAATATGTTTAAAAATTTCATTCTGAGCATATGGGAGGCATAAAATTGCAATTTATGACGTCATTTTATGTATTTTCACAGGTAAGTGCGCGAAATGGTATAGTCTTCATTGCTATATATATATATATATATATATATATATATATATATATATATATATATATATATATATATATATATATATATATATATATATATATATATATATATATATATATATATATATATATATATATATATATTCAGTAAATGACCCGGTTGTTTCTGAAATATTCAAAAAAGTTCGCGTTTTTCTGGGACAACCCTAGTACGTACTCATAAAAGAAATAATTTTAAAGTAAATTAAAGTAAAATGAAATTTATAAAAAAATATTTCAAGATATTTCATAATGCTCATATTATGATCCTATGCCGATCATTCCTTTAAAAGGAATGCTTGCCTTTATGTATGCATTTATCCAAGTTTGATAAGCACTAACAGCTAATGAAATGTAAATTCATTAAAAAGGGCATTACGGGTAGTAGTACTAAGTGGGGAGTCATGATGAACTGAATTCCTAATCATCTCACATCCAAAAGATGCCCATGTAAATGTATACTCATTCATTGTCTCCCTTATGTTTGTAACTTCAGAATCGCTTCTCAAAACTTCTGTTTTTTTTTTTTCTTCTCCATATTTCCTTGTACGCCTTAAGGAATTTTATTGTCCATTTTATACAACCTGTTTTAGTTATTCATTGTAAAATACAAGATCTCAAATATGAAGCCAAAACCAAAAGTAGATATGTAACCGAATAGACTTCATTGTTCCCATAGTCACGAAAAATTTATTGTGTTTTTTTTTCTTTCTTAGTTATTTCTGTAATGTACTGCATTAAGGCACTCGAAATAATAGATACAAACATTTACGGAGGTGTGCATTAACATTGTATTCAACTTTTTCATTTTGTTAATTGATTTTTGTATGCTTAAATCTGTCACGGTAGCTAAGTTGGTAGAACGCTGTGATTGTACATATTGTCGTTCTGTACATATTGTCGACAATATGTACATGTTTTCGCTGCACATATTGTCGTCCATCGGGACATATTGTCGCCGTCTAAAAAGTTACATAGGTACATACTGTCGCTGCCTCACCCTCACTGTACATTTTCTCGCCTCACAGATATTGTTGATTAGATATTTCTTTTGTTGTTTTTGTTAGTTTTTGAATGTAATTGGTGTGTGAATCACACTGACGTGTCTCGTATTCTATTTCATGCAGCATGATTGTGACAGTACTTTTTTGCCTTCCTATTCATATTGTCGCCGGCGACAATGTGCACCTACCCTCACTACGCATATTGTTGTCCATCAGAACATGTCGCAAGACAATGCACGGCAAACCTCCATATAAATATGACTAATTGCTTTGCTGTTTTTGAGAAGATAATTTTTAAAGAATGTTCCTAAATATTTCTTTGTAAAACTTTGATTCCCAATTGTGGCCCCAATCTAGGTCCGGTTTGATTTAAAGAAATTTTAGTCTGAGCTACCTGAGAATGCTTCCATATAAACATCACTAATCACGGGCCTACTGCCGTTTCTCAGTGGTGGATCCAGAAATTTAAGAATGGTGCCTATATTTGGCACTCAGGTCATGGAACAGTCAGGGATCTTCTTCGTGCCAAATAGCAAATCAAAACTGAATGAAGCTTTCACATATGTATCACCTCTTCTGACCCAGTAGTTCTTGAAAAGAAGATTTTGAAAGATTTTTTTTTTTTTTCTAAATATTCTATGGAAAACATTGATCACCTTTTGTAGCCAGACCCTTTCCCCGATGGACATGATCTGAATAAAACTGAAACTACACTTCTTAATGAAGCTTTCATATAAGCAGAACTGTTAAGGCGTACTTCGAAGAAATCAACGGAATATAAACGTACATAAATACATACCTTTTTAAACTGAAATTATTCTTGTAAAGCTACTTTATTATCACATGATTTTAATTTTAAGTGAAATAACACTGTATACCACGCTCTGGTTTGGTCACGTTATTTGACAGTCACATGATAAATGCATGTAATGTGTACCGTGTGTAGGTCATAAACAAATTTCAATATCGCAAGGGCATACTCTAGTTAGAATTAAAAAATTCAGTAAAAATTATCTCTATATAACTTGTACTTAATGAAAAGTGCTGCTGCTTTTAATAGAATTCGCATTTTATTAGTTTAAATTTCAAGTTATTTGGCCCTAGTCGAAATATGTGTGACCTTTACCATGTGTTTTATTTATTTATTTATTTACTAATGCTCTCGATTTCAGGAAAGCAGCAGTACTTTTCAAGTTAAGGAGGTTCGATCCTGTCATCAAAAGTAATGAGAATTTTTTATCAAGTATATTTTTAGAATTTATACACATAGCTTTATTAAAAATCAAAACAAAAATTGCAGGTCAATGCGCTTCTTTTGGCGCTACAGAGCATTTAGTTTGACCTTTTTGCACTGAAAATACATCTTACACATCAATCAATTTTTAATTTTTTCTTCAATATTTTTTGTTGAAATAAATCATGGGAACAAAAACAGTCTCATTTTACCTTTAAAATAGACACATTAAAATTTGTGACAATGAAGAAATTTTCAAATTACTCCTCATGTTCAATTATTTGACCTTTTTGCACTCAAACATTTTCATTTTTCTGGCATTAAAAATTTAACAAGCAAAAAAATCATTTGAAAGTAATGACATTTTACTGAATTTAAGAAGAATGATTAAAAGTATCGTATATATTCAGAAAAGAAAATTAAAAGTGAGGGTCTGTGACGTTAATTTTTAGATATTACTAAAATAGTGCTAATTTTAAGCTTAAATTAGGGCTATTTTTTTCTTCATTTTCACAATATATTTGCTATATTTATCAAATATGATGACAGAATTCATGACAGTTTATTTAATAGATAATTTAGGACCAGTATGAAACAGTCCACTGCAAAAAAATAACCATGTGTGCAGACTGCATGTAAAAATAGGAATCCAAACTTTACATACTTTAGATACTTTGAAAGAGAAAAAATGATCATTTTCTTCTAAAAAACCTTCCGCCACAAAATATAGTTCCTCACTTAATGCTTTTGGTATGGAATTTAATCATGGAGTTTTAACTGAACATAGTTAAATTGGCATTGTAGAATCCAAATTTATTGTAAGAATTAAAATATCATGGAGAATTTTTGAAATATAGGTTAAGATAAAAATCTGCTCAAAAGCTCAGGAGCGAACCTCGTTAAGGAATGGTTCCGTTATGCACATTCAAAAAATGGTCAAGATCCATTAAGTGTATGCCCTTGCCAAAAGGCGATTTAATGAGGCACCTCAGCGTGAAACATACACACCCTGTACTCAAAAACAGGGTAGAATTAATTCAATACATTCTCTCTACAATTTTTGAATAATGGCACTAAACAAAGGTTTCAGATTTGTATTAGTGGTCTACCTAAGATTTGCAAATAATATTCTGTTTGATAATAAAATGAATTTTTCACTTTTGAAAAATTACTTGATCCGCCTACTGCACATAAAATGCGTCAAATTTTACCATGATAACGTCATGTCGAGAAGTGCATTGCAATCAGTTACTTGTTTATATCTTGCTGTGTGTAATATAACTTGCGACAAAAAATGAATGCAGTAGTAAGTTTGGATGTAGTTTATCACCCTTATGCAGTTTGAAACCGCAAATTATTTCATTCTCAATTGTTGTGAGGAATTGCTGTATTTGTGTGATGTCAAAGTACATGCAGACATTTCCCGTATAAATTAGACCCCGCCCTTTATAAAGCCTTAACAGAGCTGCTTAAGATCCAACTTTTCTGACATAGTGGTTCTTGAGAAGATTCTTGAGAGATGCCACTAAATTATCACTAATTCTTATCGACTTCCCTTGAAAGAGTGCTTGGCCCTTCATTTGAACAAACTTGAACCCCCCTTATCCACGTATGCTTTGTGGCAAGATTTGCTGAAATTGACTCAGTAGTTCTTGAGAAAAAGCTGAAATTGTGAAAAGTTTACAGACAGAGGGGAAGTCAGACAAAATGTGATCAGAAAAGCTCACTTGAATTTCCAGTTCAGGTGATCTGAAAATATCAACCCCAACACCAATTATATTGGCACCTGATTGTATATAACAATAACGCAAAAAATGATTTCCCAAAAATCATTACTACTGAAAAAAAAAAAACTAATACATGTATTCAATCTCCAAGTATATACTAGAAAAACAAAGAATAGTCTGATTTTTTAGATATCTCAAGAATTACGGTATTTTGACATATCACAGTGAAGTACAATAATCCTGGACACAATTTTATGACCAAAAAGTTTTCTCCCTACAGTATGACTAGTAATGCTGTCTGTCTCCCTCCGTGCTTGTGTGTGTATGTCAATTTCTCTTTCCTTTCTCAAGTAAATATTCGTCGAAACAATATATCGATGACAAAAATAAGCCGACCTTGACTGTACATATTGTTGCGGACGACAATATGTGCTGGTGCTTGACTGTACATTTTGTCGTCCGTTATGCAGGAGGAAAATCAGGCTCGTCTCGGTACAAAATGTCTCCGGTATCACCGTCAACAATATGTACCGATGGACGACAATATGCGCCGTGAGGGTAGGTACATGTACATATTTTTGCCGACGACAATATGTACAAAGCGATAATATGTACTGTCACAAGCGCTCGCTCCGTGATCGGTAGGTTGTGTCTTCGGATCACGGCTGCGACTGACCTAAGTCGATAAAAAATAGGTAGCAAATGTTCCTTTGACAAGCGCTCGGCACTTTGAAGTGAAAGTTGCGGGTCCTTCGGATGAGACCTTAAAAACCGAGGCCTCACTGCTCAATGGCCTTGAGTGCCTAGTAAAGGTCTAAATTTGACGCCCTTCACCGGTATTCGTGAGGTCTCTATATTTGTGAAAAATTCTCGAACGGGACGTAAAACAACATACATTATATCAATGTTATAGTTAAGCATCAACAAAATAATTGGTACATAATCTATCTGTTTCCCATTTATCACTATTACCATGCAGACTATTAACAAAATGTTTATTTTTAATCCCAAATTACTACTTCTCACATTGGTCTCTCTTGGCCTTTGAAGAACATTAAAAAAGATAAGTTATTTTTGCCTCACTTTTATTCATCTATTATTTCCAAGTCTACCTGATCATTAAAACTATGAAAGTACTTTTTGTATTATACAATAAATATTCTTGCATAATTCTCTAGTTTTATTAACCTTTCAAATACATTATTTACAGTGATAAATTATCAAAGGTGAATGGCAAAGGGGAATAACTTTGCTCAGCAGAATATAAGTTCATAGAGCCCTTGCCAGGACCAGAACAGTTGACTATATAATTCAGGTGTTCAAAATTCTGGTAAAAAAACACTTGCATATGACAACTTTTACTCTGTTTGCCTTGAATATGCCAAGAACTGGCCAGAAGCAAAGAAGATTTTCAAAGAAATGCAGGTTCACTATATTATTAAATAAATAAAGCCCCCCCTCCCCCCTTACACCAGAACATCTTACCCAGGGGCCATCATAACTATACACTTGTTTCTTTGCTTTATTATCAGTAGTAGAAAAAAATATTTTGAAAGAAATAATTGCATTTTCACTATAAAATCAATAGACCCCCCCCCCCCTTCACTAGAACCCCTGACCCAGGGGCAATGAATTTCACAATTTTGGAAGAGGCATTCTTCCTTATTATAGCCATGCACTTTTTTTTTTTTAATATTACCCAGGAGCAGAGAAGATTTTAAAAGAATTTATGCATTTTCCCTATATAATCAATAGAGCCCCGCCCTAACACCAGAACCCTTCACCCAGGGACCACGAAATAAACAATTTCTGAGGAGGCAGCCATGCTCATCATAACTATGTACTTAGTTTATCTAATATCCAGGAGAGAGAAGATTTTCAAAGAAATAATGCATTTTCACTATATATATCAATTGAGCCCCACCCTGACACGAACACCCCTGACCCATGGGCCATGAAATTCACAATTTTGGAAGAGGCAACCATGCTCATCATAGCTATGCATTAAATTAGTTTATTTAATATCTAGGAGCAGAGAAGAAGATTTTCAAAGAAATAATGCAAATAATCAATAGAGCCCCGTCCTAACACCTGAACCCCTGACCCAGGGGCCATGAAATTCACAATTTCTGAAAAGGCAGCCATGCTCATCATATCTATGTTCTTAGTTAGTTTACTTAATATCCAGGATTTTTAAAGATTGCATTAATTTTGGTGGTTTTAGCCCCACCTCTCAGGCCCCAGGGGGGCAGGGACTATGAAATTCACAATTTTTGTTCCCTTTCACCCATAAAAGCTACATACCAAAGAGCTAGAGCCACGAACCATCAAAAATGTGCCTTAAATTTTAGACAAAATTTAAGTTTGAAATCACTAAGCCTGTCATATGTTATATTGTAGTGCACAATGTCATGCTATTCTTCATACAGTTTTTTGCCACACAGACCACCGTCTTTAGCACATGCGCAGCATCAAATATACAAATGAAGTTAAAAACTGCTAAAAACGTCGATTTAACGGTAGTTATTTCAAAATTTGAATGTGGCCCCACTCAAGTGCCGATTCCAAACTTTGCAGAGAGAAAAATATTACATACATGTATATGCATTTTTAAATAAAATATCTTAGAGGTACTCGAGTGTGGCCAATATGAATTTTACATTTTATGAACGATGAGCTATCAGAAAATGAAGCAAGGCCCTCCATTTTAACAGCAGTTATGAGTTCATTATATACGTAAATAGCTTAAATTAGTTATTAGTATATGAGATTTATTCTTGATAGCTACATAATCCCTAATTTGTCAACTATTTTGTTTTAGAATATCTTAAACTCACATTTAACATGTGTTATTTCATATAAAATTTAAAATTACGTTCTTTTCATTCGTGCTTACGTACATCAATGATGACGATTTTTTGCCAGTAATACATGTTGAACGTAATTTTTTTTTCAGATTTATTATATTAATGAAAATGCAAATGCCTAATTCAAAGGTTATTATCTAAAATACATACAATACGCAAAAATTATGCGCGTTTTAGATATACATGAAGCGGAAATAGTTTGACTTGTTCACACATTGATATTTTATATGAAGAAATTATACGACATTTATGCATTCAACATCGGTTAATTGTGTTCTCGATCCAATTATCAATAATTTTATTTTGCTAACAGCTTACATATCATATACTCGTTTAAAAAAATAAAACGACTTAAAACTTTTTGACGTACACAAAAAGGGAAAAAAGAAAAAAAAAATTCCAATGCGTGGAAAGGGGAAGATGTTTTGACAATAAAAAAAATCCCCTGAAAAGGGGTGCGGGTGTAAGACACTTCTTTTGAACAAGATGCTAAATAGACTCTTCTTACCAATTTACAGGGGTCCGTGTTTATTGTGTGCATGTGTGGAGGAGTGTTTTCCTATAGATCCGCGCATACGTATATGCATCATTTTATATCGAAAGAAAAGTGTCCGAACCAATGTCAAATGTGTCCGAAATTCTATTACATCTGAATGCATTTTGAGGTACAATACCGAGGTGATCCAAATAAACTGAAAAAAGGTGTCCGACTTACGATTTGCACACATAGGATATATAAGATAGTAATGCCTTTCCAATACATATTTTGGACCCTCATTTACTATTAGATGGTTTGCCTACATGTACCGGCTTTCCAAATCACATCTAGGGTGATCAGACATAGCATGGATCGGACAGCTTTAACAAATTAGATCATTAGGGTTAAAAATTAGATTCAAAGAATTATTAGTTTAGAGGGGAATTCCTGCGGAAGTGATGTAAAAATGTTACTAAAGGGGGTGACAATTAAACAGAAAGAAAAAAGCTTTTGAAATATGAATAGTCCAGGACATACTTTATTTGTCAATCTATATTATATACTACCTATTTTAATACTACAATAAACGTGAAATTGGGACAATTATTTTGTTAGAAAAAGCCCTTCACTAAAGACTGGTAGTTAAGCTGGTTTAGCTTCAACACATGAAACACATATTGGAGACAAGATACAATCATTTACTGATGTAAATACTTGAACTGTTCAACAATATAACAAAGAATAAACATACGCACTGTTTCTTATGCAGTACATTCTCATGTATGCGTTTCGAAATTAAAATGCATGTGTTACGTTATTCCGCTACGATACCCCCCCCCCCCCCCCCCCCCCGGACCAAAAAAAGAAAAAACGCACAAATGGAAGCGATAGTACATAATAAATAAAAAAAAATAAACGTGATTCTGCTTTTAGGGCAAGATACATGTCTGATAGGAAAAAAAACTACATTCAAATACGTGTATTTAGGGGAGGGGGTCAAGAATTTTTTGTTGTCTAACATCGATAATTATTGTACATGAAACTTTATGTAAATGTTTATATGAATCAACAATTATAAGACATACCATTTATTTACAGTTTATAAATAATAGTACGCTATAATTAAATTTCATTCAACATTCATCATATTTACTTTTTTTGAAAGGGAGGTCATGTTGAAAACTATGTAAATTGGGTTTTATGTTATAAACATAGGCACTTGTTTCGGTAATAATTTTTTGACCTATAGTATAATACAATAGCACTTGATTCGGTAATAATAACTTGTTTTGGTATGTGCTAATCCCCGCAGAGATTTTGATTGGCTAAAAATCTGCTTCTAAAATTACATCGGATAAACATCGTAATGTTTTTAGGGAAAATCAGACTTAAACAAATTCTTTTTATTCACTGCGATATTTAAACACTGGAATTGAATTATTAAACCCACTCATTTTTTTAATTTTGTTCTCTGTCCGGGATTAGCACATACCATTTCATGGGTTAAATCGACTTTTCCACTCGGCGAGCAGAGATTTGACGCTGTTTACAGAGATAAAAGAAAATAAAGACAAGCATGTTATATATGGTTGTGTAGATAAATTATCGTAGAAGGCATAGGTATAAACCAGGGATGGGGTCAATTACTTTAAAAAGTAATTAATTAAATTACAATTACTTTGACTTTTTCTTCAATTAAATTACAATTAAATTACAGGCTTGCTAAGACATGTAATTAATTAAATTACAATTACTTTGCAAAAGTAATTAATTAAATTACAAATTACATTTTTAATTTTTCTGAAAATTTTTATAATCCTGTTCAATGAATATACAGAACATCATTTATTTGTACATAAGCCAGCCTCTGCACAGACAGTACAAGAAATAATATGCTATAGGCATTGTATATCATTGTGGTTAAATTTATAAGATTTATTTACAAAACATTAAAGAATCTCTTAAAGTACTATCCGAGATCAGTTTAATGCAGTTTCCACCAAACAAAACCTACATGTACACAAATTGCATGGCTTTTGATATTTGATTAAAAGTGGGCATTTCAATAGAGTAAAATGAGTGGCAACTGTAACACCTCAAACTGAATATTTCCTTTGAAGGTAACCTGAACATCCTAAATTGCTATTTATGTTGAACAATTTTACTTCATAAATAATGCTTGTACAGATAGAAAATTCATTCATAAAAATCTGTTTACTAGATGTTAAAAAAATTATCAAATTGAAAGTTTTTTTCCTCTTCTAAAGCTAGCGAAGCATTTTAAACTGAAATAATTATCTCTATGGCTTTGTCTTCTAAATCATGGAATGAATATCTCTTTAGAGGAGTTGATTTGTTTTGATTGCAATTTACAGCTGTGATCTGGAGGGCAATTATCTCTTCCCAACAAGCTTAAGAGAGAACTTAATTAATGACACATTGTTATTTATTATTGATCAAACAACAAAATTTTTAATGTGTGTTTCATAGCTGTATAGACCTAAGAAGAGTGGTTCAAAATTCAGATTTATAAACATAAATCAAAAAATTCCAAATTTACATAATGATTAGAAAGAAACTAGATTATTAGTTATCAAGCCAATCATTTAATTATTTGTTTGTAAACATTAACAGTATAACTTAAGATTTTGCTTAATTGATGGATTGAGGATATGTTTTACAATTAAAAAAAAAAAAAAACAGTACATGTAAAATGGGGAGGTAGAGGTAACATTATATCATGAATGTGTATTATATAAAGTAATTGAATGTAATTGAAAAAGTAATTGAAATTACATGGTATTTTTTCAGTGTAATTAATTAAATTACAATTACAAGTAATTGAAAAAATGTTCAATTACAAATTACTTCCAATTACTTCAAAAAATGTAATTAATTACAGTCAATTACAATTACTTTTTTCAATTACCCCATCCCTGGTATAAACAGTTTGCCAGTGCGTTTCCTCTGAAAGTGTAAATGAGTGCGATTCTGGGGGAGGGGAGGGGGTACTCCATGTAATTCGGAGTTGGATACCTTGCGTTATTATTATATTATGGGTCAAAAATTTATTACCGAAACATGCCTGTGTTATTATTATACTATGGGTCAAAAATTTATTGCCGAAACAAGTGTCTGTAATTAGAAATTAAACTTTTGATCTCGTCACGTATTTTGAATACCATAAAAAAATATCGATATTATAATATCTAGCGTATTATAATATATTATTACTCTAGAAAACTCATATTTAGAGATAGAAAGTTTTTGTTCAGTTCTTGTATTTAAAATAAAATTAGTCTATCAGTTACGAAAACCTTTTTTCAGTTTATGTTGAAAACTAAACGAAAATCGGCGAGACATTCAATTGTTTTAATTCATTTCATTGTAAAAACGCACATATGATTTGGAAATAAGTCCTTCGCACTCACAAAGTACTCTTCTCTGATAATTCAATTTTAATTTCATTAGAATAAGATCTTTAATAGCCTCACATGCTCGCTACGAAAAGGGTTTGACAATGACCATACTGGACATCACTTTCTATTGAAAATATGTATTTGCCTTTATACTTCTATCCAGTTCAGATGAAGCTTTCCAGAATTTATTTTTTATATCAGAAAATAATGTAGAATATAGCATTTATAAGTTATACGTCTATAGTATAAGATTCTTTAATACTAAACAAAAGGACTATTGCAGTCCTCATGTGTACAAAGATAGCAGATACTGTTGAACGCTCCTTCGTCAAATGATTCCCAGTCTCGGGGACACAGATTATTCTTCCATGTACTATAGGATATGATGCAATCGGTTTACACTCGCGCGCAGTTATCGCATAAACTGCAATATGAAACCAATACCTTTCTTTGTTTTTTTTTTTTTTTTTTTTTCTTTTTTTTTTTTTTTTTTTTTTTTTTTTTTTTGATATATTGGTTAAATGATCATGATGCTGATTAGATACTTCTCTATTCCAATTTTAAGTTTTTAAATGTGCTCATATAATTGCAATCATGGATTTTTTACGACGTTACGATGTAACATAATGACGTTACGTTACAAATAATGACGTTCCTCACGCAAATTTCAATGAAAACAATGCCATAATGTAAAATCTCTTCTTGAAAAAGTATAATAGATAAAAGTCTCTACTATCTATATTGAAATCCTCATTCATTTTTGAGTTAAGGCACATTTTGATGGTTCTTGGTTCTAGCTCTTTGGTTGAAATTGGTCGAGAGGTTCTGGAGAAGAAATTAAAAATGTACAAAAGTTAACGCACGACGGACGACGGACGACGACGGACGAAAACGGATAGCAATAGGTCACCTGAGTAACTCAGGTGATCTAAAAAAGTAATTTTCATTCATGAAGTTTATATTTACCATACAATTATCTACGTCTATTCTAAGTTCCTGCAAGATATCGTGTTCCTGAACATTATCTGATCTGCAATTTGATTTCAATATTTCTGACATGCAACATAAGGAGTTTATTGATACATTCACAAGGTTATAAAACATATATTAAAAAAAAATGTCCTCAAACACAGAGTTTATAATATTTTCTGAAAATATTGTTTTACAGTGTTTTCCGTTTTTACAGTATTCGACCTCTGTATCATTTCTTTGAACATTTAGTTTGACTTTTACAATACTTAAATTGTTATTCCGCTCCCTCAGTAATCAAAATGTTGTGTGTTCTTGCCTCGACTGCAACGAACCTAAATTGGTATAAATAAATAGGTAAGTACTTCGCCAAGCGAAGCGAACGATTCAGGCTTTCGGGTGAGTCAGTCATTGGAACGTTAAGACCCCTCACTCGCCCTAGCTCGAATTCAAGATATGTTTGAACCCTTTGCCAGCATCCAGTGACAACCCATCTTGCAAGAGAAGAATTCCTTCGAATAAACTTACTCATTCCCTAAAATTTCTAATAATCAGCCACGAACGCAGATTAGTGTACCATCCTAGCACTTTATGAAACAACCTTCATTCTCCATTTGTATAAACCACGCACAACACACTCTTGGATACGGTATACGTTGCTACTAATTGCCTTTAATTATTGCACATAGCTGTAATTTAGTATGCATTCTGCTACAGTTATTGCCGAAATTAAAGAAATGGAAAGGAGATTATTCTCCAATAAATCAGGAACGTCATCGAAAAATTATCCGATCAGAAACACATGTCAAACTGTACAGTTGAAATGAATATTTAACTTTTGAGTCTAATACTTATTTAGACCATATTGATGTGTCGTTTTCCGCAGTCTAAATTATGTGATTGCCTGAATTAGCTGATAAATGTCGTTTTTATAGCTAAATTGGGCTGTTCCACTGTCCTCCCTACAACATTTATATTCTGTGATATTACTGATGAAGCAATAAAATAGAAAACTGATCTTGTTATTTTACATTCATAAAATATATATTAAATATATTCATTTAACAATTCTAAAGACAATTAAAGGAAATTTTAATCCAGTGAAAGCTCAAATCGTCTGCATTTCATTGCGAGAGTGGTACACAAGTAAAGAAACCTATTGACCCTCTTGTGTTAAATGGAACAGCCTTATTGCGACATGGTGACCTATTTCGTTTCTCTATAGAGAGATTTATTTGCTAACCGTTATACGTGTTATTCTGATCTATCTTATTATTAACAAATATTTTGAATAGCATTTCGTCATTTCAAAGCATCGTAGAAGTGATTAGATTCCCGATTGTCAGATTTTTTTTCCTTCTTTACGTAAGCCAGCTAGTCAATGTAATCATCTTCTGAAGAAAGCAGATCTTCTTTTCCGCTCTCTTCTGCATTCTGTCCATCCATGTCTTCGTAAAGATTTCCTTTGTGCCTTCATTTTGATCATTTTTTCTATCCAATTCGTTCTCAAGTCTTTATGTCTCTGGTCGTCTTTGAAGGATCCTTGAGTTAGATTGTTTTCCTTTTTTCCAGATCATTCTTCCACCAATAGCGGGTAGCAAGAACGTCAAGTAAGCTATAACACCCATAAGAATGGATGCTACCGGGGACTCTATATTCGAATTTTTGTTCTCTTGTCTAGATTCTGTAGAGGTTTTATCTGGGAGTATCTTCCATGAACCTAAATTGAGACGTTCAATATAGAACACTAAATGAAAAATTAAATAGGCAAAGTTTTGTTTTTAAAGTGATTGTTATTATATTCAGTTGATACTCAGATCGAAATAACCAATAATATATAATAAATAAATTACTTGTGTGTGAATATTTTTATTCATTTTGATCAAAAAATATATATTTAGATGGCATTCAAACCCCTAACAAATAACGTAAACGTTAAATACAGTTAACAATACTTACATTAGTAGTATAAAAAATCAAAGACTTTTCTATAGTAAACCATGGCATTTTTAGTATGGATTTCAGTTTGGGATCATCTATACCCGCCTTATTCATACATTTATATATTTTATTCTAATTGAAATATCACTTGCATATTCACATATTCAAATAATTTCACCTCATTATAAGCTATGAAATCCAAAAAACTCAAAAGTTTTCTTTGTAATCTAAAGTGTCAAAGAACTTACTATGTTTAACAATAGTAAACTATAGTTAATTAAAGGATATTTTAGGATAGTTACCAAGACAGCCTGTTGATATGTCACAAAACTTCTCTGACCAGTTGCATTGCTTCTGGCAGTTTTTCCCGTATCCAGGATAGCGACACTCTATGGAACAGTTAAAACCGATGTATCCCACAGGGCATTCTTTAGATATACAGATTTGATATCAGATAATTGCATGCAAATTATAAAATTGAATTTTGTTATCTTTTCGGTGCAAACTCAAAAGAGTAGTGGAACATTCAAGGACACAGACTGTTAAATTAGATAACAGTTGACGAGCTTTCAACATTTCATCAGAAAATCATTCTACTAAAATAAACGTAAAATGATAATAATAATAATAACAACAATAATAATAAGCAACGCAATGTGGTCTATTTCTATACGATTATTGTTTTTATATTTTTCCAGAAGTATAGTAACACAAAACAGACATTTACTCGAGATTTATACAATATACTTTAATTTGATTTTGAAAATACTTTAAATGAAAACCTAGCTTTATTGCAGTTCTTAGGTGATAACATATGTATGACTATATAAATATTCTAAATACCTTTGCATTCATTTGAAATCTCATCAAAGAAAATCTTTGACAGCAATTGTTTTCATGGTCTCTACAATTAAAGCTTATTTTAAATATATATATATATATATATATATATATATATATATATATATATATATATATATATATATATATATATATATATATATATATATATATATATATAATCCGGACTTCTTGGTTAGGGAACCCAGTTAAGCATTTATATATCGGTCTGGGACCCCGATGGATTAAGCAGACTTTTTCCGGTCTCCCTAATATTTTAACTGATCATTAAGGCAGTGTACTTTGTAGTAAGATGACTGATGTCCTGAAATAAGACTCTTTGGTAATTATTTTTTTCAATGCAATTATAATTTCTGCATTTTTTATTCGCATAGCGAGAAATAATTAAATTATTTATAACCCGGCATATATTTTCATAGGAATATATATATCTATTAAGTCGCCCAGAGAAAATGTGTAATATTAATCAAAATCCGCTATATATGAATAGTTTTAATTAATATCCCATTTAGTTTAATCATTTCCTATATTTTCTTACCCTTCATTCATTCGTGAGTTCAGTATTTAAAATTTCGAAAATTCATGGTCTACAAATGACTCATGTTTGTCTGGCAATGAGTTGCCTGGTTTCCGGTCGACCTGGAGAACCAGAAAAGAAGACGATGGCAGACGCCTCGAAGTGCTTTGGATCCTTTTTCGTAAGTATAAATCTGTTACTTACTATCATTTGCAGCTGTTTTTTTTTTATCTTTTATACGTCTTTTGTATATTATTTTCCCCTTTTTTATACGACGCGCTTGCATATATAGCGTCAATATTGACTAACAGCGAACGTCGAGGAAATTCTGAATACACATTTTTAATTTCTTTTCATTCATAATGATACATCTTTTTAAAAATCATCAAATATTTATTTTAATTAATTATTAAGTTTGTGGATGCTCATGGTTTGACGTTCGAAACATGGATATGATTGACGCATTATTTAAAGAAGCTGATAGTAAGCACGGGGGGGGGGGGGGGTTCTTGTGTACGAGAATCTGAGATTTGTGTTTTGAGATACAATAACAAACGATTCTACAAAAATTAATGCAACACAAACCACTTCCTTCTTTTTATGACACTCTTTAGTTTTTGAACAATGAGTAAAATTTGGTTTAAGATTTGAACAAGACTTACAATGTCGTATATTGTCAAAGACTACTTCTACAATTACATGTTCAAGAATTTAAGGTATTGCAGAGGTTTTTACTCTATTCTGCAGTTTTCAATGATGTAAACAGTTTCTGTCTATAATTTTAGATATTATAAGTAAAGATATGTTATTTTGTAGTAACAATAATTTGGCTATTAATTCATGTAATTTTCTAAGGTACTACATTTGATAATTTTTAGGTATAAATATTATTTTTTAATATTATGTCATAATCTGTTTTATCAGCATATATCATAATTATATAAATAACAACTCAAATATGAATCTGAGTCTTCAAGGTCTTTAAGACTTAGTGTATAATTCCTTTTCACTGCCTATAAAGCATTAAAATAAAATTTGTTATGTTCCCCAGAAACATAATTTTAGGAGGTAAATCTATTATTCGTATTTTAAATTTAAAATCCTGGATGAATATGAAATTTCTATTACCGTAAAAAACTGTTCTTAAAACAGTTTCTATATACCCCTTCCCCCTCATGTGTGCCAAAATTTAGTAAAGGTGAAATAATCATTTTTTTTTTTTGGTTAGATATTGCTTTTATTATACATAAAATATACATAACACAACTCACAAAACTGATTTAAAAAGGACCCAAATCCTGGGAGCTTAAAGGGGCTTTTGTCCTTTACCCACTGGGGCCACAAGGTGGCCCTCACTGGCTCAGACCCCATTATTAGCCTGTTGAACCCCCCCCCCCCCCTTAAAAAATCCTGGGTCTACCAAAGATAATTTTGAAGTCTTTATATGAAATGATAAAATGTATTTATTAGCAAAAGAAAAAGGATATAAAATGGGGGTAGTGTACCACAACTACCCAATTTAAAAAAAAAAATCAATAAAATTCTAGATAGAAGATTTAATTAAAATGTCAAAAAAGCTTCAAGATAAGTATACATACATATTTTTGTTGTATGATACATGTACTTACATGTATAATAACTCTGCTAATTGGTGTATTAATAAAATTGGGTTTACTTGTACTTACTTCTTACTTATATGCCTCTTTGGGGCACACTGTACCAATTAGTGTGTTATGAAGTACTTTTATTAGTGTTTTTAATTACTACTTACTTATCACAGGCACTTGTTTCAGTAATAAATTTTTTAACCCATAGTATAGTAATAACGCAATATTATTATACTATGGGTTAATTTTTTTTTATCGAATCAAGTGCCTGTGTTACTTATACCTTTGGGGGGGGGGGGGGGGGGGCATATGCCACCCACAAGATTTTTCCAGGACTCAATCCTGTGCAATCCTTAAATTAAAATCATTAATAAATGAATATACATTTTGGTGGGTTCTGGTGCATCCTTGAAGTCATTTTTCACATATAAAATAAAGAAAGTCTAGCAGTGTTACTTTAAACAAATGAATTATGATCTACTCTGTTTCAAAAATGATATTTTTGAGTGTTTCTTCAGGGGGCGGGGGGGGGGGGGGGGGGGGGGCTTGTGTCCAACATTTCCCACCATTACCACTTCTCTGTTCCTATGGCCCTCTATTCTACTGTACTGCTACCCTAAGAGGGGATAATAGTCTGCTCTTGGGATAGTCAGGTTGAACTGAATTCCAGCAACACAAAGTAAAACAAAGATAAATATTTGATGTGAAATTTTATTTACAAGGAATAAATGAGAATAAATGAGAAACATGTACTTCCAGTTGTACTCAAAATAATGGGAAAAATGTGATTTATATGATTAATGAAAATTTGAAGGAGCTTAAAATTTTATTAAAAATTACTTAGAAGATATGGATTTTAGAGAAATCCGTTGAATTTAGATCGGGTTCGAAATTCTTAATGTTCTCAATATGGCGCCTAAGTAAATGCAAAGATTTGGAGAGAACCAAAAAAAAAAAAAATGGTAAGTTATTAGGAATTGATTGCTCTCATAATTTGTACCGAAGTCAATATGGAGTGGTCAGAAACGGGAAGATGGGCTAAGTTGCCAAGAACAGAGGACGTAAGAACTCACACAGCAGGGGTGTGCAATTACAAAAATTAGTTACCAGCCCGTCGGGCTAGTGGCAGTAACAAAGTTACTAGCCCGAGGTTGCCAGTCACTAGCCCATTAACTACCGAAAACAATACATGTATAAGTATAACAAAAAGTTTAAAAAAAACATTTAAGTTGAAATAAATAAAACAAATAATGGTTTGCGCTTTTTTTCTCCCTATTTTTATCGACTATGATAATCAGGGACCTATATACTAGGTCCCTGCTATAATTATTATGTCACTGAAACGACTGGCGATAGCAACACACAAAACATATAGGTTAAAACGAATTAAAGATTATGATTTTACAACAAGGTTAATTCGTACATCAATTCAGTCGCCGTAAATATATGTATACAGTGCTTGCGGTAGTTCCGGATCATCGGTAGTTCCGGATCACTTTTTTGTGTAATAATTCTGTTAAAAATAATTGTTGAAGAAAAATTATTATCTATATATCACATGCGAAGAATAGGGGGTAATACTACTTCCAATAAAAAATCGAACTTTACCATGCACAATTTCGATACTTAGTTGCGTCAGAAATAAAGCGCCCCAAAGAGGAAGATCCGTGTTTTGACAGTTTTACACGTGCTTTTTAAAAAGAGTTGTTCTTTTTGTTATACATAAGACGAGTAAGGAATTGATTGAACCTCATAAAATGTTTACTTGTTATATATTCTACTTCACCATATATTAGAAACTTATATCAATTAAACCTGTATATTTAAAACAAATAAACACTGTGAATCCACCGTTACTGCAGTTCCAGATCACTTCACTCCGCAAGAAGGATTGTCTCAAACATCGTTTAATCACGTTAACTGTATTATTTTGTATGATCACTTTTATGTGGTGAACACATTATCAAAATAAAATTAAAATAAAATATTTAATTTCTTTTGTTATTCAATCTCATTCCAGCACAGAATACTGACAACAAACACAGTCAAGTACATGTACATGTCAGAGCTGCGTATTTTAAAGGATTTGCTATGTAGAAAAATTTATTATAAAATTTTCTTATGTCTTAAAAAAAAAGTAAACTCCGTAATTATCATTTTGTACATTGTTTTAAAACTTCTATAATCCACTGTAAATTGTTGGTAATATTCAACTTATAACTGATTTTTTTAAAATCTTAATTCATTAGAACTGCATGGATGCTTCGATCTATACTTCAATCTATTTTTCGAAAAACATGCATGTCTGATATTTATTTCAATTTAAATCAAATTTACTTCTGTTATAATAAATCCACCAATATATATCATTTTTTTATATTGCCAGCTTCAAAACTTTAAAATATGGCCTGGTTCGTCATGTTCGTTGGAATCTGATCAGGTGTTCGATATTAATTTAACTTTTTTTCCCTAAAAGATGAATGATTATCACACTTTAACTGCATAATCCATATTCATAATTATACATAATGACAAATTATTGAAATATTTCCCATAAAAAAAAAAACAAATTGATATAACTTAGTTGAAATTTACTTTTTATTTCTTCATCCTTCTAAATAAGGCCTAGATAAAGAGTTTAATTTCTATTCCATTCTGTGAAAAAAATGTATGTTAAAAAAATTATATTTATTTACATATATTATAATAAACCTCCACATAAAAAAGCATATTAATGTATTCGGAACGAAACATTGCGGCGCAAACCATATCAGCGCAAAAGAGAATCGACGCAAACCATCATGTAGCAAACCATGCACTGGTGCGAAACATTCCGTTACTGGTAATAAGAATAAGCACTCCCCAGCTTAATTCTTTAAAATATATATCTACTATACTATATAGTATAGTAATATATATATTTTAAACAATTAAGCTGGGGAGAGCCTAATGGTAATTAGCGTGATTCGCAACTGTCGTAAGTGATCCGAAACTGTCGTAATTTTAGTTGTTGAATACACTTCGGTTACTTACGAAAGCAGAGTAATAAATTAATAAATCTCATTTTATATGAAAGATACAAGAATGGGGCTCTTAACAGTACGTAAATATTTATATTAATCTCGTTATTAATTTTCACTACCAATGTATAAATGAAAACTGATCCGGAACTACCGTAAACACTGTACTTTTGTTTTAGATTTACCAGTGTTTACTAGCCCGACGGGCTAACGCAGTATAGATTTATGATAGCCCAATCTCTAAAATTGGTAGCCCCGGGCGATGATAATTGCACACCCCTGCACACAAGACAATTGAAACAAACAAGTATGGTTAGAATAATGTCCGTCAAACTCAGATACATGTATACATGTAACAGGAATGATGCTAAAAAAAATTTAAAAGGCATGCTCCATAAACTGATTAACTGAATGTAAAATAAATCAATTAATACCTTGCAAATGAAGAAAAACTCGAATTCATTTAGAAAAAAAAGTGTTAAATATGATATTTTCTCTAATCTGCTAACAGGGACCTATATACTAACAATATATAGGTCTCTGCTGCTAATTACAATCAAATTTTGCTATTTTTTCCAAATAGAAAAGCCCAGGCTCTTGATTTAAAGACCTAGAAAAACCCCTGTATGTTAACAGTACATGTATCACCGTTGGGTGAGCGCAGATGGTGGAATATTGGATACATATTCAGTTTTAACTTTAACCCCTTTGAAATATGTTTTGGGATGTGTAAAAATGCTGTGTTCTGATTGGGCAGAAAAATATATACTTATACTTATACATATACTTATGGCAACTTTCAGTTATCGTTCTTGACTTCCATTTTTGGAAATCGTCCAGACCTGATAATGTGCCAAATAAATAATAAATATGTCGTCAGTAGTCAAGTAAAGAGGTGATATTTCTTTTTTATTAGCTAAATTATGTAACAATGTCATTAATTTGAAATCAATTTCACAGGTATCATATGCAATGAAGCGTAACTAACTAATCCCATCGTCTTTCTGCACGAGATAATCATGCCACATTGTGTACACAAACTGTAATTAGTATTTTTACGTGGAATCCAATTTCAGTGTGTTAAAAACTGCAGGTTTTAACTTTTTCTTTAATGATAACCTACTACATTAGAAAATGTTCGGTAATACATTACAGCCAAAAAAAGTGCTTACCACATGTTTATAGCTATGTATTGGTAGGCAGGTGTATGTTCATGACCATCGGAAAGAATTTTTAGTTTTCTCACTCTTGAAATTTTTTGGATTTTTCTTTGAGGCATGGTGATGAAAGTAATGGTAAAACAACCAGTTTTGGAAAAGAAATTAGCAGTATTATAACAGCTGGCTTTGCATATAACATTTAGAATTAGGGATCCCAAGGGGGGGGGGGGGAAGTAGGATAGTTGTTCAATTCGTTTCGCCAAGCTGTCAGGGAACCACACCTGGATGCCTTAGGGCTCTCGATTGTCTATAATTAGGGCCATTCAAGGGCCCCATTCCTAATTCAAAAGAGGTACCTTTCTTCCCAATTGAATGTGTTAATTTTCCCAATAGTCATTTATCCCCAAAATTAATGAAAATATGGTTGGATCTGTAATAACTAAACTTGCTATTCATATTCCTCTGTATTACAAAACAAAAATTTAGTTCATAACAGAGACCAGAAACCCAGTACAGTGGACTCCGGATATAATGAGATGCACGGGACTTATTCAGGACCCTACTTTCGTTTTGTGTACATGACTTGCATTTCGAATTTATACTTTTCTCTTTGTTGCCAGCTTAACAACGACAGATTATGGTCCAATATTCATTATAACATGTGAAATTAATTAACACACACAGTAATATTGAAATTGTCTAATTAAAAATTATTTATTTCAAAAAAAAATTGTTAAAGTACAAACCAGCAGAGCTACAGTCTCATCAGAGACTTCTGGTTTTGACACAAGTCATCAACATATTGACTTCATTTTCATACCATGATGTCATAAACATGCAGCAAAATGTGAAGATTTAAAGAGGCTGGGGGTTGTGGCCATTTTTAGACTATATTGATCTCCATTAGAAGAAGAGCTCCATATGAAGATATAGAAAATGATCAAATTTTAAAACTAAAATTTTTGAAATTTTTCTTTGCCAAATGATAGTTCACAGCTTAAGATACCATATCTAAAAAATTAAGTTAAATCTGGTGGTTAATTTGTGGTTAATTTCAGGGTTCGAAATTCACTATATACAACTCGCAAAACGCGAGTTAGAATTCCCCAATTGCGAGTTAAAAATTAAGTAACTCGCAAAAACTTGCGAGTTGATTTTTTTGCATTGAAATTGTAGCAAAATTATATAATATGACAGAACACAATGCCTTTGATTTAAATCAGTAATTTAAATAAAAGTCACACTGTACTTGTGTTTTGTGTATTGTACAGTAGTTACTTTTTCCTTAAGTTACATGTATTTAATTTATATCAATTTAACTTTATATGAAAATTGCGAGTAGTCTTATAAAATTGCAAGTTCACTTTCTTGGTACTCGCAATTATTTGCGAGTTGTAGTTTTAAGGAGTTTCTAACCCTAAATTTGTTGACCCCCCCAGCCTCCTTAAATGTAATATGTATGCCAAATTCTATTATGATCTGAATTGTGGTTATGTTACTCCTTGTATTAGACACAAAATCCTTTAACAAATATGACTGACCTCATTGCAAAAATGGTGAGAAAAAAGGGAAAATTAAATGAATTTTGAACGAAACAAAGAAGAAAGCAAAATGGTAGTTAATTAACAGGGAAATTCCAATCTTTCAGGTGATGAAAAGGTGACTACAAAGATATTTTTACTTATATAACTAAGCAAATTTACGTTTGATCTCTTGAACTCTCAGTCTCTTGATTTAGAAATCCATGATCCCTCCAAGTCAAAATGCAGTCTTGATATGCATAATCTGTTGTTATTTACTCTCAATACCTCGAAGTGTCTATGTTTTAATGTTTACATGTTTTCAAAAACCCCAGTCACATTTCCAAGAAAGACCAACGGGTGACAGTTTTTGAGGCAAAAATGCCTTCTTCAGGCAACAGTCAGCTGTTCATCTGCCATTGTCTTGCCCGAATTTGACCTCTTTTTTTGTCAGCCTACCAATTTTGTGTCTGTTGGGCCATATTATAATTTTCTCTGCATCGGTGGTCGATTCCTTCAATTGAAGCAGTCGTACAATAGTCTGTCGACCAACCTTCAATCATCATCCGAACATTGGTAGACAGTTCTTAAAGTCGGTCGTCGATGGGTCAACATTATTGGAATTGGGTTTTTGTAAATGTTGGCTGATGGTGAAAATCAAACTGTGGTTTAGTGAACGATGATTGGGCGACTATTGGCCAACTTAGAATTATCTAAATTTTGAAAATTACCAGTGTTCTTAGGAATTAATATGACTGCTCCACGTCGCTCGATACTACTGTCGGCTGATCATGTTTTTAAGCTGACGATACGACAAAAATTTGATTTGCCTGACCATCAGCTTAAATGTGACCTAGGCATAACTCAGCACACTTTACTGAACACAAACCCACAACACATGATTGCAGTCCTGCATACTTTGAGGTATTGAGAGATACCTATACTAAATGTAGAACTCTTCAGTGAGCAGTGTTTAAAGCTTCCTTCAATTCAAACAAAGGTGTGATGGGGGGGGGGGGGGGGGGTGGGGGCTTGTGATTAATTCCAGATAGGTGAACTTGTTACGTGTCTTTGAGATCAAAGACTGTTGAAGGAGTGAACAAAATAGTAGTATAGACTATATGAATCAGCCTTGATAGTTCAATGGTTAGAACATTTGACTAATGAAACAGGTGTCCTTAGTTCGATTCCAACCTTTTATTTTCTTTATACATTCCTTTTCTACTACAGTAGGTTACAGATTAAAAAAAAATGTATATTTATATTTTAAAAATGTGTTTGTTATGACTTATTTACATGTTAAGGAAAACATTTAGATTTTAGAGTGATTAATAATCTGTTAAGAGAGGTACTTTTGAGTTTGATTAAAATACCTGTAATTATGAAGCCTTTATTTCCCTACAGATGTCAACAATGAAAATGAAACAAACCAATCAGTGGATCGAATTAAAAGTTTTGGTAAAAAAAAACAGTTGCATATACATGCTAACAAGAAAGGACTTACATGAAGAAGTGTTGTACAACTATGAGAATGGAAGGAGGATTTGGTGTTTAATTTAGGTAATTTAAAGTGTTGATTCCTAGGGCTGTTTGTTTGGTGAAATTTAACCATTAGAATATTTAGTTTTGAAGAAATTTAAAATAAAATTATGCATGCAATTCCATTCAGGTGAGTTTTGTGACCAAAAGTCATCTTTTTCCTGATATTTTATCACAAAATTTTGTAAGAATTACAGTAAAACATGCTTATAACAAAGTGCCAGGGATGGAAAATTTTGCTTCATTATAAGTGTAATTCGTTTGTATATCCATTAAGTTTACAATATATTTTAAAGTTACAGGGAATAAAAATCACTTTGCTCTAAGAGTCAATTCATTATAAGTGTGTTAGCTATAAGCGTGTTTTACTGCATGTAGAAAGAATGATATATAATTTCAGAATCTGGTCACCTTAAAGATTTTTTTAGTTACACTGTAAAGAAATATATTCTAAAGGTGAAGGTAAAGTTGTTAATTATGTAACGCTGTACACATATCCACTTTGAGGTATCAATGGTAAAATACAATAGATTATGCACAGCGGGTATGCATTTTAACTTTGAGGGTTTTGAGAGATTGAGAGTTGAGAGATCAAGAGAAAATTTGCTAAGTTATAGGGAAAAAATCTTTTCACAAAAAATCGTACAACATATTTTTATCTTAAGTGAAAACTTATGATAAAAATCGTTTTTACAAAAATTCTGAAGAAAGTCGTAAGTGCAAAATCTGTCATAACTTTACGAGAGCCCCAACCCTCTCTTAAGTATTTTAAAAATGATTTTATTGTAAAAATATAACCGCAAATACCAAAATACACGTTAAATTGAACTTTGTAAAGCAACTTAAAATAATATTTTATATTTTTTTCACAATCATTGTCAAAAATTTAAGTGAATTACACTACAAAATATTTACGATGTAAGTTTCACTTATGACCTTCTTTTACGTCAGACTTTTGATTGTGACATAGATTTTAAACTTCCTTGCTTCACAAACGATTGCATTCGATATTTGTTGTCAATAATGTTTGTTATGCTGACAAATGTTAAAAACTAAGTTTTATTTTTATTTTCACCCACTTATTTAAGGATTATAAAGCATATTGAAGTCGTTGCTAGGGATGAAGTCTGTCGTAAATAAAATCTTAACTTCAATCTGCTACGAATGTGTTCTTGTCGTAAGAAATTCTTAAGTTAAAATCTTACGCAAAAACTTAAGTTTTTTTGTGAAAAGGGCTACTAGACCCAAGGCTAATATTTCAAGCAATCAAGAACGTCGAAAGATCGAAGTTTGAGCCATTTGGAGTTGCCTGTAGTAAGGAAATGTGTTGCTTAACTTTATAATATCTGAGAATTTTCATACCTGTAATGACATAATCCCCCTGTTATTTTGGCATTCCCCCCTCAGCCCCCTTTAGCATAGCTAGAGGAATCCAAGACACCCTTCTACTTTTAAAATGTCCCATTTCTTTTTCATTTCTTATGGATAACCCTGAATACCTGGTCACCTCAATAATTATTTTAAATTTCAAGGATCATACATATATCTCTGGTCCCCTTAAAGCTGACATGAACTCTTAAATATGCGATATTTTCATCCTGGTACAACTTATTTCATTCTCGTACTCCCTTTTTCCGCCATATTTCTTTCAGATTCGCTCTCTTATTTTACCGGCTATATAAACCCTGATGACCCTGATGCCTTTCTTACACTTGAGTGATTTTCTAGCCTGGCTGTCGTCATGTACACATCTCTGATAGCAAAGTCTTGGAACACGCCATGAACTGACATAAAAACATGTAGACCTGTACACATCTCTGATAAAGCAGTTTTGGAACATACCATAAATCTGAAAAACTAGGAATTTTACTGAAAACCATAAAGAAGTATTTAAATTTTGAATAATTTAGATGCAATGCATTAAAATCAAAATAGCACGTGCATGTTTGATCCACACATATATTTGAACAATAAACAAGAAAAGGCTACCACATGCTACCTCATTTTTCAAATAACACTGTACTATTGAGCATTATGCCTGCTACACGGTATATGCACATACTATGCAACTTATGCATTCAAGTATAACAAATTCAGATGTACATGCATGCATGCCGAGAAAACGCATCGAATGCTTTAAAATCTACCTGAAATACTGCTATCGGTACAGGGATGTGCACATGTCGAGAGAATAACTTCCTTTTTAATGAAATATGCATCACGGAAGAAATAAATCCATTTGTAACTCAACGGTAAACACATAGTCACTAGCACTTAAACACATGTGGTCCCTGTTGATCAGTATTTTTGGTCAGGGAAAATATCAAAGGTGAAAGTGACACTGGTATTTTGCCTGATTACACAAAATAGTCACGCAAATAACACATTTCAGAAATCAAAATAACTGTTTTGATATATGTATTAATAGTTCATGAATGTGGCTTCATTACATCAAATTTAATACATAAACATACATTCTTGTTACGGATCTTACATCTTTTAAAGAAAATAAAAGGAGGGGGTGGGGGTGGAATATGTATAATACATTCTTCAATATATTTTAAACAAACGTTGGAAAAAAGTCGGATTTTCCTTGATCAAATATATTTAAATACGTACAATGAACTGGCTTCAACTGTTTTAGATATAAAACTAAAACTAATATATCGTAAATTTAAGCAACACTGAACAATTTGTTTCTGTACATAGATTATTTTCAAATCGGGGCCCTTTCAGGCATCACAAATTACAAGCATGATTGATACAATTACCGACAAGAACAGACATAATTATGTGTATATAAAATAATCTACAGTACATGTTTTGGTTTAAATTGAAGTTGAGTAAGTACATGTATTACACTACTAGTATATATTAGGGATGTCAGAGCCGGAAATAAAAATGTTGCTATCACAAACATGATCATAAAGGATTTTTTACCACTGATTGTTGTAAATGGAGAGGACGTTCAAGAATTGTTTGGTTTTGTAGATTCAAATTATAAAGCTTCAACCTGCAATTCCATAAGATCTGACGTGATGCAACTATTCATAAAGAATATTAAACAGCTGTTACAAAATTGTAAATACATGTAAACTGAGGGACAGTTATGAGTGTAATTAAATGGATATTAATATCATGCAGTCTTTTTAGCTCACCTGAGCCGAAGGCTCAAGTGAGCTTTTCTGATCGAAATTTGTCCGTTGTCTGTCGTCGTTGGCGTTGTCGTAAACTTTTCACATTTTCATCTTCTTCTCTAGGTCTACTGGGCCAATTTCAATCAAACTTAGCACAAAGTATCATTGGGTGAAGGGGATTCAAGTTTGTTCAAATGAAGGGCCACGCCCCCCTCCAAGGAGAGATAATTAAGAAATAGCAAAAAATTAATGGCATTATTGAAAAATCTTCTTCTCAAGAACCAATGGGCCAGGAAAGATGAAACTCATGTGGAATTATTGTCAGGTAGTGTAGACTCAAATTTGTTCAAATCATGACCCCTGGGGGTAGGGTGGGGCCACAATGGACGATCAAAGTTTAACATAGGGATATAGAGGAAAAATCTTCAAAAATCTTCTTCTCAAGAACAGCAAAGCTATAATTGGTCATATTTATATGGAATCATCCTAATGGGGGTGTAGATTCAAGTTTGTACAAATCAAGACCCCCGGGGCTAGGGTGGGGCCACAATGGACGATCAAAGTTTTACGTAGGAATATATAGGAAAAATCTTCAAAAATCTTCTCAAGAACAGCAAAGCAGTGATTGGTAATATTTATATGGAAGCATCCTCAGGGGGTGTAGATTCAAGTTTGTTCAAATCATGACCCCCAGGGGTAGGGTGGGGTCACAATGGACGATCAAAGTTTAACATCTATTAGGTGTATATAGGAAAAATCTTCAAAAATCTTCTTCTCAAGAACAGCAAAGCTATGATTGGTCATATTTATATGGAAGCATCCTAAGGTGATATTGGTTCAAGTTTGTTCAAATCATGACCCCGGGGTAGGGTGGGGCCACAATGGAAGATTAAAGTTTTAATTAACATAAAAGTATATAGGAAAAATCTTCAAAAATCTTCTTCTCAAGAACAGCAAAGCAGTGATTAGTAATATTTATATGGAAGCATCCTCAGGGGGTGTGGATTCAAGTTTGTTCAAATCATGACCCCCAGGGGTAGGGTGGGGTCACAATGGACGATCAAAGTTTAACATAGGGATATAGAGGAAAAATCTTCAAAAATCTTCTTCTCAAGAACAGCAAAGCTATAATTGGTCATATTTATATGGAAGCATCCTAATGGGGGTGTAGATTCAAGTTTGTACAAATCATGAACCCCGGGGCTAGTTTGGGGCCACAATGGACGATCAAAGTTTTACGTAGGAATATATAGGAAAAATCTTCAAAAATCTTCTTCTCAAGAACAGCAAAGCAGTGATTGGTAATATTTATATGGAAGCATCCTCAGGGGGTGTAGATTCAAGTTTGTTCAAATCATGACCCCCAGGGGTAGGGTGGGGTCACAATGGACGATCAAAGTTTAACATCTATTAGGTGTATATAGGAAAAATCTTCAAAAATCTTCTTCTCAAGAACAGCAAAGCTATGATTGGTCATATTTATATGGAAGCATCCTCAGGTGATATTGGTTCAAGTTTGTTCAAATCATGACCCCGGGGTAGGGTGGGGCCACAATGGAAGATTAAAGTTTTAATTAACATAAAAGTATATAGGAAAAATCTTCAAAAATCTTCTTCTCAAGAACAGCAAAGCAGTGATTGGTAATATTTATATGGAAGCATCCTCAGGGGATGAGGATTCAAGTTTGTTCAAATCATGACCCCCAGGGGTAGGGTGGGGTCACAATGGAAGATCAAAGTTTAACATCTATTAGGTGTATATAAGAAAAATCTTCAAAAATCTTCTCAAGAACAGCAAAGCTATGATTGGTCATATTTATATGGAAGCATCCTAAGGTGATATTGGTTCAAGTTTGTTCAAATCATGAACCCCGGGGTAGGATGGGGCCACAATGGAAGATTAAAGTTTTAATTAACATAAAAGTATATAGGAAAAATCTTCAAAAATCTTCTTCTCAAAAACAGCAAAGCTATGATTAGTAATATTTATATGGAAGCATCTGTAGGTGATGTAGATTCAAATTTGTTCAAATCATGACCCCCGGTGGTTGGGTGGGGCCACAATGGATAATCAAAGTTTTAAATAGGAGTATATAGGAAAAATATTCAAAAATCTTCTTCTCGAGAACAGCCAACTTTTGATTGGTCATATTTATTTGGAAGCATAATCAGGTGGTGTAGATTCAAGTTTGTTCAAATCATGACCCCTGGGGGTAGGGTGGGGCCACAATGGACGATCAAAGTTTTACGTAGGAATACATAGGAAAAATCTTCAAAAATCTTCTTCTCAAGAACAGCAAAGCTATGATTGGTCATATTTACAATGGAGCATCCTCAGGTAGTGTTCAAATCATGACCCCCGGGGATAGGGTTGGGCCACAATGGACGATCAAAGTTTTACATAGGAGTATATAGAAAAAATCTTCGAAAATCTTCCTCTCGAGAACAGCAAACTTTTGATTGGTCATATTTATTTGGAAGCATCCTCAGGTGATATTGGTTCAAGTTTGTTCAAATCATGACCCCTGGGGGTAGGGTGGGGCCACAATGGGTTATCAAAGTTTTACATAGGAATACATAGGAAAAATCTGTAAAAATCTTCTACTCAAGAACAGCAAAGCCATGATTGGTCATATTTAATTGGAAGCATCCTCAGATAATGTACATTCAAATTTGTTCAATTCATCCCCCCCCCCCCCCCCCAACCACTTTTATATTTAAACTTTTCAACCTTTCAAGACTGAACTGATTTCTGCTTTTTCCTAGCCATAGTGCTCAGGTGAGCAATCTGGCCCCTGGGCCTCTTGTTAAGATTGTATTGATAATTTGCACAAAATCTCATAATTAAAAGTTCTCTCTGTTTTTATAAGAGGCACGCTTTAATTGTTTACCAGTCAAAGGTCACTGACACGACACGCAGAAATGGCTTCAATTAACGGGTACATGTAGTCTCGTTATGACAAGAAAGGACAAATGCAAGCATTTGATATCCTGCATTTAGATAAAATGTGCAGTAAATATTATATTAATTTTGAAATCAAATGCATTGGATAAATGTAGATGTATAGTATTTATTGTACTACGTAAATGTTTACAAATCAGAAATTCGTTGTATAATGGTGATAGCGTAGGTTAAATATTGTACAACTAGTCTATAAAAGACAAATAGTGAAAATGACATGAAAAATTAATTTAAATTTCAACGAATATTCGACTATCATTCGACTAAAGCCTCCAACTATTCGACTAAGCTGTTCGAATAAAATTGACATCCCTAGTATATATGAAAGTAACATTGGTAATTGAAATAGTTCTAACCGTGTACCCAAATGTAAAGTGAGGAGATTCTTGAAACCACTCATGTATGCTTACACGAGAGGGAGAGAGAGAGAGAGAATGTGTGTGTGTATACTTGTATGAAAATGCAAAAAAGTATTTATCCACAATCTTGCGGGTAGGGTTTCAAGTAATCCTTACAGATTCTCTTAAAATACAAGAAATTGTATGGGTATCAAATTTTATGCTACCTAGGGAAAATTTTCAAACTGGATGGGCTTCCTATACATACATATAAAACAGGCACGTAGCACTGTTTCTCAAAATGTGTATATGCGATGGGGAGCAGGGGGCAGTAAAATGATTGATAAGCCAAAAAAACAAAAACAAAAACAAAACTTTCGGCACTTAAAAATTTGGAGGGGTTCAGAAAAATGCCGAAATACTTGGGGGAAAAATGAAAAAGGAAAAAAGGGATTGAAAAAAATCCGTAGTCAGGGGGAGGACAGATTCCATTCATACTATCATTTTCAGAAGAAAAATATTTGAGTACTCAATACAGTATCGTTGGATGAGAGTGGGGAGAACCAGCCATTCTTTAAAAAAAAAATCCTTACAAAACTAACCATTAAAGACAGGCCTGTAGAACGCAGGGATTGGGGATGCCCCCTCCCATTTTTCCAGAGCATTTTTTTAGCTTGTCAAAGATTTTTCAGTAAAGTGTCAATTATTTCTTCCAGCTGTCCCCTTTCAAAAACAATGCTACGTGTCTGAAAGACGCTCTCAAAAAAGGGAGTATCTCCCCCCCCCTCCCCCCCTACTCCCCACGTGTGTGTATATTTGTTAATTTGTGTTTTGGTTAGATGCTTTGATGTTGTATTCTAAATAATTTTCTCACACCAAACTACTCAGTTTAGTTTTTAGATAATTACGAAAATCTGGCTTACATGCATGAAGCTATCATTAAAGCTGTCATGAATTATTAAAAGCGCAACATTTGCATCAATGTAGGACTTGTTTCATAATTAAAAAATTATATATGAAGCCTGTAATGCAATATATAACACACAAAGAATGTTTGTATGTTTATTAGATCTAGACAATTTTCAGTTTCACTTCATGAACAGCAATCAGACTTTTTTTAATGATTTCTTATTTTTTATCCAGTCGCGTAAATACTAATTCCCCTTCTCACTTTTGATATTTTCCGTAGCTGACCAAAATCTGATCAGCACGGACTAAGTGTATTTGAGTGCTAGGCTGTATGATGACATGACAACATCTTTACTGTTGAGTATTTATAGAGTTCATTACTTTTCTGCGATGCATATTTCAATGAAATACAAGGTGTAAATCACTCGGCATGTGCACATCTTCGAACAGGTACAGTGGTCTATTTTCCAGGTATGAATAAGTTTACAGCGTTCGACGCGTTCTCTTGGTATGCACCATTATATTTGAATATGGACATGCATATCAAATATGCTGGTTGTTTGTTCCATTCTTACAATAGATAATTGCAAATTGTTTGTACAATTTTTACTGTGAATTATTCCAAGTTAATTATGCTATATATCTGTATATTGGCATGCTTTTAAAAAACATGCACAACTATGTTTTTTTCTTCCAAACTTGCATTTATATTATTCAAAACGATACTTATAAATATCTTTATGACTGTTTTTATATCTGCTGTGGTTTTGAAATGTTTTCATCAATTCATGTGTTCCCAGATACTTTACTGTCGGAGATGTGCACGCGTCGATAGCCAAACCAAAAACTCACTCAAGTGTAACGAGGGCATTGGGGTATATATTGTTACAATAAGACAAGGTATCTGAAAGAAATATGGCAGAATACAGCTAGTTGGTATGAAACAAGTCATACATTGATGCAAATGTTGCGCTTTTAAGAATTCATGTCAGCTTTAATGATAGTTTTATGCATGTAAGCTAGATTTTTGATTTATAGGATTAATTTATTCATCAGTTTTAAGAAAAAGTGAGGAATCATTGCTTAAATGTAATTGATTAATGTTTTACATGCTTAAATATAGAATATCCAAGGTTGTGCTCAAGATGTGGGGGCCAGGGAAATTCCCCATCTGTAATTACTTAATACCCCTGTCATTCTGGCATTGCTTCCTCAAACCCCACTAGAGGAGGAATCCAAGACACCCTTCCACTTTTGAAATGTCCCCTTTCTATTTCAGTTCTTATGGACAAACCTGAATACCTGGTCACCTTAATAAAGATTTTAAAGTTAAAGAATCATGCATATATCTCTGGTCCCCTTAATGATGGGTTAATGCATGTAAGCTAGATTTTTGATTTTTAAGGATGTTTTATTCTTCAGTGTTAAGGAATAGTGAGGAATCATGTTGCTTAAATGCAGAATACCCAAGGTTGTTCTCAAGATTCAGGGGCCAGGTAAATTCGCCGCCCGTAATGACATAATCCCCCAGTTATTCTTGCATTGCCCCCTCAACCCTCACTAGCAGAGGAATCCAAGACAGCCTTCCACTTTTAAATTGTCCTCTTTCTATTTCAGTTCTTATGGACAACCCTGAATACCTGGTCACCTTAATAAAGATTTTAAATTTCAAGGATCATATATATATCTCTGGTCACCTTAATAATGGGTTTTATGCTAGATTTTTGTTTGATACATTTTCATTCACCAAATTGTACCACCAATTTTTTTCCTTTTGAGTTTTGCAGATCATTGTGACATTCTAGATGAAAATTGGGTATTTCATGACCTTAATAAAGATTTTTGAGTTAAACAAGTACTTGTATGAGGGTTGTCCAGAAAGTTCTTAGATAAATGCCATAATTTTCTTGATATTGACCACTCTGCCAAATGTTTACAACATAATTTTAATATAGACCATGATTTAGTAAATATATAAAAATTAAACAATATACACTATTTCACAAAAATTATAGGTGTGAATAGATTGTATATACAAGCTGCACAGCCCAGTATGACATTAAGTTAGTTTCATGATAACGTCAAGAATATGGATTTTGAATTTTTAGCTCACCTCAACGAAGTTGGGGAGCTCATGTAATACCGTCAGTGCAGGCGTCCGCATCCCAGGTTAAAGTTTTTGGAGCAGATTTCTTTTCAAGTACAGTCAAACCTCGTTATCTCGAACTCAAAGGGACAAAGAAAATACTTTGAGATAACCAAGGATTTAAGATATTCAGGGTAAAATACTTAAGGAATAAGCAGATGGGACTTCAAAATATAACTTCGACATATCCATGGTATTTGAGATATATCCATGTTCAAAAAACAGAAGGTCAGCTGTACTTCTATGCCCTATATTAATCAGAGATGCATGAAGGATGCTTCTAGTATGTTTCATTATACCAGTCAAGATTTCAGATGCTGCAAATTCAGCTAAAAGGAGCATTTCCAAGTAACTATAAACCCTATATTGACCAGACTTGCATGGATAATACATATAAGGATGCACACTACCAGACTTGCTTCAATTGCTGGATCTGACCTACATTTTCCAGATGAGTGACCAGATTAAAGTTTTTTAAGCAGGTTTCATTTCCAAGTAACTATAAGCCCTAGGTTGAACAAACTTGTACAAATGATACATCTTAGGATGCACACCATACTTAACTTCCTTCAGATGCTGAATATGACCTACATTTTCTTTCCGGATGAGTGACCAGGATAAAGTTTTTGGAGCAGATTTCATTTCATAGTAACTATAAGCCTGGTGTTAACCAAACTTGCATGGATGATACATCTAAGGATGCACATTACTGGACTTGCTTCAGATGTTGGATCTGACCTACATTTTCCAGATAAGTGACCAGGTTTAAAGATTTTTAACAGGTCCATTACCAAGAAATTATAAGGGCAATCTGGACCAAACTTGCATGATGATGCATCATGGGATAAACACTCTCAAACTTGCTTCAGATGGTGGATTTGACTTACATTTTCTGGATGAGTGACTAGTTTAAATTTTTTAGGTAAGTCCATTCCCAAGTAACTGCAAGCCCTATTAGACTAAAATTGCATAAATGTTACATGTAGGGATGCAGACTACTAGATTATTAGTTTAGTGTGGGACTTTGCCTGACTTAAAGACAACAATCGTTGAGGTGAGCTCTGTTATCTCTTATTACCTATGATTATCAAGTATTTGTGGTGCACATACAATTTTTTCTTGATTTAGCCACATGCACTGCTAGTGTGTGTGTGATATTTACATATAGACCATAATGGAGTAAATTTTTAAAATTCAATAAACGATAATTTAAGAGTATCATCAGTATGCACACTTCCTGTATATAGCTGCAGAGCCCAATCCGATGTTGCGTTTTATTTATTACACATTATTATGCTTCCTGTCAGTTTGTCTCTATATAATCAATACCCAACTATTTTCGCATAGTGTTCTAAGGAATTATATATCGTAAACATACTATGCCGAAATAGCTAGTACGTGGCTTCTTTTTCTGAAAAAAATCCAACAGCTCCCACACCATGGATCGAACTCGCGACCCCGACATCATCAGTCTGACTCGCTACCGATTACGCCACAGACAACATTGTCTAAAGCACTGTATTATAATATATATAAACTTAGTTTCAAATATTTTACACTTAAAGAAAAAAAAATAAACAAATTAATTTTCTAAAATAGTTTCTTGCAATTTTTTCCCCTTCACTCAACTAAAATTCTCTGAAACTACATGTATCTGTACATGGATCATTCAAAATTAAAGAAAAAAGATAATGTACATGTAGCACAATGTGACGTCATGATAGGGGTGTACTAACATGAATGTAAGAAGTGATGAAACATTGGAAATGGAGAAAATGTTGTTGTTTTTATACAGCAATCAGCATAATAATAACAATAGTGTTGTAATTTGCATGCACTATGCCTAAATAGTAGTCAGGGTTTGACACATGGTGCACGAGCCGGAGGCTATTATATAATCATGTCATAATTTTATTTTCATCAAATAATAGTAACAGTAGTTTTCCACTTTTTGTACTGTCTTTCAAATTGTACTCTCCTTTGAAAAATCATATATACCAATTTCAAATCAATGACCTAAATATATTCTAATAATTTTTAGATGTTTGTCAATGAATAATTAGTTTGTCTCTGACATCGTTTCAACCATATTTTAGATAATACATAATTTTATGATTGGACGCTGTTCCATACGGATGGCCGACATCGCTTTTTCTATCAATTTTTGAAACATATTTGTTGCAGTTTTTTCTTAAGGTCAAGAATTAGTAAATGAAAGGAGCCTACAATTTCTTTAATTTGAGAAATAGATTCCTTTAATGACTATAACTTGGTCAAATAAGGTGTATTGGGGCATAACTTTTAGGTAAACAAGATTAAAAAAAATCATATTTTAAGCTGTTATTTTCAGTGAAAAATTAAGAAAAACTGTCATGAATATGGGAGTTTTTTTCCATGTCAGACAAAGGAAATGTATCCAGATTGCCTAGTATACTGTCTCTAAGAAAACTGTAATTTGTATGTTCTTAGCCTTTGAGGTAAAAAGTTTAATTTAACATGTACCATATAGCTGAACTCAGACAATTAGTCACCAAAATATTTGTCTATTGATGACAGGAAAGTTCTTGAATTTCTCTGCCATTGACATTAGGTGTGTAACAGGAAAATGCTGCATAAGCAAGAACAGGATTTGAACCCAGCCCTCTGTATCACTAATCAGGTGCTTTAGCATGTTTATTAACTGAGTGATCTGGCGATGGGGATCAAGCCTGTCTGATCGCCAAATTCCTCCCTCCTTAAATTGTATTTGCCCTTGAAGACACAACTCAAGTTCTTTTTACCCCTGGCAAGCCTTTTACCTGCAAGTCGAGGGGTGATCAATGGCACCAAATAAATAAGGGATGGACCAAACCAGGATTTGAACCTAGGTCCCCTGAATCACTAGTGTAAGTTTCTTTTTAAAAGGAATAACATTTTAATACACATAGTAAATTAAAATTTCATTTTTTTCAGGAAATGGATAAAAAATTGGTATGTGTCGAGCAACTATAGCCACCTGATAGAAGGGTAAATTAGAAAGTTCAGATTACATTATGCCAACAGAGATGATAACAATGCCAACCAAGCTAAAAGTTGTCCAGGTTAGAATTATTTTTTTCAATAAATTACAATGTATGTACATTTAATATTTTCATATCAACTTACATGTATGAAGGTTGTTATTTTTTTATATACCTGTTGTGTAGGAAAACTTTTGTATTGGAGACAAGACAAGTTAATGACTTAATGATAGACTCACTGCAGAGAGAGATGTTGGAAAAGTGGATTTTGTTAACAAAAGGAAGATAAGGTAAAATATGAGAGGAGTTGTGAGTTTTGTATGACACAGTACTATTTGTTAACCAAAAAATTAATCTGAAAAATCTTGAGAAATTTAACTGAAAAAAAACTTCATGAAAAGGAGCACATGCACATAAGGGGAAGCAACCTATTGAAAATTATCTTGCAGCGGTTCTCGGGTCAAAAAGTGATTTAGGATTAATAACTTGTATGCATATACATGTATATAAGGAAAATCTACATAAGAGAAGAAAGGGGGTGCATCTAGATAAACAATTTTATTTCTCTATGTTAAATAGCTGACATTGACTGTGTTCTTGATTTAAAAAAATACGTACATATGTTGGGGTAACTTCAACTGAATGTTAACATCTACTTTAGTTCATCGAAACTTGTGTACAGGATCATATGATCCTGCATGTACTATTTAAGCCTTGATTTTTTTTTAACTTAGATGCTTAATTCAGCTTTGACAACTGAGTGTGTTGAACATCATTATCAAAGATTCCATTCATTTAAGATTTTATGTTGGTTAAGAAATGTGTCATTTAGGGAGATTTGTTTTTTATACATGTGCGTAAGTTATTTTGTAATTATTTTATAGCAAAGTAAATTTTTCAATTATGATTGTTCTAAGTTTTAGAGATTAATAGAGATTTTTCTTTTCTTTTTTTTTTTTACAGATCAAGGCTGCCAACCTTTGAGAGATACACTTCAAAAAGAGTGTTTAAATTCAAGACATTCAGTCACAGTATTCTGTAAATATTATAAAGTAAAAGTTATTTATTTAATTTGGAAAAGCATTTGAGAAACAGAGGATGTGAAAAAGACTTTGTCCATTTCAAGCTATCTGTTGTTAAGTACCAAGAATATGTGGATTTTATTCAACAACTTTATTATGAATTTGAATAGCAACTTTCAATGTCTGGAAGCTTTTTTATCAGTAGGGATGTAGATGTGAAATCATATAAAAATTATTTTTTAAAAGATATTAATCAAGAAAATTTTTGTAGATTAATAACAGGTAAAATTTGTAATGAGAGATCTTTTATTGATCATTTGCAGTAGTAAGCGACAGTTGTTATAATTATACCCCCACTCTGAAGTAGGGGGGTATACTCATTTACCCTTGTGTGTCTGTCTGTAACAATTTTTTGTCGCAGTTTTCTCAGCAACTACTCATCAAAGATGCTTGAAATTTTGACACTCTCTTTGACTAGGCATGCCATATTGTGGGATTCATGAGAGTGTATATTCACATCAGAGCAGGGGTATTACTAGTGAGCATTGGCTCACAGACTTCCTGTTTGCTGAAGTTTGTGTTTGACTTTCATGTCTTTAACATGATATGGCTTAAGGATATGCGCAGTATAGTTTGAACTATATTTTCTTATTCTCTCTATAATTTAAGAAATCCAGTAATTGAAAGATCTTTGTGCAATTTTATGATACCTGGTAATGCTTGCACACCTTATCTGAATCAAATTTTGAAGAAAATACCACATAAAACATTTTTTTTTGGGGGGGGGGGGGGATTTTTCTTTTAAAAAATGCAAGGGTTTTCATCATGTGATATTTTTTCAAAACTCCTGATACATGTAATGTATGCTGATTCTTTTGTCAAAGAACACCTAATGGTATCATGATTTTCAATTATATTTTCTCTGAAAATTATCAGTTGGAAGGTTCACTGTAAAGTGCATGTACATTGCATATGACCTTAAAAATACGGTGGTGGCAAAAGACAAGAAAATTTTTTTTTTCAGTTTTGGTACATGTACTATATTATTATTTCGTTAACCTGTCAGTTTTAGATCAAATGAATAAAGGTTAAAAACTATTATTTGACTCTTTGTTTTCGTGAGTTATCTAGAGCAGGCTCGTAGCAACAGTTTCAAAAGAAAAAAAAAACCAAACTGACCAAAAGTGGGGGGGGGGGGGGACTTCCCGAAATTATCTGACAAGCAAAAAAGAAAAGGTGATTTACTGTCCAAATCCTGGAATTTGCCACTGCTGGACCTTACAACATCAAAAAGTGTGTGTGTGTGGGGGGGGGGGGGGGGGGGGATCCAGCATCTAAAGGGAAACTTACTATAGCAAAATACTATAACCCCCACCCCCCACCCCCCCATTCTACGGGCCTGCTAGAGACATCTTATAGTCTATTTTAATCAACATGTGAATGCAAATTTCAAATGGTTTGTCAAGTAATATAGATAGATGTATGTTGGAAAGGACCAAGAGAATTTTGTAATTATGTACATGTACATTATCATTATACAGCTGACCATTTGGTCTGAAGTTGACATTAAAAATTGCAAAGTTGTAGAGTAAAATCAAAATTTGTGCCCCAGATTTTGTGATGACAGTGGCATTTTTCTTTTTAAAAAGATTTATGAGTTTAAGTGAGCTTTAATGATTTTTATCTCACTTGAGCTGAAAGCTCAAGTGAGCTTTTATGATCACCAGTTGTCCAGTGTCTGCCCATCTGACTATCCACTTGTCTGTAAACTTTTCACATTCGACTTCTCAGGAACCGCCAGGCCATTTTTAACTTAGTTTACTTATGGGGGGCCCATAAGTAAACTAGCGCATGTGAAACTACTATTTGAAACTGTTAAATAATTGTGTACCTCTAAAAATACCCATTATTATATATTATACATTTCAAAATTATAAAGACCAATAGCGCTTTTGAATAGATTCAGCACGTACTGCTGAATTGGGTTCTTTGGATATAGGAAAGGGAATTTTTTTTCTCCAGATATTGTGTGTTGTTTTACTAAAATTTACCTTGAATTTGTTACAAAATTTTATTTACACACGTTTTTCTATACATTTGCTATCTCCAGGTCATCGCTCCACGATTTTAAAAAGTTATTTGTGTGTATCAAACTATTGACATTAAAATTTTAGATCCCTAAAAGCCTTTTCTCGACATATTCAGCCATATTTTGTTTTTAAAAACTAGAAATTGAATTGCAGTTCTGCTAAAAATTTTATTTGAAACATTTTTGCGTATCGGACGATTCCATGGTGTTTGGAAATATACTCGTGTGATTTCTGTCTTTAAAACAAATTCATCAAGTTAATTACATACCGGTATCCTTATTATGCTGCATAGGAAAAATCTTTGAAAGAATATAATGTTCAAATACTTTGTAAATTGTTATACAAACTACATTATTGCAGGTGCGTAGCCAAATAAAAGTGAAGTATACGAAGAGGACGACGGGGGTGGGGTGGGGGTTAATTTCCAGTTTTCACAAAAAACTATATTAAAAATATTATCAAATTAGCATGGTTTAACTATGCTACAACAAAAAGTGGATGGGGGCAACCACCCTTTCAGTGAACATTTTCAATAGTCAAAAGTTAGGTTTGGAAAAGAATAGGCAGGGAACCTCCCCCCCCCCCCCCCCATACTACATGCCTGCTGGTGAGGGCCCAGAAGTTTCTGAGTTTTACCAATTACATGTATATCATTCATTTTCTTGCAAAATAAAAATTATGTCATTTATCTTTTGTTTAGAAATAGAAGACATAATATTTATTGTTTTAACGCAAAGTTAATACTTCTACGGAAACTTAGTGTACATGTAGTTTAGGCTAAATATCTAATCGATATTTGGTATCATACTTTTTTCTATCGTTCAACAACTTGTATAATTAATGTTAATTATTAACAAAACATGTCGTATTTTAAATCATATACTACATGTAGTAGATCATGACATTCAAGGATGTGTCTGAAATTTTATTTCTCAAAGATCTTTAAAAAATATCAAAAATTATCAATGTATCAAAGAACGAATACAAGTTCATGAATGCTTTATTTAAATTTGGCAATGATTTAATAAAGGACTTCAAATTTTATTATATAGTCATGATTATATAAAATTCAAAGCGCTCTTCAGCAGTATGACACAAAATAATTCGAAATCCGAATATTTGTTGGATGGTACTGAGATTTTTTCTTCGAATAACTCTCTCTCTCTCCCATAGATTTTATTTATTTATTCATCTATTATATTTATTTGTTTATTTTTTACAATTATGTGTATGCACTTGCATATTTGCGTATAGGCAGCTACGCGCCTATGTGGGTTTTTAAGAAATCATTAAACAGTCACCCAGTTAAAAGAAATTTATCATAATAAATGGTTTGTGTTAAACAATAAAGAATTCGAATTAACTTGTTTTGCATTTTGTGATAACAGCAAGACATTCAATACGGTTTGTTTAAAAGAACAAGAGACAGCATAGATTTGCGGGTGAAGTTCTTACCCTGGTACCTTGGTGACTAATTATCTTTTCAATCAATCGCAACAGATCGAAAATAAATTTTCAGTATATTTAGTGAGAAGGACGGAAGCTGGAGTTCCCAGGGCTCTATTCTTGGACTTCAACTTTTCTTACTTGATATACAAGACCTACCAGGTGGTCTATTGGGTACCTCTAGGATATTGTCATATGATGCATGTTCGTGTCAAACACCTTTCAAAACGTGCAGAACTTAGAAAGGCTGAGCAATCACGACTTATAAATGAAGAATGGCTAAAAACGACTTGTGAAATTTAATCCCAATTACCAAGCTAAAATTATTAATATTTTTCAGCAATGAAGATAAAATATATAATTGCACTTAGTGTTGAATAATCAGCAAATCGATCCTTCTCTTGGTCACTATCATCTTAGACTTACATTCTCAAACCCTGGGGAGTGGAAAAACCACACTGACAGTATTATACAAAAGGCTTCCAAAGAAATTGCAGTTTTTCGTAAATTAAAAGGGTTACGTATCGTGACTTCTTAGCTTGAATGTATTCTAGTATTACGTTTATACATGTAAGACCGATACCACTTTTGGAATATGCATTAGAAGCATGGAACAGCATCTCCGCAGCTGCTCTGAAATGCCTGATAAACTTCAGCAAGAAGCTGTACATATTGTAACTGGCGTTCCTGTTTATCGTGCCTTTGCAAGATTTCAAGTATTTTGTGCTGCCACGGTATATTATTCTTAAATTGAATCATTTAACTATTTTAGGAATGACTCTAATTCTTGGCCAAATTATTCGAGTATAACCTGGTTTGGGTCAGTTTACGCTTTATAATCCGCGAAGCGGATTATAAAACAGCGTAAACTGACCCAAACCAGGTTATTCTCGAATAATTTGGCCAAGAATTAGAGTCATTCCTTATAATTTAATTTTAAAATCATTAAATAACTATGGGTGTAAAATTTCGTTGCTTTTTATTAGTTCAAATTTGCCGCTCAATAATACAACCATAGTAACGGAAGTGATGGGAAGCGAGGGGAGGTAAAAACTGATACATAGGCATAGCAGCCATGTTGTTTGGTTACATGTGGTAAGATCGAATTATTGTTTGAAATTAAAGGTACATTTATTAAATCTGGAATTTTCCATGAATCCCGGGGACTGGAAATGATAGGATTGTATGGATACAGATGATTCAGCTGGTTGTCAGGGGGGTGTGTCCCCATACCAAACCAGGTTATACAGAAATAATTTGTGTTCCTTTTTGGATATTAACCAATCAGAGGCTAGTATACAAACAAAATTGAATTATTCTCTGTTAAATTTTAGTTCACTATAACCTTACAACTGTAAGAAAAAAAAATGTCCACCTAAGCCAGATTTAGTACTTACGAAAATATACACTGGTCACCTTAACTCACGTGAAAGGGTTACAAAATATTAGGGAGACCAATTTTTTTGTATATTTTTACCTACAAGTTTTCTGTAAAATTTAGCGTTAAAATGGTAATTAATAAGCCCAAGTACCAACAAAAATGCATTTGGTTTTTATTTCAAAGCATAGGGGAAAAAGATAAATTTTGTCTACTTAAGCCAGATTTCATGGCATTGGTCCCCTAACCCAGAAATCAGGATTATATATATATATATATATATATATATATATATATTATATATATATATATATATATATATATATATATATATATATATATATATATATATATATATATATATATATATATATATATATATATATATATATATATATATATATATATATACATACAAGACAATTGAAACAGATGATATAAACATGTATGAAACTTAAAAAGTTTTGGCTGTCACGTACTATTGCTTTAAAAAAATATATTTAAGTTCTATAAATACATGTATTGTTGATTTTACATGTAACTCCTGGAAATCTATAAATAAGTTATTAATTATCAGATACATACGGGATGCGATCTCTTTTGGCAGCTCCGATATGAAAAATAACCGTTACAGAAAATATAGCAATCTTTCTCATGTTCAAGTTTACACTGTATATAACTTTGATAACTATCAGTATTTCAAACTAAACCTTATATGCTTTGTGAGTACTCTTTCTCACGTGACTAAGTAATTTCAATTTTGTTAATGTGATTCAATTGCATTTTATGGGAGTGAAAGGCGTCTGATTTACTTCTTTGAGAGACGTTTTATCAAAATTTATTCAAGTTTTACAACTTTTTTCTAACTTTTGTATTCGGATTGAATGCCATTCCAAAATTCTTCCTGATAAAGAGTTCAGAAACAATGTTACAAATTCACATTATATTGCACTTGAATGTATAAATTTAGTGAACTTTTGTTTTATTTCCTTTACAAACCATTTTAATATGATGGGCACAAATGCCACAAATCATTTGCACCCCAACTAATTAGACCCGGTAGGAAAACGAGGATTATTTTTCTGAACTTGACTGCCTTTTTAATATGTCTTGTTCTGAAAATGCTCGCAAATTATTGTTATTCTTTCAAGTGATTCTAAATATATTTACTTAAAATGTATAACATGAATATTTTTCTCCACAAATATTTCTGGTAACAGTATAGAGTCATACAAAGTAGTTTTTTTTAAAATCAAAACAGAAATATATTTAGCATATCTTATGTTCAGAAAAAGCAGTAATAAATGTGAATCTATTTCATATAACAAAGTTATCTTCCTTGTCTTTTCTGAATCAACGACAGGGATAAAAACGTTTCCATGTAAAAAAAAAAAAAAAAAAAAACTCAGAATTCCTAGAATTGGATATATCCTTTAAGTATCCTGTGAGACGATAAGAATGCAGTACGGAGTCCAAATTGAAAATGACACGAACTTCCCAGGTTTTATTCTCTCCATATATTGAACAGCTCTTCGATATTTCCTTTATTTGTTAAATATAGAAATTTTATCAATTTATTGTAACAGTTTTGTTTAATACAAAATGACATGTTATTCTAAATCAAACTTATTCACATATGGCATTTTGATTAGATTTTTTTTTTTTAGATTTGCTTGTATATGTGTTTTTTTTTTTTTTTTTTTTTTTTTTTTTTTTTTTGTAGCAACTTTTGGTATACAAATGCACTGAATTGTCAACACGAAGATAAAAATGGATCAACAACATCATCTTTCTTCAAGTACTTCATTTTTTTTTTCAATTTTTAATAGTTACTTTTCATATTTTCTTTTTATACCCGCACTTTCTAAAGAAAGTTCGGGTATATTGTTGTTACTCATTTCCATCCGTCTGTCACACTCTTCTTTCTCAACCTCCTCTTACATTTTACATAGCAGCAGAACGCTTCTTACATTTTATATAGAAGCCTAACCATCTATTGGGAAATGGTTGGTGGTGTCCTGTCGATGTTTTTAGGTTTTGGATTTTTTATTTTCACCCTGGGGGCAAATGGGGGTCACTTTTTTTTAATATTTAACATGTTTTAACACCCTGGTTCCCAGAACTTCCCTTATGCTTTATGCATTAGCCTTAAATCATGATCATTTGGAAGATGATTGGTTTTGTCCTATGGATGTGTAAAATGGTTTCAAAATTTGCATTTCCATGTGCATGGCAAACAGGGGCAGGAAAAAAAGGCCCTTCACTAACCCATGGGGTCATGAATTGTACAAACTTGTATCTACACTTCTTGAGAATCTTTCCATATTAATCATTCTCTTGTTCTTGAAAAGAAGAATTTCGAAGATTTTTTTTTCCTTTTATTCCTATATAAAACTTTGATCCCTTAATGTGTCCTGACCCTACCCTTAGAGGTCATGATTTAAAAACTAGAAATATGTCCATAAGATATGAATACCCCGCCGAATGTATATTACTAATGCAACATGAAAATTTGTATGAGTGTATGAAGTTTCATGAGAATATCTTGAACAGTTTCTTTGAAATTGAAACTAAAATCTCAAAAAAAATGGACATAGATGATAAATGCTCACCAAATTATGTGTAAATGCATGGTTACATAAATACATCTTGTTTCTTTAAAACTAAGCAAAATAGAAATTAAAGAGAAGGGTGGTCAAGGTCAAAGGAAAGTGCAAGGTAAAAAGTTTTTGATACAGTTGAATAGCTCTCACAAATACATACCAGCATATTAGGTGTGATAAAATTATCTTGAATGCTTTTTTTTAAAAATGAGCTTAACACTTATTTAAGAAAAGAGAGGTCAAGGTCAACGGAAAGGTTGGAATCAAAATGTTGATGCAGTTGAAAAGCTTACATCAGTATGTATCTGCTATTAGCATATGAAGTTTGATAAAAATATCATAAATGGTTAATTTAAAACGTAGATAAAATCTAATTTAAAAAAGTGAGGTCAAGGTCAAAGGAACAGTCAAGGCCAAAAGAGTTGATGCAATGGATAAATCCCAGCAGTATGCATAAGCATATGAAGTTTGATAAATATATCTTAAATTGTTTATTCAAAACTGATCTAGACACTAATTTAAGAAAAATGAGGTCAAGGTCAAAGGAAAAGTCCATGTCAAAAAGGATGAAGCAGTTGAAAAGCTTACATTAGTATGTATCAGAATATGAAGTTTGATTATAGTAAATTGAATGATTTAATTAAAACTAAGCTAAACACTAATTAAAGAAAAGTGAAGTCAAGGTCAAAGGAAAAGTCAAGGTCAAAATGTTGATGCAGTTGAAAAGCTTACATCAGTATGCATACACAAATGAAGTTTGATTGCACTATCTTTAATGTTATCTTTAAAACTAAGCTAAATCCAGTTTAAAAGTGAGGTCAAGGTCAAAGGAAACGTCAAGGTAAAAAATTGTTGATGCAGTTGCATAGCTCTTATCATTATCTATCTGCATTTGAAGTTTGATAAAAATATCTTGGATAGTTTCTTTGAAAATGACCTTTGAACAAATATAACAGCAAAGCGCGACAGAAGGACAGACGGAAGGATGGAAGGACGGAAGACGGAAATGACAAACACTATATACTTCGGCCATATTCATGGCGGGGCATAAAAAACTTGAATCTACACTATATGAGGATGTTTCCATATCAAAATGACTAACAAGCAAATTCAAAGGATTGTGGCCCCCTGCTTTCCGTGTCTTAGTGGATGGGATGCCATTATTTATGACATATTGTTTCATATATGCACGCCCTATCATACGTCATACAAAAGGAATCACCAAAGTTTTTTTTTTTTTTTTTTTTTTTTTTTTTTTTTTTTTTTTTTGAAAATTAGGTAAAACATCAAGGTCAATGGGGTAAAAAATCATAGCATGCTCGGTAACATCTTGTTACAAGTAATGTTCATGTCAAATATGAAAGTCCTTTCTCTTCTCAATCAAAAGTTGTAAGGAAATATAGCATTTCTGAAAAGTAGGTTACACATCAAGGTCAATGTCACAGAGTCAAAAGTCATGATATATTTGAAAAGTTCTTGACACAGGTAATATACTTGTATAATATGAATGCCCTATCTTTTCTCTTTCGAAATGCTCAAATTAAAATAATGTTACTTTTTGAAATTGGTCAACCTTCAAGGTCATGGGTTCAAAAATCATAGTGTATTTAGAAAGTTCTTGTAGGTAATGTACATGTAAAATATGAAAGCCCTATCTCTTATTATTCAAAAGTTATGACCATGTTAAATTTATTGTGACAGACGGACAGCCTGACAAATGGACAGACTGACAGACAAATGAGATTTAATGTCCCCTAGGTCCCTTTCGCGAAAACGGGGGACAATAATGCCCTTGTTGTTCTTGAGAAGATTTATGATGGAAAAAAATCCCCTGCTTTTTTCTATGTAAATCTTTGGATCCCTATATGTGGCCTCACCCTACCCCAGTGGGTCATAATTTGAACAAATTTGAATCTACACTAAGTCTATGTAAAGATAATTTCAACTTTTTGGGCCCAGTCAGTGGTTCTTCATAACTATATAATGATACCACCAAATTTTCACTAATTATTGATTATCCCTCCTTCAAAGAGGGTGTGACCTTCATTTGAACAAACTTGAACCCCCTTTACCCGAAGACGCTTTGTGGCAAGTATGGTTGAAATTGGCCCAGTGGTTCTAGCGAAGAAGACATAAATGTTTAAAGTTTACAGACGGACAGATGGATGACAGTCAAAATGTGATCAGAAAACTCAGAAAAAGTGAGCTAAAAACTTATGATCACAAGTACTTTGAAAGAATTACAGTATTTGAAAGGCAGTTTTTTTTCACGCATTGTTTTCAAAAGCTGAAAATGTATGACTTGTATCCATGTTGAAAATTGTACATTTCAGAAACCTGTATGATTAAAAATAGTTAATCAAGGTGCTTTGAGTAGCAAAATAAGCTAAACTGGTCATTTTTAAGATGTACAACCTTTTCAACTCTTAATCATTCTTAGAATATTTATATCATCATTTCTGCTTCAAGGGAGATCTAGAGATATTACCAGAAGTATTTCTGTTGACTAATAAACATGTACATGTATGTTGTCTTTTTTAAGTCATTTGTTTGTTTGTTGTTAAATGTCCCTCTCGGGAATTTTTCACTCAAGGGAGACACCACCACTTAAAAATAATGAAGACGTACAAGTCGGATTTCAGGTTAATATTCATTTTAGGAGTTTTCAACAATGAAGACATAAAGAGATAACTCCTTCCCCTCGTCCCTTCCCCTGCCCAGACCCATGTTTGTTCATGTATGCAAACTAATACTTTGTTTTGACAAAAAAATGTGAATATATACAAATAGTCTAATGGTTCATCTCTTTGAATGATTTTCATTCCTATTTCTAGGAGGGTACATGGGTTGATCCAAATTCATGAATGAAATGTCAAGCAATCTTATCATTGATGCACTTTTATTTAATCTGATGTAGTCATACTGTGAACATTTCCAATTCATTAAGAGAGTAGGAATGACCTCCAGGGGTTCATAACCTTAAACCACTAGAAGTACATAGCATTATAACACAAGAAACAAAATTATGTATAGTCAATTGGAAAATTTTCCTACTATTTTGGAGTGATATGATCATTTGTCATTTCAGGGACAGGGAGTGGCCTAGGGAGATTGGAACCCCCCAACCCACGCTGGAATTTGCACAGTTATCTAAATAGCACTATATATTGATTTACAGATGCAAATAAAAATGACTTTGGACGCCCTCTCCCTTTAAAAACATGGACCCAACCATCATTGTTTTATTTTTTTTTATTTTTCTTTTTTTTTTTTTTTTTGATCCTCAGGAAATTCTGGGCTGGAATTTTTTTTGACTGAAGTTTGGACCCCGCTCCCACCCACCCACCCCCGAAAAAAAAATTCCGGATCAGTGCCTGTAACTGAATGTAATGTCGACAACGGAAGATAACTCTTCAGGATGTTAAATTCGTCTATTGTGGCATCCGATGATCTTTGGTCCTTTTTAAACTTTAACCTAACCATTGGCATTTTGGTTTATTTACCCCAATTTATTCTTAAACTTGTACTTACCGACTGTCACAGGTCCTGTCAACTTCATGAAATATAATCCAATTAAAACACATAATGAATTAGTTTGTACTGATATACATGTAATGATGTGTACGTATACACCACAATGGACCATGTGCAATCTAAAAAATGATAATGGTAAACTAGTACTAGTAGGGTGACGCAATTTAATGTGATGTAGAAATTTTCAAAAAGGTGTTTACATACGTATACAGTACAAGAACAAATTTTAAATTATCATAACAAACGATGTTTTAACATAACTTTACCATCTAGACCTATTTCCAAAAACAGGCAAATTGTGTGTGTGTTGGGGAGGGGGGGGGGGGGTGACAATAATGATAATAATAAATTCATCGAAAACGCTTTGTACAAAAATAATATTATTTGTTGCTGAGAAAATAAATTTAAAAAGTTATAATTATAGACCAAAAATTTTTATTCCCCCTTTTATCAAAACCTAATTTACATCATTAATTAAATTCTGTTATTTCAGACTGGTAATGAATTAAGTAAACAATATACTTATAAGAGGATCATAGGTCACATGGTCACTTAAGCATTTTATTCTCGATTTGACGAATACATGTACATGTTTTTCCTTGGTAAGCCCAATATGAAGGAGTGTGCATTAGAGGCAAACATCTTAATGCGGGTATTACTGTCTCATGACAGCATCTAGTTTTTTATTTTTTTTATTTTTTTATTTTTTTTTCCCTCAGAAATAAAAAAAAAATCATACCTTTCACGACGGGCAGTAATTTTCTAGTATGAAAACTTCTTGGACGACATTCAAGTGTTCATGGGCCCATACCAAATTTATTTTGTACGCATAACCATTTCAATCAACTGTAGATACTGCAAAGAAACTGAACTTTTCAAACACTTTTATTTAGTTTGAATGCTTTGCGGAGAGAAATATTTTCTTAGATTAGAAAGTGTAGCAGATAAATCTCAAGGCGAATAAAAGTTGCCTTATAGTGTAGTAGTTGTTATATGTCTTTTAAGGGCAATCAATAATTCTACCAATTATTTTTGCCAAAAAATCATTTTTACAGTTGTCGGCTAAATTATCTTCACAGGTCAAATTTATCTTCGTCAGCTTCCCTTTCCTATGTAGTAATATTCCACTATCAGCTGTACGTGGTGTTTCTGTATTCTGTATCCCAACACAATCGATAATTAAGAGCATGATCTAAGTAAGTTCAATTTTCTTTTTCTGCGGCAGGCTACTGACAGAAAAGTTGATGTTACCTGCACTTCAACATTCTCGCTAAATATCAGCATTTTGAAAATTTTATGGTGGTCAAAATGACTTTTTCAAATAAATTCTATCAGTGTGCCTTAATTAGTCTGGGGTCTTTCATACATATCATTCGTCAGGCCTTTGTTTTGAAAATAGATTTTATTTCGAAATGTTCCTTCTCCCTCATCAATGCAACGCAACTCTGTTAAGGCTTCATAAAGGGGAAGGGCCTAATTTATACGGGAATATTGCTTTTTGTGACATTACACAAAAATAGCAATTCCTCACAATAACAGAAAATGAAATAATATGCTATTTTAAACTGCATATCAGTAATGAACTACTTCAAAACTTGCCATTGCATTCATTTTTTATCGCTAGATAAATCCCACAGAGCAAGATATAAACAAGTCACTGATCGCAATGCACTTGTGGATATGACGTCATCATGGTAAAATTTTATGCATTCCATCTGCAGTGATAGGGGGATAATGTAATTTTTTCATAGTGGAAAATGCATTTAATTATTAAAGAGAATATTATTTGCAAATGTAAGGTAGACCATTTCTACAAATCTGAAACCATTGTTTAGTGCCATTATTTAAAAAAAAACTATCGAGAAAATGTATTGAATTAATTCTTCTGTGTTTTTCGTTCAGGGTTTCCAATTTCACGCCGAGGTGCTTCATTAAATCGTCTTTTCGCATACACTTTATAGATCTTAAATATAAATAACGGAATCATTCCTTAACTTGTAAAGTGCTTGTGCTTTCCTGAAATCGAGAGCATTACTTAATGAATACAAAAAATACTAGGTAAAGGTCACACATATTTCGACTACAGCTAAATAACTTATCCACTCGAATAAAATGCTAAAACCTATTTAAATAAGCAGCACTTCCCATAAACTACAAGATATGTAGAAACAATCTTTTACTTTCCTTTTTTTTTTTTACTTTCACAAGGGTATGTCCTTGCAATATTGAAATTTGTTCATGACGTACACACAGTGCACATTACATAGATTTATCACGTGACATTCAAATAACGTGACCAAACCAAATTTAATAAAGAGTGGGGTATACAATGTTATTTCAATCAATATTGAAATCATGCAATAATATATTAGCTTAAAAAATACATTCAGTTTAAAAAGGTATGTATTTATGCACGTTCATATTCCGTTGATTTCTTCGTAGTAAGCCTTAACAGTGCTGCGAAAGGCCTCACTGTGGGTAAGGCGGGTCAAGAAGGAATGCTTACTACTAGACACCTGACTTAATCGCTGTAATTGTGCCCATTTCACAGCCTTGTGCTTTCGTTGATTATATGAGATCGATCACTGTTCATTATCATCACATTTTCCATTCTTTAGATTTGAAATTTCTTCATATGAAATGTTTTATTTCTTTGCAAAAAGGTTTTTGTAGTCTGCATCACAAATAAAAACAGAAGACTTTTCTTCACATCCTTTTTTAATAGTTTATAGCTTTTAAGATTAAAGAAAATGTAGAACAGATTAAAATTTTTATGATTTAAGGGAGCCGACTGGGGTTTTATTGTGTGAGAACTACTATAGAGAAACTCTTTAATTGTATACCATATGTACCTTACATTGACTTCTGTATACATGCCAGGTTTAGTGAAAATCTGCAGTCTGGTTATTTTTTAGGGACCATCTCAAAATACAGGTACATTTACTATTGGATTATATAGGAAAATACCGTTTTTTCGCACTTCGGAGCAAATTATACAAATCCTACTGTAGACTTTTTGCTCAAATTATGATATATGATGGATAATACTATATTGTATATTTTGTGCAAGAAACACAAAATTCTACCGTCTGGTTTCCAGAGGGGGCATCTCAAAATGTCAAAATCCATGAAATTTTCCTGTTTTCATGGAGTACAACAAAACATGACAGATACCACAGATTTACATAAAAAAAAAATATAAAAATGATTGTTAGATTCTCAATTTCCTATGTGTAAAAATTCAAGAACATATATTTCATACTTTTTATTTTATGGCATAATTTATCACCCCGCTTAAAGGGTACCTGCAGTGGCTCTTTATTTTTAAATATGTTGAAGATCATGCTAAAATAAAACTAAAGAAAAAAACCGCACCAAAATCTATGCACAACTAACGAAGCTATTGAGGAAAAACCCTATTTCACACCTGAGCGATTTTCTGAAACGCTCAGTTTTCGGGCCTTAGCCGCTGTGACGTCACAACATGTACCGGCCATTTTGAATGCATAGAATACGGTGGAAACACGATGAGGATTTTTAATGTTTTTTTCATTAATTTTTAGGGATTTTGTGAATATTAAATTAACTATGAATATAGTATTAGTTCCTAGTTTTGTTTGAAATTAGTTTAGTGAATATTTTTTCATCATTTCTTTGTGTGTGGGTATAGTAAGTAACGATACTAGGAATCGCCAAAAATCATCGATTCATATTTTCCAATAATTAGGAATCGATGGATTATGCCAATTATATCATAATTTTTTTTCCTTCCGAATATGTATTGACATTTTTTTAAATTCTATTTGTAAGCAATAATCGCAAAAAGACAGTACACAAATGTACGTTAATAAAAGAAAACATTTCTAATTTAAATAAAAAATAGTAGGTACAGGGTTAGTGTATAGGTCCCTGGTAAGTACTTATATGATGTTTGCTGTTGTATTCTTTGAAAAGAGAAAGTATAGAATATATATTTTTCTATTATTTAGTATTGGGAAGTACATAGAATTAATATGAGAGAGTGAGTGAGAGATTCCCTTGTTTAACCCCCCTCCTCATATAATTGATTCAACAAATGTTATTTAATTTTACGTTCTTTGTTATATCTTCAATATCAGTAACATTTTTATTATTAAATTGGATTGTTAATTTTTACCGTCAGTTGAATTTATTAGTACCCCCCCCCCCCACTCCCAACACACACACACAATTTTTTTTATTCAAACAAGTGCTTCTGTATTCATCTTTCTTACATAATCTGTCAAAGCCATTTTTAAATAAATTTCTTGCTTATTCAACTTTTATTTATTCGTGTTTCTTATTTTACTACAACAGGGACCTGTAACATGTTCGTCTCCGTTGTTACGTACGAAATCCACGTGTTTCACCTGTCAATCAAAATCACTCGACGCAATCTTGAATGGTGCGATTTGAGACATTCATCGGCTCCTTTGTCAAATACATAGTGGGACATAAGTAAATAGCCGGAGGCACCGAATGTTTATCACACCTTTCCAAGTCATCGGTCTTGACCATAGCAAGTGTATTAATCACGTAATCCCAAGTCCTACCCCACCACACGTGTAAATTAAACTGATTACCAAGAACTTGTTGAAAAATCTGATAGATTAGATTTACACTTTCATTAATTAAAACTGTTTAGTCTGTCAAATGGTGATTTGTATACAGTTTTCAAAAAAAAAATATACAAAACACACGTATATTCACCTAACTTTTTGTTCATATTTTACTGAGTTATAATACATTGTCTGTTGAATTAGTCATAACTTAAAAAAATGATTTTTTTTCTCAGTTGACATGTTATTCTTCTAAATTCAACATACATTTAGAATTTAAATTATTCATAAAACCGCTAACGATCGGAATTACATATGAGTTTTGTTTCCGAATCTATTACAGATTTGATAAGGGGAGGGGGGTCTTCTGTAATTAGGACCGTAGACTATTATTTGAAGAACCGGGTACTTTACAGTTCTGCACTTTGTATGCATATTTTTTTAACTTAATGTGTTTTAAAAAAAAAAATATATCAAAGATATCTGAAGACTACATAAGAAGGATATGATGAGAGAGAGAGATGAGAGGGGTTAAGATTTATTTAGCATTGCAGACACACTATTTGATATAATGTAACGTGTTTTAAATTTTTATTTTGTAAATTAATTTTAATTAGTACAGTGACAAAAAAAAAATTATAAGTACATTACCATAATTAGGAGTACGCGGGTATCATTATTTAACAATTAGTTTTAATTATATTGAGAATGACCCGATTTTTGAAAATATATTTGGTTGTGACTTTGAAGTAAAATTAAATTGATAATATTGTTGCTGCTGATTGCTAAATGGTAACAACTGATTATCAAATTTAGACATAGAAGAATTTTTATCCTGACGAGAAAATTGTCAATTATCATTAAGCCGATAGTTATGAAGATCTTGTGGAAATAGTTAACAGCTTGATGAACGAACTGTTTTAGGACATTGAAAATATAGAATTCAAAATTCCTGTTTTTTGGTTTTGATGATTTTTTTCTAGTCATATTCAGTAGGCTGTAACAGGGAGATATATACAGGAACTTTAATTGTAGCATACACGACCCTGGCTGTAGGTTGTTTTGAAATCTAAATGCCTCATTAGAATCGGTTTCTGGTTCAGCCTAGTAAGGTCTGATGCAAAGTTCAATAATTATTCCGTCTGAATTTTTAAAACTTAAAGACCAATGCCTCATATCAAAGCTAAAATCGTCGTTGTTTTCCAAGTTAATCTCATTGCCGTTAATACTGACCCGCTTATGCGGTACATGTTGTGACGTCACGCCAGTAGAGCCTCGTTATCGATCATTTCTATTTTCGCTTGATTGGATTTTCAAAACAGGTAAAAATAGGCACTTTTAAAGCGCGATAACTTCGTTATTTGTGCATAGATTTCGATGCGGTTTTTTTTCTTTCGTATTATTTTATCGTGATCTTTATAATTTCAAAAAATAAAACGCTACTGCAGGTAATCTTTAAAGAACTTCGGTTATTCATAACCTCAAAAACACACTATTACGACGTCTATCTACCCATCATTTGAAAAATCGTTTGAAAAATCAGTTATTTAAAAATGTAATTAGACTTTTTAACCTGAGATTTCCTAAATTTGTTAATTTTATATAAATTATGTAAATAGTTGCTTTAAAAGAGTAAATGGGCTTTATTTTACTATGTTGCGCGAAGTATTGCGCAATGAAAACCCCAGTCGGCCCCCTTAAATCCCTTTTAAAATTTAGGTATTACCAACAATAACCAAAAAAGTATTTTTGATCATGATCAGTTGATAAAGTTTTATTTATTTAGAGCCAGCTCAATTCCTGATATGTAAAGTATAAAATCAAGTATTATCGTAACAAGCTAATTCAGAGCATTTTTGTCCCCCGCTTAGGGAAAAAAAGAAAAGCATGCGCAGTTCGAAGGGGGGGGGTGAACCTGCCCCCTGCATTTGTAGAATTATTAAATGTATACATGTACATGCATATTGAAGCAAATTAAAAAAAAAAATCCAATATGGATATAAATATTAGATTGCTTATTCTTTAATATGTGTATAGAAGATCATTTTTAATATACAGAATAGTTATCAAACTGTAATAATGATTTTATGAGTTTGTACACGCCAGACATCATAACATTTTCATTTCACATGTTGAATAGTATCATTTAGTAAATAGAAATAAATAAATAAATAAAAAAATAAATTAAAAAAAAAGAGAATCGTACGCGGATTGAACCCGGGGCTCTCGCTTGCTAAGCGAGCAACATACCACTAGACCACGGAGGCACTTGATTATAGAGCAAATTAAATGCAAACATTAAGTCACATATAATGTTTATATTAACGTTTGATATTGTCAAAATTTTACACAATAAATGTTGTCTAATTTAGCCTTCACTAAACAGTTGTAATACATGTAATAAGAATTAAAAGTCCGCCGACAACCTGTATCATACTTAAAAACTCTCCACATGTTCTTGTGCTAAAAGCAACTTTTAATACAATAAAGAAAAAAAACGGGGCAGGACACTTTGAGAGCGGCAAAAGAGGCCATAGGGAGTTATGGTATAAAATTTCATTGCAAAAGTTCAAAAGCTTCTTGAGATATCGCCCTGAAACGAAAGTGCTACACACAGAAAGAATTTATCAGTTTACGACCTTGACCTTGACGTTTCTCCTCAAAATCAATAGGGGTCTTCCATAGGCCACAGGGAGTTGTCATGTAAAATTTCATTGCAAAAGCTCAAAGAATTTGCGAGATATCGTGCGGAAACTAAAGTGTTAAAAACAGACGGAATTTCTGAAATTATGAACTTGACCTTTGACCTTTTGACCTCAGAATAAATAGGATTCTTCTTTTGGCCATAGGGAGTTGCTATGCAAAATTTCATTGCAAAAGCTCAAAGGGTTCTCGAGATATTGCACGGAAACGAAAGTGTTACAGACAGAGAGAAATACAGACGGACGGACGGACAGACAGACAGACCCATATTAGTATCCCCTACTATCAGTGAAAGCGGGGGACAAAAAATATGCACAAATATCTTTCTCATTTATGGCCAAGGCAGTCACTTTTAACAACATGGTATTATATATGTGCAATTTATCTCGAAATAAAAATCCTTTTACCAATGGATTGGTACTGCTAATCTGTCGTAGAGTGAAATGGATACATGTTTAATTCAAGCAGACATATTTTTTTTTAACTATATCCTTAATTTTTGTACAGATCTTATAATTGAAAACAACATTTTTATTTAAAAAAAATTTAAACAAATATGGTAGTATTGGTAAAAATGCCATATTTAACTAAACAAAAACTCCTTGCACCACGGGTTGAGAAAAATATGAATGTTTATCAAATAAAACCAAAGTCATGTAGGGTGAGCTTGTTAAAAAGATATAGATAGAAAAAAATTCTTAAGATAGGTAAGTGTTGGATTTATGGTTAGGGTTAAGACTAAGGATAAGAAAAAAAGCTTCAAAAATATAGTAAGGTTTAGTTGTATCAATTTTAGTTTGAGGAAGTTGTATTGCATTCCTAGAGCATACAGATAAAGATAAAATTAGTTCAGTATGACAATGAAACAATGGTACAGTGAACATATTAAGTAATCCATACATGTATTAATTTTTTTTTCATTTATATAACAAGCCACTAAGGGTTTCGAAATGCGTGGAACAACTTATATGCGATCAACACCATCGTATATGTAAAACATACAAAATGATCATACAGTAACTTTTTTAGGTAACCTAGGTATACGAAGAATATTGCCCAATAAAATAATTATAGAAAGAATCATAACGTGATATATACCTTGAAAACTGACGTTGAAGGAATTTTCGATTTTTATACATGTTTATTCTTTGAAAATTTATAATTTTATATCCTTGCAAGGGCTCAGCGTATTGGCTAACAAAGGGATTTCGGTTCACTTTGTTCCAATACGTTTTAAAACAGGCCACAACCCATATATTACTTTAGATAATTTATGTTGCAGAGGCAAATCGATTAAGATTTCTGGAAAGATCTTGGTCTTGGGTGACCCTTCATATCCATTCACTTCTTTTTCTTCAATTTATTTCATTTTTTGTGAGCATCGAATAGGTTTGCTGAAACAATCTAAAAATGATCAAATGCAAGATATAATAATTATGAAATTCAAAGGAACTTTTGGAACATTTAAAATCACAAAATTTTACCAAAATTAACAACATAAAAACTTATACAACTATTCCCCACGATAAATTAAAGTCCAGACTTGTTGACATCGTTGACAGCTCTCTTTTTTTTGGATAAAAATGGAACTTGTAAATTTACTTACCTTGTCATTGGTCATTTGCAAAATTACTTTGTCAAATATACAATCTGATTGTACAAACAAGCACTCTGAAGTTGACATTAAAATATGCTTGAGTTTCTGACTGACAATATCTATCTGGAAGACCAGGTCTTAATAAATCTATTGGAATTCCATGGGTACCAATTGCTCCCCGTTATTAGCAGAGCTATTTCGTATTCATATGAAGCAGAATTTGTTCAAAATCTTTTACGACAAAAGAAGGAAACACTTGCTGTGGCCTTCAACTCGAAATTCAGATATATCGACTACTCGATATATTCCGCTGAGCTTGAGATAGAAGATAACACGGAGTCTGACACATCTGTTTCATATTTGGATATTTTATTAGAAAAAGACATTAATGGTAATCTAACAACAAGGCTTTATGATAAACGTGATGACTTTAACTTTTCAATCGTCAACTTCCCTTACCTATGCAGCAATATACCTTTATCGCCTGTATAAGTAGTTCATATCTCTCAGTAAATTCGATACGCAAGAGCATGCTCTACGAATGAACATTTTTTTTAAAACGAGGTGCATGTATGTTATTGACAAACAAGTTGATGAAACAAGAATATAAGCAGTCTCGTTTAAAGTCATCATTTCGTAAGTTCTATGGTCGATACAAGGACGTAGTAAGCAAATACAATCTATCATAAAGTCAAATGCTGACTGACTTTTTTAATAAAAGTTGTTTGAAGTTGTTAGGCCTTTATTTACACACTGAATTGTCGACGGATATTTCCGTTATTCCCGATCATGACAAGGAGCACACGGCGGGTGTGACAGGTCTGCAGGGGATGCTCAATCTTCCATGGCACCTGATCCAACTTCTGATGTCTTAGAGGACCCTGTTAGCTCTGCTCTTATTTTGTAATGTTTAATGGACTTTTGAGCTCGAATATTGTTCGCTATCTCCACATATTTCATGAAAAAAAAAATAATTCGAAATTTAGTTGAAATGATAAGGAATACTTAATAGAAAATAAAACTTTTATTTCCCTGTTTATAGGTATCAAAGAACAGAAAAAAAAGGAATTCATTATTTCTAAATAGTAATATAAATAAAGACTTACTACTAATCTCTTAAGATTAACATATTATCCAAACTTATAACGTAGCGCTCACCATCTCTTTTATTTAATGTCTTTCTTGTCTTTTACAGATTTTAGTCCGCCTGTTCTTTTTTTTCTTTTTTTTTTTTTTTAATTCAAAACACCTTTATGGGTATATTTTTTCATATTATACTGTGGAATTATTTTCTTATTTTGTTAATGCTCAATATTAGTGGAGTTCATCGGTAGCCATCAGCAACTAGTTTACATCCTCCACGAATTAATGCACTACGGGTTATTTCCTTTTGTAGATATGAGTGAATACACGAAATTACGTTCCCGCGAATCTGTACAATATAAGCTATATATGTAATCCATGGAACCGGGCCACGGCCCGCCGCGAATTTTGATGATTCCACAGTTGGTAAAATAATGAACTAGGCTTAAACATTTATATTTGAATAAGATGTAGTGTTTGTAAAGTTATTTCTTACTAAACAAGAAACTTAACTATGATATGCAATAATTATTGCTAATTTCATTGTGTACATGTAGCTTACGTGCAGTATATGTAGTACACCATATAAGTAAAAAATTGACTTTTAGTTAGATTTTAATCTATAAATAACACGTTAGATTTTTTTTGGTACATTTAGTGAGGCTGATGAGATCGCAAAAAATAAAATAAATAAATAAAAATAAATAAAAATCACTAACATTTTCCTCCACATTATAGGTCATAGTTATGTTTTTAGGGATCAAAAATCGCTGAAATTATTTCTTGCAAAAATGATTTACAGTATTTCTATGATTAATCGCTAAATTTACCTCTCGCTAAAAATTCCATTTGCATGGGTAGTTTTGTTACTGATCTTAATAAACTTTATTACTTTCATAACTTTCAACTGTTAGAATTTCAATTAGTTCAACTACTTTCATTCCTTGACATAAAAAGAAATGCGTATTCCGTTCTCGCGTGTAAAAACATCTGCCTTATGTGATTTCAATAATGACTCCTCTATCAAGTACTCTTCCTCCACCAATTGGTGCCGTTTACTTTTTCACTGGTAAGTCCAAAGAGTATGACTTACAAATTAAAGTCATTAAAAAAAACAATCATAATCACCCTTTATGACATTTATTTTTCATCCATTAACCCTGCATATGGTTTTTTTTTTTTTTTTTTTTTTTTTTTTTTTTTTTTTTTTTTTTTTTTTAAATAGCTTTTACCGTTTCGTTATTTAAAGAATTATAGATTGGATATTTAACCTTATGTAATTGGAGGTGTTTGCATAAAAATCTCTTATATTAAGCTATACGTTTCATAGTTTTAGCTTTGCAATACATTTTAGTATATTGTTTTTGACCAGAAACTATGATCATTCAAAACCCATGGTGACAATAAAGAAATGCTAAGAAATCTGCATTTCACTAAAGTACACCGAAATATTAACTTTTGCATTGCAGAATTTTTTTAAGATGTGAATTGTGATAAAAATGTGGAAAATTTTCCGTTATGTTTATAGTTTCTTGTTCAAAACTTTGTTTGAGAATTTTGTATTTTAGTGTTCCATGAACATAATTTTACAGGCCTGCACGTCCTTTTCTGTGTACTAATGTTAATCATTGAACAAATGCCGGGATCACTCAATTTAAAGTGATTTGGACATTTCATTGATGGTTTCACTACTACAAATAAAGTATGTTTTCCCTGTTCTTTAATTGATTGAAAAAATGCTAGAAATTAGAGAATTGCTAAAAAACAAAAACAAATGTAAACACATAAATATTTGAATCGTGGGATATTTTTTGGAATCATTTGATTAATATGTGCCATATTGACAAATGAGCAGCTGGTTTAATTTGTTTCCCCAATTCAAGAGTCACATTTTAGTTGTGATTGCACTGCTTTGTACTTTACGTTCTTTGTAATACAAGTTACACAGAATTCAGATTTTTTTTCCCTTCTTGTGTTTAGTTTTGATAAGCAAAACAATTTCTCTTGTCAATGAAATGTGAAGATTACAAACAGAAATTATTCGCAGATGTCCATTCAAACAATGTATATTTTTGCTGAGCAAACCAGATCTCTAAAACAAAACTTTTATATACTATATACTTACTATATATACATAATAACCGACTGGGCTAAACAAACGCGGTATGCTGTGAAGCGTCCCAGCTAGCACAAAAACATTTTCAAAATGTTACAAAAAATTTTCAAAAATGTTTTAATCACGTGATTTTGTATGTTTTTTTAAACGTTTTTAAAACATTTTATCAAATGTTTCAGCAAATGTTATCAGAACATATTATCAAAATGTTACGGAAACATTTTTTAAAAATGATTTAATCACGTGATTTTGTATGGGTTTTAAACGTTTTTAAAACATTTTATCAAATGTTTCAGCAAATGTTATCAGAAAATTTTCCTTAAATGTTACTAAAACATTGTTGAAAATGTTTTATTCACTTGATTTTGTATGGTTTTTAAAACATTTTTAAAACATTTTACCCGAATGTCGCAATGACATCTCTTTCCTGAAATGTCACTTAACGTTTTCATTAAATGATATCAACATCATTTTGTATGATTTTAAAAGCGCTTTTTCATACATTCCATCTTAATTATAACTCTCAAAGAACTAATTCACAACCGAATGAATTCACTTTTTACAAATTTTAATACAAATCCTTATTTAATATGAAAAACATATTTAGTTCCATTTCAGGTTCAAGTTCTGAGTTATTCCGTTTTAACCCAACAGGAATTTTTAAAGGAAAAAATCCATTCACTGAATTTAAAAACAGCAGAATCACATAAATCCTAAAAAGAATAAACAGGCCTAGATCACTGTTATCATTTACGATCCCGCAAAAAGCATGTATCAACATGTACATCTGTACGTTCCACAGAGCGGCGGACCTATTATATAAATGGAATCACACAAATTGATAAGGTCCACAAGAAGTCTGTCCTCGGAAAGAATCAAACTAAAAGCTCTTTTCTGTAAAGCAGAACCTGTAAACATAAAGACAATAGTGCTTTTATGTCGTCCGTCTACATCAGAACTTTAAATAATGAAAATATACAAGAACATTTTTTTAATCATAAAATCACATGAATTTTTCCATTTGCATTAACACGCATTTTCTGTAAGCACCAAAAAATCTTGGAAACGACATGTTTCGGATTTTGATGAAATTTGCACCACAGATGTGTCTTGGTACAAAACTAGCAAATATGGTGTCGGAAGTTGTCAGTGGAAAATTTCCAAATCTTATGTGTGTTTTTATACTTGAGAATTAGTAGTGTCATCTCATGAAAAAATATCGGTGGGCATTTACTCCTATTTTTAGTAACATGTATCTATAAATAGATTTATTTTAGAAAAATGTAAAAAATCAAATTTTGGCAAAGTTTTAGATCCCAATGCTGGATAATTAGGAAGTATATTGTAAATATTAAGATATTAATGACAGTAGCTAGACACCACTAGCTGGAGTGGACAATGGTTAAGGGGGATTCCCATTTCTATTTATAGTATCAAGCACCTAAATATAGATATATCTCTGAATATTAAGAAAAATGACAGTTTTATGCTAATTGGAAGCTTCATAGAAAAAGTCTTAACACATATTAAGCTTTTTCCAATATGCCTTCAAAAAGAACATGTGTTTTTACAATAATTGATACAATATTGAGCATCAACTCTTGTTTCTTTTTATAACAACAATGGTCTAAAAAAAGATTCCTCGAATTATCGAGAAACTGTAGATTCTTGCACTTTTTCAGGCAATGATGGATGGAAAGGATGCAGACTAACTGTTATAAACCTAGTGTGATTGACAAGTACTAGAAACCACTTACAGAAATATACACTCTCTGAAGGGGGTTCCCTTTTTTATTTATAGCACAAACACCCATAAATAGAAACATCTCAGCATATGAGGAAAAATGACAATTTTCCACCAGTTGTAAGTTTCATTGAAAAAAATATTTACAAAATATACTGCTGTCTACAATATGTCATGAACAAAAACATTTGGGCAATTAATAATTGACACAGTATTGAAGATGGACTCTCTTTTCTTTCTATAGCAACCGTTGTCTAAAAATAGATGCAGTGAGTTATTTAGAAAATAGAGATTCTTGCACTATTTTAGACATTATTGATTGAATACTCTCTATTATAATATTATGTGACTGACAAGCACTAAAAACCAATGACTGAAATGCAAAATGTTTCAAGGGGATGCACATTTCTATTTTTAGCACAAAAAATTTAACGTCTTAGTATGTAAAATGAGGTTAAATAAAAATTTTCCACATACTGAAAGCTTCGTAAAAATATTCACAAATAATTTGCTTTCTACAATATTTTAACAACAGGAACTGACAAGTTCTAGTAACCTTTACTGTAAGGCCCTGTACTTGAAGGGGGTTCACATTTCTATTTATAGAATCAAACACCTTAAAATTTACATGTCTCAATATATGAAAATAAATAACAATTCTTTAGTAAATAAGCTTCACAGAATAAAAAAAATTACAAAATAAACTGCTCTCTACAATATGTCATTAACAAGAACAGTTAGTCAATTAATATTTGAACACTATTTAAGGGGTGAACTCATTTTTTATAATAGCAAAATTGTCAAAAAAATATCAAAATGCTTAGAGTTATCCAGAATATGTAAATTCTTGCATTATCTTACACATAAAGGATGAGAACTTTACAACCTAACAGTTACTGTTATAACCATTATGTGAATGACAAGCAATAGTGACCATTTACTGAAATGTACACTATTTGAATGAGGTTTCTTTTTCTATCTATAGCAACAAACACGTAAAAAGTTTCTGTCTTAACATATGAGAAAAATAACAAAGTTTCCCCAATAATTACCTTCTTCTAAAAAGATATATACAAAATAATACAATTGTCTACAATATGTCATGAAGAGGACCTTTACTTTCATTTGTTTTTATGGCAACAATTTTATAAAAATAGAAACCCTGAATTATCACAAGGATGTAGATTCTTGCACTATTTCAGACAGTAAAGATAATTTTCCACCAATCAGAAACTCATAGAAAACGTATTTTCAAATAAACTGCCCTCTACAATCTGTTAACATCAAGAACATGTGGTTAGACAACACGTTGTATATTATTGAAGGTAGATACTCAATTCTTTTTATATATATAATTGTCTGAAAAGAGATACTGTGAATTATAGAGAAATTGCAGATATTGTAAAGAGCGAAGAAGAAGGTAATCAGCTTAAATACAACTATTTTTATTTATTTATTTTTTTTTTCAAATATGAAATTGTGATCAGAAACTAAATAGATGCTTTCTCAACTGTTTATATTCACATGCAGAAAGATCATACAGTTTTTAGCTCAACTGGTCAGAGACCAGAAAACCTTATACGATAGTAAGGTGTCCGTCGTCTGTCCATCTCTCTGTCCGTCTATCTGTGAACAATGTTTCTAAATGCTACTACACTTACAGTTTTGGGCTGATTTCAATATAACTTAGCAAACAGGTAGACTACTTTAAGATGCCTAATTTTATTTATCAGTTTTTGATTTCAATGAACGGTAATGCCATAGTTACTAGAAATAAAAATTTCTTGAAAACACTTTCAAAACGCTATTTCTCCTTCTGTTTAGTTTGATTTCAATATAACCTGGCATACAAAAAATACACTAAGATATATAATTCTATAAATTGGTTTTTTGATTTTGATGAACAGTGCTGCCATATTTACTAAAAATTAAAATGTCTGTGAAATACTTTCAAAATGCTTCAGTTTTGGTCTGATTTTCATATAACATGCAAGTAGACTACTCATAAATACAATTTGTCTATCCTTTTTTGATTTTGATGAATGATGTTGATATGCTTACTAAAAATAAAAATTTCTGTAATTTTCTTTAAAGGCTACTCCTCCTGCAGATTTGGTCTGATTGCAATAAATCTTGCCACAAAAAGAGACTAAACCAAGGATCATTATTCTACCTAATGCTGTTCCAATGTTTCAAGTCAAGATGCTTCTTTCCTCTTCCTCTTTTATAAGTACAAACCGATAGAGCTACAGTCTCATCAGAGACTTCTTGTTTACAGATGAACTCCTAATTACCAATTGTGACATCATGAACCTGTGCATTTTTCTGTATTTTAATTAAATTTTGCAGAAGACATCAATTATCATTGGAATTTTCTTTTATACAATATGGGCCACATGCATCTACTTTCTGCGTTGTTGCTGATTACAAAACTAATTATCTTACCGATTCCCGATTGCCCTAATTCTTGTCTTTATTCAATATATTAATCTACAAGTTTATTTTGTCTATAGTTTTTAATTCTTTTTAGCCAAAGACTCATAGAGCTTATTCTGTGGCTGTGTCTGTGGTCTGCGTGAACCTTTTGGAATATCATAATAACCTTTGGCCAATTTTTGTCGAATTTGTCACAGAGTGTCCTTGGCTTAAGAGCTCTCATTAATACCAAACATAGGGATATGCCCCTTAAACAAGGGGAGATAATTAGGGAAATAAGAGGCCCATGGCCCACATCGCTCAGCTTAATTACTTTGTCCCTCCTGTTCCTCACCAGATTTCCCCATTGTCATACTTATTGTGGCCCACCTTACCCTAGGGGGTCATGACATGATTTGAAAAATTTAGAATCTACACTACCTATAGAAGCTTCCAAATAAGTTTCAGCTTTTCTGGCCCAGTGGTTCTTTTTTTTTTTTAAAAAATTCATATATATTTCAATGTAAAACTTTGATTCCCTATTGTGGGCCCATCCTATACCCTGGGGTCAGGATTTGCACAATTCAGAATGTACACTACCTCTGGAAGCTTCCACTTAAGTTTCAGCTTTTCTGGCCTACTGGTTCTTGAGAATACTTTGTATGTTTTAATGACTCCAATCTATTTTTGTTTCTTCTTGATTTTCTAAACTTGCAATGGGGCTTGGCCTTTAATTTTAACAATTTAAACTCCCCTTCACACAAGAATGCTTTGTACTAAGGTGTTTAAAATTCACCCAGTGGTTCTTGAGAAGAAGTTAAAAATGTGAAAAGTTTACAGACTGACTGACAAATGGACGGATGACAGACATCAGGTGATCAGCTTAGGTAAAAGTAGTGGTTGCCAAAACAAATCCTCTTCTTAAGAACCACTGGGCAGTTTATCACCAAGCTTTAATTATATGCTAACATGGATGCAAATATGATGAAGATTAAAAATTGTTCAAGGTATCACCCTTGGGCATTATTATTTTGCCCTTTATAATGATTGGAATTAAGATTTTTTTTTTTTTTCAATTGATGCATCATAGGACCTCATGTCAAGTTGACTCAAAAGTACGACACGATGACCTTTTTTTTACAAAAATTATTGTCATTATTTTAGCTACTGAGATGTTTAGACTCATAAAACCTTGTAAGTTGATGCATTTGAATTTTGTCAGTATTTAATTTCAAATCATTTTAGAGGCATATTTTGGACACTGTGAAACCTAGAATCATCAAACATTGTCAGTTGATGTACCTTGAGCCCTCGGAGTGTATCAACTAAAATGTAGATCACCGTGATCTACCTTTTGAATTTCATGATGATATTTAAATATTTCAGATAGTAATTGGCTTAGATTCATTAAACTTCGTCACGTGATGCATCTTGGGTCCTCTGGATGTATCAAACCAAACTAGGTCATTTGGATTTTTAAGGGAATATCTAAATATTTGAGAGAGTAAGAGGCTAATAATCATCAAACGTTCTCATTTGATGCATCTTGGGATCAGGACTATGTTAACCTAATTGTATGTTAAAGTGACTTAATTTTGGAATTTCACAGCTATATCTAAATATTTCTGATACTAAGAGGCTTAGAGTCATCAAACTTTGGTAGATAAAGCATCTTGGGTCCTCGAAATGTGTGGACAAAAAATAGGATTTTTAAGGTAATATCTGAATATTTTAAATTAGAAGAGGCTTACAATCATTGCATTCAAAGAGTTTATCCAAAAAGTAGGTCACAGAGCTACGTTTGGGATTTCAAGGCTTAATCTAAATATATAAGATTCAGAAGAGCGATCCTAGGCCCTCGATTCTCTTGTTTAATTGTTATTTCATTGATCCGTTACAGGGTTATTCTCAGATGACTGCTGAAACCCTCTGGTCTCTTATATAATTTTGTTGCTATAAATAGAAATCCTCACTGATTTTGTGTATTTCAGTTATAAATAGAGCTGGAAGTCCTCATTGTTTTTTGTGCTTGTCACTTAATGGTAACTGGCACATGTACTTGTCAGTCACATTATGGATAATTTACTAAAAGACTTTAATGGTGACATAACAACAAAGCTTTATGATGAACGTGATGACTTCAATTTTTCAATCGTCAACTTCCCTTATTTATGTAGCAATATACCCTTATCACCTGCAAATGGGGTTTATGTTTCCCATTTGCATCGATATGCAAGAACATGCTCTACGTGTGAACAATTTCTAAAACGAGGCAAGCTATTGAAAAACAAGTTGATGAAACAAGGATATCAACAGTCTCGTTTGAAGTCACCATTTCGCAAGTTTTATGGTCGATACAATGACCTTGTCAGCAAATACAACCTATCATTAAGTCAAATGCTGACTGACGTTTTTCATGCTAATTGTTAGACCACTGAATTGAATACACACTGAATTGTCTACGGATATTTCCTGGGTTATTTTTTCGATCAGCAGGAGATGCTCACTCCTCCATAGCTCCTGATCCCACCTCTGATGTTTTTCGAGGTCCGTGTTTGCTCTGCTCCCAATTTGTATTGTCTAAATGGACTTTGAGCTTGAATGCTGTTCGTTATCTCCATATTTCATTTCATTTTGTTTTCACTATTCAGTTAGTCTGAAAATTTTCCATCCATGATATCTCAAATACGCGGGTATGTTAAGGCTACACCCAGAGATATTCTACTTGCCTTCACAATATGACGTCATAGTAAGCTGTATGACGTGAACTATAGAAATAATGATTTCTTAATATCTATCTTTAAAGTTTAATTTCAGGTCCAAGAAAAGAATGGAATCATTCAAAACATAACATAAACTAAATCTTGTCGTTTTTGGGTGGTATAAATAGCTGATTATTTAGCACGGGGGTTAAATACCAAACCCATGACGTCATAACTATTGATCAAATATTTGCCGAGTGAAATGAGAATTCATGTAAACAAATATATGAAATGGGAGTTTTAAGGCATATACCATGAATGTTATGTGTGATTCATAAGGAATTAAAGATTAAGAATCAGGTACGCTGATATATTCTCATCATGTTTTCTTATAATGAACATAGTGCTTTGAAATCCCGATCAGCCGTTCCTCTGTCGTTCTATAACAACAAAGATGCAAAAGTTCAACACTACGCCGCATACTTTGAAATATAATTTTTGTTTGTATCGAAAGCTTGTATTCTATAGTACTTGGAAAGTGCTGCTAGAATCGTGTGGTTAACATGAATTGATAAAAAATCATTGATCGTATGTATAAAATGTAAAAATTTTGGTAAGGTTTCATGCGAAACTTTGGAATATTTTTTTCTGTGTCAGGAGAGAAGGATTCTAGCAGCACTTTTCATGGCCCAGTGATGTTTTTACATAATTATTTTCACTAAAAGAAATGAATTATCTCCGGGGTAGTGTTGAACTTTTCACTTTTTCAATAAGGCAATTTTTCTATTTATAGACGTCACGTGATGACGTCGTAGTGGAGTGCTTCTTTTTGCCTAAGACTCAATGACGTCTATACAATGGATAATAATAGTAAATGTTTTATCTATGGTTTTTCCGATTTATCAATGTTACATTTTACGAAAAAAGTCTAAATTCGCCGAAATATGATCTGGGTACTGCCTTAACATACCTGCGTAGTGCGAATTTACATAATACAGCATCTTTTTTTAGAAACTGTTGCTAAAAAAGAATTGTGAGCCTACGTTCATTAATATGTAAAGTGCTGTTTAAACAACTGTTCCTGTTGTTGAAATATTGTAGATAGCAATATGTTTGTAAAAATTTTTATGAAGCTTCCAGTATGTGGAAAATTTTTATTTAACCTCATTTTACCTACTATGACGTATCTAGGTTATTTTTTTTTTTTTTTTTTTTTTTTTGGTGCTAAAATAGAAATGGGAATCCCCTTGAAACATTCTGCATTCAGTCATTGGTTTCTAGTACTTGTCAGTCACATAATGTTTATAATAGGGAGTATTCAAATTTTCAATCCATAATGTCTAAAATAGTGCAAGAATCTCTATTTTCTAAATAACTCACTGCATTTATTTTTAGACAACGATTACTATAAAAAGAAAAGAGAGTCGATCTTCAATATTGTTTCAATTATTAAGAGCCATTCTCTGTAATGACTTGAACTTTTATATAGGAGCTGTGGCACGCATAGTCTCAGAATTTTTCCAAACTCTCTATGATAAAAGTCTTTGATACCGTAAACTCAAATCACGCAAAAATTGGTTGCTACGTGTCATGGTTACCATAGCAACATGTCCCAAAGTTTGAAAAATGGCATTTTTCAACATCTTCAGAGTCCCACGGTTAACGTTTGCAGCTAAGCAAACAAGTGGCAATGACTGTTTCTGAAAGTTGAAGGCCTGGTGTCTTAAATGCATGATAAACATGTTTGGTAAATCATCTATAACCTACGTTACTATGGAAACAAAGTATTCAAAAGTAATAATTTTGTTCATTTAATTTTATAAAGTCATACACTTAAGAATAAAAACAATTATAGGTTGAAATGCAAGCAAATAATAGAGAAGAGATCCTTGTAACATATACCAAGGACAAAATATGATATTTCTTATAGGTTGGCAACGGTTGCCATGGTTTTAATACCACGAAGGGATTTTAAATTTACTCTCTTAGTGGTTTAATCTTATCCTATCTTTTTAAAAAGCATATTTCTATATAACTGATGATCAATTTTTAAAGGCCTTGGTGTGACCCTAATTTTCACATTTCAAAAAATTCAATTTCAATTCTTGAAATAGTGCGTTGCTATGGAAATAAGGCAAAAAAACATGCATAAAAATCTGAAAAATACTCTGTTTCCTTGGATACGTACCGTTGTATGAAGATTCCCAAAGCTTTAATGACTGATATATGTGAACAACTAACCTGACTTTCAATTTTGACAATCACCCAAACACTAACTGGATGCAAAAAGCTGGCACATAGGGTCTAATATTGACAAAAAAATAACAAAATCGAACATTTTCTCTTCTTGGTGACCATAACAACAGTGTTGTATTTTTCAACAACCTTTATCAATATGTGATATTCAGCTTTAAATCTACGAGATAAATACTATTCAAGGTGATTCAAATAATATGTTTCTTGAATAAAAGGTTAGTAAATTCCTAAAGCAGCTCAAAAATACCACTTTAAACAACTAGTACGTTGTTTCCATGGTTACACTGCAAAGTAACAGTTAATCTCATTTTTTTTTATGTTGTCAGTGTTGCAAGGTCCTAAGGATGCATATGTGCCAGTCATGAATTTTTTTTGTTTTTCCTCACGATAGTAGCATTAACCCAATCATAGCTACAGATTTTGCATGGTGACACTGTGTTACCATGGCAACCATGAAAGTTATTTTTAGAATAATATTGACAATACCTAATTACATAAGGTCAAATATTTTTCATTGTTTTTCTTACGTTGTTGATTGAGTTTGATCATGTAACATCTATCATTTGTGACTATAGAGCCTTTTTCAGCATTTTTCAGCATTTGAAATGTATTCCAATGTACCCATGGTTACCACTTACTTAGAGATAAATTCTAAATAGTTTCTTTATAGCATAAGTGGCAACAAGGTGTCATGTTTTTGGGAGAATGGTTTGTTTGTTTTTCTTAGTCTTTATTAAGGCTTAATAAAGATTTAAAGGAGCTGAAAATCTCAATTTTTTCAAATTTTCTGGCTGTTGCCATGGCAACCAAGACACATAGCAACAAAATTTTATTTGATATATGTTTCTGGTGTCAAGTTGTAATAATGGGCAAAATTTCACCAAAATTGGTGACGATGCGTGGCAAAGAAGTTTAAGTGGTTACAGAGAATCGCTATTAATTGCCCAAATGTTCTTGTTCATGACATATTGTAGTATATTTTGTAATTTTTTTTTTTCAATGAAGCTTACAACTGCTGGAAAATTGTCATATGTTTCTATTTATGGGTGTTTGTGCTATAAATAGAAAAGGGAACACCCTTCAGATAGTATATATTTCTGTAGATGGTTTCTAGTACTTGTCAATCACACTAGGTTTATAACAGTTAGTCTGCATCCTTTCCATCCATCATTGCCTGAAAAAGTGCAAGAATCTACAGTTTCTCGATAATTCGAGGAATTTATTTTTAGACCAAATTGTTATAAAAAGAAACAAGAGTTGATCCTCAATATTGTATCATTTATTGTACAAACGCATGTTCTTTTTGAAGGCATATTGTAAAAAGCTTAATATTTGTTAAGACTTTTTCTATGAAGCTTCCAATTAGCATAAAAACTGTCAATTTTTTTTAATATTCAGAGACATATCTATATTTAGGTGCTTGATACTAAAAATAGAAATGGGAATCCCCCTCAACCATTGTCCGCTCCAGCTAGTGGTGTCTAGCTACTGTCATTAACATCTTAATATTTACAATATACTTCCTAATTATCCAGCATTGACATCTAAAACTTTGCCAAAATTTGATTTTTTTTACATTTTTCTAAAATATATCTATTTATAGATACATGTTACTAAAAATAGGAGTAAATGCCCACCGATATTTTTTCGTGAGATGACACTATTTATTCTCAAGTATAAAAACACACATAAGATTTGGAAATTTTCCACTGACAATTTTTCTTATTTAGCCTTAAAGATCTCAAAAAAAATGCTAAATTCCCCATTTTTCAAATTTTCAGAAACCATGTCAATTTGCATGACCTTTTTATTAAATTGGGAATATTTCTAGAATAAATGATATTATGCCTTGTGCACCTTAAAAGTTCAAGTTATCATGTGATCCAATGATTTTAGTTTGAGTGTAGTAGATACCGATAAATATCCGTTTACATTTCCTTAATTTTCATGTTTTCATTTGGTCAAAAAGGTCCAAAAATGGCCAAATTCGATGGATCCGTCTCCATGGCAACCAAGTGCACGTGTGGAACTTCCGACACCATATTTGCTAGTTTTGTACCAAGACACATCTGTGGTGCAAATTTCATCAAAAAACATGTCGTTTCCAGATTTTTTTTTGGTGCTTACAGAGAATGCGTGTTAATGAAAAGAATTAGAGTTTTTTCATGTTCATAACTAAAACAAAATAACATTTTTGAAGAGCAATGATACGTACAAAAATTGCCTTTATCAGCTAGAGGCGGTTCTTTCAAACGTGGCAATTTGAATGAAATTCAAGTCTGTTGATGGAACTGTCATCGAACTGCAATATGATTTCATGTTTCAATAATAGGATTTTTTGAGTTATGATCAACATAAGACAAGGAGGTATATTTGTTTATGCTTTAAGTATTCAATTCAAATACATACATGTAAAGCTTTGTTTTTGCTACACATATGCATACGAAAATACAATCATGTACTGGTAATAGAAAACTAAAGTCACTTTTAAAAATTATCTTTTGAAATCTCTGATGAATTTATACTCACAAAGCAGGTGTTAATAATCCAGCACTAATTCTTCTGGCTTATATGATGCAAAAATCTTGTTTTAAAATCAGCAACAAGAAAACGCGCACATCCTGTTTTCCAGAATTCAAATTTTGGTATAGAGATAAGCTGCAAACCACTAAACACTCTAACGCGCTTCCCAGCAGGAGAATTGCATAACAAGGTTATCATGACACTGAAACTGACCAGTGTGGCCACTCCTAATCTGCTGCCTTGGCGTTTAAGAAATATGATGCAAACAGATGAGATCGTCAAAAATTAGGCTGCGTTAATTATTGTAAACAGTTTGCTTATTATTTTGTTTTCTTTTTTAAATTAAAGTATCTTTAGTTTATTCAGTGAACTTTGTATTGATTACATGTCTGTCAACTCAATAAGATTTTTTGAAAAAAGAAAGAAAGATACAGGGATAGTGTTTACGGAATATTTTTTTAATTTCAATCCTCTCTGGATATTCTTTTTTTTTTCTTCAGAACCTTTCTAGGGAAAAAATTGGGTTAGTCATGATTATTTTTAAAACATTTTGAAAATTACTTTACAAAATATTGCATCAATGCTTAATAAAATGTTTTAGTCTTTATAAGGATGAACAATATATTCAATGTTCTAAAAACATTTTTACAGCATACTTTGAAAATAAACAAATGCATTAATATTACCAATGATATGAATGTGTTAAAAACGTTTTGAAAATGTTTCTATAGAATGTTGCATAAATTATAAATAAAATGTTTCAGTTGTAGGAGAAGAAAACGTTTTGTTCAATGTTTTAAAAACATTTTCACGACCAACACTGAAACATTTAAATATTAAACTATTAGCAAAATTAAGAATGTTTTAAAAACATTTTGACAACGTTCCTTCGAAATGTTTTAGAAATGTAACATTACTATGTTTCATATATAACACAATCCAAAACAAAAAGAGAAAATCAAAATTCCCTTTTTTTAACCAGTTTTTTCAATCTAAAGTCATTTTGGTCTGAAAAACCTTATATGTGTCTCCACAAGTTCACTTGTTGGTGATTTTTTTAGGTTTTTGAGGAACGTTCCTCTCTATACATTTCAAATTATTTGTTACAATAAGGCATTTGAGGAACATTCCTCTCTCTTATAAACTCGTATTTTTAAATACCACGAATCTCACCACATCAGGCAGAGAGAGGAACGTTCCTCTCTCTTATAAACTTGTATTTTTAAATACCTCATGAATCTTAACACATCGGGCATTTGAGGAACGTTCCTCTCTTAAGTTCACATATCTGTATACACCTCATGAATGATCAAACATAAGGAGTTCGAGGAACATTCCTCTCTGAAATTTATCTATATCTTTAAACATCTTATAGACATTCACATGCGAGGAACGTTCCTCTCTCAGATTTCTATCTGTTGATACCTTATTCATAAAGTTTATTTCAAAAGGCATTTGAGGAACGTTCCTCTTGCAAATGGTTGCATTGCTGTTAAGTACTTAAACTTGTATAGCTTAAGACTTGCATTTGAGGAACGTTCCTCTCTCAAATTCACATATCTGTAGACAACTCATGCACGATCAAACCTCAGGCATTTGAGGAACGTTTCTCTCTCAAATTTTCCTATACTTTAAACATCTCACACTGCTTGTTTACGTATGACACATCGGAGGAACGTTCCTCTCTATGCATGCATAAAGCATTGAAGGAACGTTCCTCTTTAGAACATGAAATGCAGTACAAATTTTAAAAACTTTTTTTTTTTTATCCGCAAACACTATAATATATATATATATATATATATATATATATATATATATATATATATATATATATATATATACATATATATATATATATATATATATATATATATATATATATATATATATATATATATATATATATATATATATATATATATATATATATATATATATGAAAAGTCATTTTGACATTTTAAAAAAGTATATTTTAATAAAGCTAACTTAAAGCATTATATCAATCATGCACAAAGAAATATCTGACTTAAGTACAAGTATGTGCAATGTACAGTACACATGTATCAACACGAATTCAAGGGACTTGAATGACATATGATGCATTTGAGATTAGTTCTAGGAAAATTTATTGCAGAACAAATTAAAGGGCTTCCATATTTAATATATTAAAACTCCAAAATCCCCAAAATAATCTTCCTCTCTGAATAATTGTTCTGTCACTGCACACATTTTCAAGAACATTTAAAATTCAACATAATGTTTAAGCTAACTTATTACAAGAATTCCAATGTTTTGGTGTACTTGGTTTTATTGTATGTTTAAACTATTCAATGTTGTAACGAAAACTCTTGCCTAGTACATACTAGTATATTAGGAAGTTTAAAGTGCCATAGTTACAAAATACAATTCTGAAACTTCAAAATTTTCATTACAACATCTAGAAAGCATTTCAAACACTATGCTACCCTTTTCACTGAATGGTATTCACATTACTTTCTACAATGTCTACATGGGTTAACACCCATGTTTTTTTTTTTTTTTTTATTTTAAACACCGAAACTAAACCATATCATTGAGGATCACCATGGTTTTCTCAGTTACATCTTCCTTTATACCGGTAATAGGGAGAAAACCTGTATCCAATTCATTGGTCTCCAAAGGTTCATAACTGCTTTTTTCATCAACAAATTCTTTAGTGTCATTATCTGTTGGAAAAATGTCACATTCAGTGTCACATTTTAAAATTTAAATAAAGTAATAAATTAAGGGCGCTCCAGATTTTCAAAATTGTGATTTAAAGATAAAGTAGCGGACTAGATTGAATATTAGAAAATATTTGTATAGCGGTAATAAGATTACGTATGATGTCTCATCTAAAATGAGAATAAAAACAGTGAAAAATGGAGAATTTGGATTAAAATTTTGAAATTTCATTTGCTGTGAAAATACATGTATAATCTTGAAAAACAATAGGTAATGTTCTCAGAGAAGTGTTTATTTTGGGAGGTCTTAACTGAGACCCATACTCCTCACATAAATTATCTTTATTCACCCTTTCTTTGAAATAGATATTGTATCTTAGACATCACATTAGAATCTCTCTCACAAGTTTTATATGATAATGATATATGATAATAATTATAAGGTCATAATTTGGAAAAGTTGCATTTATCCTTTTCCAAAGAAAAGTGCAGCTGTCAAATTTTATTTCATGAGTTTTATATATGTATTCTCCTTTAATTTACAAGAACTTACTTTAATTCTGATTCTCAATTTTACTTTGCATTAGTAACCTTTCAGATAAACTTCAAAAACTGAAATCTGTGTCTTCATAAAAATGAAGTATTGACTCTATAGTGATTTGTCTATTACCCCCCCCCCCCTCTTCAGATCATTCTTTATACAACCGACTTTTACATATTGCTCGTGCCCTGTTCACAGATTACTTGATATTAATCGCTGCCAATCATATTTGCTAGGGAAACATTATGAGATTTGCCTTAAACCAGCTCTTGCAACTATCTATCCCCTATCTATCCCCTGAGACTGCAGGGGGGACAGGCTTCATGGACAGTGAAGACCAGTGCTGATGATATGATGATATCTGATTACTTGCTGAAAGTTTATATCAGTCAGGGTCAAATAATAGATACAGATCTGCAGTTAGAAGATCGAAGCAATTATTAAGAGAATTTAACATTTTGTAATTGAACTGATTAAACAATTTCAATTCCAACTCCTTAAAAATTAAGATAATGTCAATATATTTAAAAAGACAAAAGGAATGTAGGTAATGTAGCTTACAGTTGCAAGTCACTAAGGCAGAATTTAATTGTTTTTAACTAACTAAGAGGGTTTTTTTTCGAAAATTATTTTTCCCACTTAAATTCTTAATCAAAAACTGTTTTACTTGTCCTTTGACACGAAGCAATCATAGTATACTATATTGTATCGCTAGTAAAACTTATTTCAAAAAATAACCTGCTAAGCACAGATAATATATATTAAGTCCCATAGGTGGCATTTATCCTAAAACACGAAATCAAATTGCCAACTGGTGACAAAAATTAAAAGCACTGCAGCTATTCTTAGCTATGCTTAGCACTTTAAAAAATTGAAGTATTCCTAGATAGCAAATCAAACAGCATTCTATGGTCAATGTATAGAAGTATATATTCCCAGTCCCTTAGGTTAATTATGCTCTTATTGGTAAAACATTACACACTTCAGAGCAATCTTTAAAAATAAAATAGATGTAGAATAGATATAGAATTCAAAGATAGCATAAGAATACTTATCATTTGGCCTCAAAAAAATGTTTTACATTTTACATTAACCTTGTAAGTGTCGTAGATGTAAATTTTAATGACTACAATGATCTAATTAGGCAAATCAAGTTGGCTGGATTGGGAGAGGGAATGAAGTTTTGACTTTTATTGCTGAGTTTCAGAACATGATAAATATCGGAATAAATTGACAATATTCACTGCCAGTTATTATAAGTCAGAAAGTTGGGCAGTTCCAATACTGAGTGCAGAATTTTATGTTCAATTAATAATTTCTCAGTCTCGTCCTTTATGTAAACTGTTACATGGTGATACAAAATTAAACTTTGTTAGAAACTTTGGACATCATTTTTGTGTCGCCTGCAGAGCAGAGCGGCACTTGGGGATCACTTTACCCGGTGTCTGTTTGTCTGTCCACCTGTCCGTCCGTCTGTCACACCTTATATCTTGAGAACTGTTAATTGTATGGATTTCATATTTTGCACATGTATAGCTTTGCAGGATGGCTTTTGTATTTTACCATGGTTACTGACCTCCTGACTCTTGAACTTGACCTTTGACCTACTTTTTAAAATAGTTCACAGTGCCGATACTTATTTTTGACATCTAAGAGCTAAGTCTTGGCTATTTAGCATAAGCACTGTTTGTAATAAAATATTTTGAAAAAAAAATACCAGCGAAACAGTCCACTTGACCGTGACCTCTAACTTTCTTTGCAAAATATACTGCAGACGGTTTAAATTAACTTATGTCTTTTGAATTTAGAGAGGCAGGGATTTGATAATTAGCATTTATACATGTTGACAATGTACTTTGACACTGTATGATATACACTTACCACAAAAACTGAAATTTTTAAAGTACTATGAAAATATATCGGGATCGGTATTCCAAAATGGATGATGTAGACTGACAATTGCTGTAATGACAGACTGAAGTTTCTTTTGAAAGACACGGTGTTGTTTGAAATAACTAATGATAAATAATTATTTCTTATAATTTAATTTTTTTCTAATATTCATTTTAGCTTTGAGGGGTTGGAGATTTATATTTCTATTTGATTTGTTAGACTCCATGGCAATCCGGCTTACTATCCGTGGATTTTTTCTTTGCCGCCAAATGCATGAACTATAATCGCGGCTATAGTAGCAAAGAAATAGTTGACCACTCTTACATTTATTAACATCTTTAATGAAGCTAAAAGCAGGAGACACATGCGTTCCTTGGAACACTCTAGTTTTAAAAAAAAACAAAAACAAACCATAAATATATGTATATCAGTCATTTGTATATGACTAAATAATGATTATTAAAAAACAATATAGGCCCATTTAAGTATCTTTAGATGTAACATATATACTAACAATCATCACTAAAATCATCACAAAAAATAGCAAGAGGAGGATGATATATGGTCTACATGTTTGTTTGTTTGTTTGCATGTTGTTTAACGTCCCTCTCAATAATTTTTCACTCATATAAGAACGCCTGTACTAAATACACATGCAAAGCAACATGAGAAATTAATATTTGTAAAACGTGAAAACAACATTGCCTGATCCAGAGGGGCAAGGACGAAAAATCCATATTTCCTCTGGAACACTATAAAAATAATGTATTGATTTAGAAGATTCTATAAAATTATCATTTAAAGAATATGTTTTTTCTGAGTAAAACAATTATTCTGTTTTATTAACTGGATATCGATCTAGCCCCCCCCCCCCCCCAACCTATTTCCCCTTTTCCAAATTGCTAGATCCAATTCCGTCTATGTGATTTATTGGCAAGTTTGCAGAAACAAGCGAAATCAGAATTTCACAGATACACTGTATCTAGGATTGCAGAGCGGGTCATTTGGGATTGATAATCTAGTGATCAGCTACAGCAAGATTAACAGCCCGAGTAATCTGTAAAATTACAGGTCAATTTATATAGCCTCTGTCTTATCAGCTTTGATTATGGAGAAATAATATAGGAAGATTTTCTTTAACTCTTTTAAATCATCAAGAAATCTCTTTGTGGCTTGACAAGTGCATTTAAGAATAAATTAAGATATTTAATCAATGGTCATAAGAACCTTTGTATGCATATCAAGCATGTGATGTAAGCATGAGTCTCTTCAATGTTTTTTACTCCGTTTTAACATAATGAATAAATAAATACAAATTCGTGGTTAAGCATCGAATGATGCGAGTATCGATTAGTGAAACTGTTACTCAGAATTGAGTATTCAATTAGAAACATTATTATTATTTTTATCAGGTACTGGTAAAACGTATCTATTTTTTTTTTTAATTTTTCAATTGTGATTTCTTAGAATTTATGATGTCTCTCAAACATATAATATACTTAGTTGAGAATTATGATGTTGTTAGTGTGAGTGATGAAAACAATTATTTACACAATCTTGTGAAGTATCCTTTAATTATGTATGCTACCTGCAGCAGACTTTTTTCAAAGGGTACATTATTGAAGATTTAATTGGATTGGATTTCCAAAACAATTCTAGTTAACAATTAGCAAAACTATAAAGAACAAGTTTCTATATGGCTGAGTATGATCTTTGAGAAGGTCATTGTTGCGGGTAATTAAAGAACAACACATGATTCCAATCTAAGTACTAATTCATACACAGATAAGCTTAAATACAAAATTGCAGAGTTTATATGTAATGATATCTTGGGAAAGTATAAACAATTGACCAGTGAACACTACTACATTTAGTATCGGGGATGTATAAACAAACTACAGGGCTCTGTTTAGTTTAAACACCTTACTTCTGTGACATTATTCCCCTGAGCCTGGGTGAATTGGCATGCTCTGCTCTCTAACGCCATCGAAATTAACAGTGCTGAGCACCTAGTGAAGCACGGATGACATATGGATGGAACAGGGTGAATCAGAGCTATAGCATTTTCTTTATCAAATCAATGTTTGATAAAAGAAAGCAAACACGGCTTTATATTCAAAATACTGGGTCTTTCCAAATAATTCAAGATGCAAGAAAAAATAAAAACTTGAAAAATCTTTTGGAAATAATGTACCTCTTCAAAACATGTACATGTCACGTCATTCCATTTTACAAAAAATATTATATGAGGAAAAAACTCTACTATGTATATTATAAATATTACTAAAATGTTATATAGGAGTTCAGTGTTTTAATGGGAGATGGGTAAATCTTTTAAGGAGAAAAATATCTATAAGAATTATTATCAATTTTAGTTTTGGGAAACAAAATAAATGTCAAAAGTGGTGTCCCAACACAAAAAATTCCTACTAATTTACATGGGTTAGGTATTTTGACTGAATAACATTATCATGAACAACATGAACAAGGAATGTTATTTCCCAAAAACTTTTATTGTTTAGGCATCAGTTTTCTTATTAAAAATATTTGTGTGTGTGATGTCTTTTTTACATGTATGTGTTTTTTTAGGGCTGTATTAATATATCAAATAATCAATACGTATCGATATTTAAGAATATATCGTATCGAAAAAATAACTTCCAATACGTGTCGGACAGGCAGATTTTCTTTTAATTCTGTGAAAAAGTTGGGAATTTCAATCACCAAAGGTTATATTTTTCACTGTTTTGAATTAAAATTGATCAATAATGATATAATCATTAAGGAGATAGCACATCTTAGATAAATATTTACAAAATACATAAACAACTTTTTTTAACATGTTTTTTTTTTTCACAGTGATTCAAAGTTTGAATTTAAAGTGTAATTTGTTATGAGAGTGAGACAAGAACTTCGAATTGGGATATAAAACAATTAGTTTTTATAAAATTCATGCATTAAATGAATTATAAGACTTTTTTTACAGACTTGTTAAAGAATCCAATATATCGGATATTGCATAATAAAATACTGTATCGTATCAATGTTTTTTGCTCAATACACAGCCCTAGTGTTTTTCTTAAATCATGGACATGGACCCCCCTCCACCCCAACAAAATAAATAAAATAAAAACAAGCAATCTCATTGCTGCTATGCACAAAAAAATTATGTGGTATTCGTGGGGTTGGAACCCTAGCAATAAAAATCCTGAGTATCATTTTCTCTGGAGACTAGCACGCTAACCACTAGACTACACAAGTCCTGACGAACAGTGGCATTTAAATCATGTTTGTGATATGACCCTTGACTTAATGGACTTCAAGTATTTCTCGAAAAGAAGCGAATGTTATGTCATAAAAGTATATTTTTAAGGTATAGTGGGTAATTGCTCCATATTTTTGGTAACCCAAAAATGTATATTTTTATGCAAACTTTGAGGATTAACTTTCAAAGAGGTGGAGCGAAGACCCACTCATATCGAAAAATAGTGCTATAGTATGCGAAAATGACTCTTTTTGCCCGCTTTAGTGTGTGTCTAATATTTCACAGGCAAAAAATTTCAATCTTTGAGGGATTTTTGCAAATTGTAGAGATTTTACATCAAGTATATTTTAATGTTAGACGAAATATCAAGGAAAATTTTGATATAATTGAAATTTAATTTCTCATCTTCATGTTTGTCACACTATAGGCTTATCGCTCGTCATGTTCACCCATCTCCTTTGCCAGTGTATTCCTGAATAAAATAATATAAAGAAATATATCCTATATAATTATATATTAATTATTTTTATTAATCACGCAGTTCTAGAGCATATATATATATATATATATATATATATATATATATATATATATATATATATATATATATATATATATATATATATATATATATATATATATATATATATATATATATATATATATATATATATATATATATATATATATTTAGGACATGTATACGTATATATATTGAATGCATTAATAAGAGCCGCGACTATTGATTACATAATAATTGATTTTTTTTTTCTAGACAGGGTTTGAAATCAAGGATTTTAAAAGGTGGTGGGTATATTGATATTTGATAAACACAATACCGGAAAAGAGAACTAAAGAATTACAATACATATCCCCCGGTTTCTCTACCGTATAAGATTTTAATGATAAATTAAAATCTAACTCTGTAATGAAACGATATATTTACCATTCTGAATAAAGTGCATACATGTATTAATGAATTACATGTATCGGGTCCCGCTGGAGACATGAATATCTTTTTTTTTTCTTAGAACGGGCACTTGTTTCTATAATAATTTTTCCTCGATTTTTTACTTACTGAAAGAAGTGCCGGTTATATTTAACCATGTACAGATTTGAAGAAACAACAGTAAGATCTCGGTAATCTACCCCCCCCCCTCTCCTTCCTGCACAATGTTCCTGTTTGATGCAGAATACATGTTACATTTGCAAATTATAATCAGAGCCTAATCTAATCAAATGAAATTATTTTCTTTACTAAATCAAAAAAAAAAAAAAAAAAAAAAAAAAAAAAAAAAAAAAAATGTATAAATCAATCAATAATAAAATTTAATGGAAAAGAAAATCAATCCGTTTACAGAAATCATACGCAATTTAATTTTTTTTTTCCTCCAAATATAACTGTTAACAGTCAGAATTCACCATGGATCGGACAATATTCACCATGCATCGGACATACGATATTTAAACCAGAAAAATATTATACTTTGATCTCGGTGCTTTAAAATTAGTGAAATCGAATCATTTTTATCTTTTATTTAAAAATTAACCTTCTAATTAAATTCGAATGACTATTTCGATTCACAAATGTGAAGAGATTTTAGTTGCATCAAATTGCCTCAGAAAGGCTTTACAATGCTAGTAATATGGCAACTCGCGCCTTTGTCTCGTGGGTTATCATCATCTAGTTTAAAGAAATAAATTGAGTTCACTTCTAGTCGTCATATATCGATAATTTGTATTTTCACTGAAAATTTAGAGTGTCTAATTTCTATCTCCGTAAAAAACAGCTGTCACTTGGGTTTTACATGAAAATGGAAGTGATTACCCATGCATCGGAAAGTGTCCGATGCATGGTTAATTTGTGTCCGATGTACGATGAAATAAACAAACTAGTTAAAAACAACTCTAAAAAATATTATACAAACACTGAGGTAAAAATTTTGAAAAAAATTCAGTAAAATTATCAATCATTGACAAATTTTACACAGGTCTGACCCGTTCCGTTGGCGTCTATTGAAAAGAACGACAACTCTAAAAATTGCAAAATCATACAATTCTGGTTACTCCCCTTTGATGATGCAAAATATGACGCAATTTCAAGGCCATTCTTGTGGTATTTTTATCACAACATGAAAATAAAAATCGACATCATTAAAAAGTTTATTTCTTCATCTTTCAGACAGAAACAAGTAAAAACACGGAGAGACTCAGGTTCAATGAAAGTTTATTGCTTGAAGTTGTCCGAAGCAAGGTATGTGTCCGATGCATGGTTAACTCACCCTATGTAGAGTATAGAATTAAGAGAGCATGTCACTAAGCATTGATCTCCATGCTATATAAATATGGAAAGTGGAAAATGTTATTTCTAGCTCAGATTTTGTGAACATGATGCATATGAATAGTCTTACAGAAATACTTGGACTGCCTTATCCTGTTATAATTCATGTATTTTACATCCAAACGCCATGTATAATTTTATAATGTGGATCAAAAAGTGCTTTGAAATACATTTCCTGTTTTATAAGCAAAATTTATTTTGTAATTGATTGTTATTAGATTTTACCTATATAATTATATTGCATGAAGAGCTATGTTGTTTGCAAAATCCAGACAACTTTAGAAAATTTTACATATATCTGTAGAAGGAGAATACTCTGTTTAATAAATAAAATTGAGTAAACACTAAAGACTTGAAGAAAAATATCTGAGTAAAATATTGTAAAACACTGTTTAAAAACGATTGGATTACCTCCCTTACAAGAGCTCTCTAGCAAAAGAGGTCGGAAAGAATGAAACAGACAACAATAGAGGAATTGCGGGAGAAAAAGGAAATCTTCCAACTTAGAGTAGTTGGGAAAAAACAGATAGTGGTATATATCTTGAATATGTTTTTTTTTTTTTTTTTTTTTTTTTTTTTTTTTTTTTTTTCATGTATATTTTTGGGTAAATTTTTGTTAAGTTTAACTTTTTAAAGCAAAATTAAAGATTAGGAAGGTACTCACAGATTCATTTCTCTTTCCCATGATGTGTTACAAACACTGAGTGATGCAACGTACCTACAGCTTGTGATCAACCTGTTATATGGTCACTTATGTTTAATTCTGCAGTTGTTAGATTACTCTTAATGCAATTAAGGATAGATAAATGCTAAAATGATATATAAAATAATTAGATTATATGTCTATA